>NC_138974.1:79767113-80097113 GCF_055761805.1 Camellia sinensis
TGATCCGAAAAGGTGTTGATGTAATCAATTGATAATTGTAGTTATAGCGAAGGGTAATCTACAAATATATTATTTGATATTTACTTAAAATATGATCCAGCTTCTATAGCTTTGAAAATTATAAATATCATTTTGTTAAAAAATTTATTTTACAGAATAATTAACACAAAAAAAAAATTAACTACTCTCTTATAAATAAAATCACCAAAATTATTAATTAAAATATATTTATGACATTATTAAAATTGTTAATCGACTAAATAATTTATTAATAAAAGAGATAATTTATTATGCGATTAGAAATTTAAAGGGACGAGATATAACTTTCAGAATTACATAAGACAATTCATATTTTAAATAAATTTTCAAAAATTCATTTGTAATTTATTCTATAAATAAATATCAAAAGCCCCAAAATGGAATTTAATATTGTATTTTGCATTATTAATTAATTATATATATATATATTTTTTGCCTGATGCTAACATATATAATTCAATCAACCTTGTCTGCATGGGTAATTCAAATACATTTTTAGCACGGAACTTGAACACATGACACACCATGATATTTTTCTAGTGCTTCTTCAGCTGTGTAAGTATGGAAATATATATATCTCTCCATACTTTCGTCTTTTCATACCTTTTCATATTTCTTTTGTAGGTTTTAATTCGAATTCACATCAATGATTCGAATCATTTATATTGTAAGTTTCGTAATAAAGGTTATTCATATAAAAAGTGAGTTTCATTGAAAAATTATAAACATATAAACAAAAAAAATTTATTTTATAAAATAGATGATTTAAGTTTATAGTTATATTTGTCTTTCATTTTATCAAATAAAATGTGATTTTTTTCTTAAATTTATAATTTTCTAATAAAATTTATTTTTTGCATGGATAATCTTTATTACAAAACTTACAAGATAAACAATTTAAATCATCAATGCGGATCTAAATTAAGACCTATAAAAATGATATGAAGAGATACGAAGATATTAAAATATGAAAACAAGTTTTTCCCAGTGGCCCTTAATAATATATATATATATATATATATCTTTTTCGGGTCAATAAATTTATATGTATTTGGTGATTGTGCTATCTAGGGAACTATGTATCTTGGACTTTAACCAAATTCAGAAGTGGAATAAACAATGCGACAAGCTGCCATAAAAATATCAGTCCTACTACCAGCTTCCCAGTCAATAATCAGTGTGCCCTTCGAGGCAAAGTGGTAGGCTTGATCCTTAAAAATTAATATAATTGACGAAAGGACTTTAAAATAGTTTTCAGCTATTATATTTGTGTGAGAATTTATTCCTGGTATTGATTATATTTTGTTTGATTTATGAAAAATAGGTAGTGATTTATAAAGTTTTGGATCATAATCTATCTTAGTGTGTTTATTATTTTATATATAGATATGTATTATAGAGGCGTAAGATCTGTTTTAAATTATGTGAGTTCCTTAATGTAAGGACCTTATGATTGTTTTATTTAGGCTGGTTCTCTTTTCTATCATATTAAGATTTACATATATTTATATATATGTGGATCAAATGATTGTCAGTCCTATTAAAAGATAATGTAAAGATTAGAAGAAAGAGAAGAAGGGTCAATACTAGGGTTTTTCAATTGTGAAGATTATTCCTCAATATCTCATGGTGATGGGTATGTATTTAAATTTATTTTAATTATTTAGTTTAATCAGTTTATTATGGTGTTTTAATTCCTGATATATAGATGTTGAAAATCTTATAATTTGCTCATAAAAAATATTTCAAAAATAAATAAATAAAATTATTGATGTAGTGAATTATTTAAAATTAATGAATGATTGTTTCTAAATATATAGATTGCATGTAGAATATTATTGACTATACCTAGGACACTTGTTTAGGTGAAATAAACTTTTCAAAGCTGAAATGATTAAAGCTCATAGTTAACTATGTGGCAAAAATAATTGAATGAATTTAGTTGATAAGTTGAATTATATAAGTGTGGTTAGTAATTTTATAGCTATTAATTTGAGTTTTATACTAAAAAATAACAAAATTCAAAAATTTTAAATAAAATTTAAATTATGAATAGGTTTGATTTTCAAAAAAATTAAAAATCGAAGCTCGCTTAGCAGATTTTTTTAATTTTTTTATTTATATATAAAAGGCTTCATGCCAAAAACTTATTTTGGACCCTAAAAAAGTATATTGAGGCCTCGTTTGGAAACAGGCTAATTTAGTAACTTTTTGGCTATTTGACTAAAAATATAGGTAAAAAAAACTTGTATGTTTGGGATGACTTTTTGGCTAATTACGAAAAGATGTGCAAAAAGTAGAGAGAAAAGAGAATCTTTGACTTTTTGGTATGGATTGTTGGCTTTTTGGCTAATTTAGTAACTTTTTGGCTAATTGACTAAAATAACCTTTTGCCAAAATAGCCTTTTGGTATGATAATTATATTTTTTTATTATGCTGTGTTTATATAAGGGACAATTACAATAAGGCGATGTTAGTAGAAATTCATTACATATTAGTGAAAAAAATTATAATTACACTTATAAATGTTTAAAATATTTTTCATTTTTTAATAATTATTTTTTGTGACACCCACTATTAGGTATTTCTCCTTTATTTAACATCTCAATATTATATTGGTAATATTAACAATGATAGAGACCTTCTTTTTTTTTGAAGGCCTCATAACCTCCGAAGTGATACACACCACTCATGATGTGGATTCCACACATACATGAGTGAGCCCCACACATCATGAATAGCATAGATCACTTTAAAAATTGTGGAGTTTTCAAAAAAGGAATCACACTCGTTTTCCTAGTAATATATATATAAATGATTGCCAATAATATGACGTCACATACTGTTCTATTCAATAATTCTTTCGTCTATTCTGCCTACGTGGACGTCCAAATGATCTCCCACCACGCGCTTACCTTATCACCGGTATGGAAAATATTTGGGACCTCCTTTGAGGATGACCTCCATACTCCTACAGTGATCTTGGCCTTCTATATATGTGTGAGACTCACTCATATATGTATAGCATTCACATCATGAGTGATTCAGATTTATGGAGATCTTATGAGGGTCTTATGAGAGTGGAGGTCTCAATTATTACTCTTACCGGTATGCCTAGAGATGTAAGAAAAATTGAAAAAACTGACTAAACTGATTGAACCGGTCATATTTGGTCGGTTTTTTAACATGAAACGGTTTGTTCGGTTTTGGAAATTAATCTTTTTTAATTTTCGATTCAATACCAATTTTGATATATTATACACCGATTTACACCGAAACCGACCGAATATATTAACATATAATATATATTAAATATACAGTGAATAACATTGCCTATTTGTCTTCCCCAGACATTTATGGCCACCACAATGCCTTCATTTTTTTTTTTTTTTATTGTTTCAACTCTATTTGATAGACTTGTGGTTTATACTTATAGAATGATTATTTTAAGTTTTGATTTTGTTTTGATGTCAACACTTTGATTCGTAGATTATATTTTTTTTCTAATTCTGATTCAGTAAAAGTTTCAAGCCTTAGTATTTGTTAATTTTTTTGTTTGTATTTTTGTAAATGGTTGGATTAGATATGATTAAAATTGTGTACAAATAGCTTATTTAATATTTTTATATAAATTATTTATTATACTATAAATTTAAGAAATGACTCAATTTTGAAAGTACTTAAACCGATTAAATCGCATTGAGCCGAACCGTTTGAATGTGCAGTTTGGTGCAGTTTGATAAAAAATTTGGTTTGTATTAGTTTTCAATATAATAAAACCGACATTATCGATTTGATGCAAAATTTCACATAAATACCGATTGTTCCGAACCGATTACATCTCTAAGTACGCCCACTGAGAGTCTAATATGAGAGAAGTTATTGGCTAGTTAGTGTTTTATAAATATTGGCCTTGTTTGGCAAAGGTTAAAATAGTCACTTTTAGGTTAAAATTTACAAAAAGACAAAATAAGTTAAAATAGCCAATAAGATAAACGCCTATTTTGGGAAGATGGTAAAAAATGATTTTTTGGCTTTTAACTAAGTTTTTTACTTTTTTAGACAAATGATTTGGAAAGTTGATAAAAAGTTGCTTTTTGTTTTTTTGATTAATATTTATTTATGATGTCAAATTATAATAAAATGGCCAAACTATCCCCATTCAATTTAAAATATTTACAACTCAACGCACGTATCACATTTTGACCCATCAATGGTAGAATTGTAATTTCACCAGTAGCTGAAAATCAACTTCTCAAATGTCTTTAAATACAAAAAAAAAAGCCAACTTTTGACTTTTGTTGCAAACTTAAAAAAGTGGCTATAAGCCAAGTTCCTAAAACATCTCAAAATGTTACATCAAACCCATAATCATTTCACTTTTTCTCTCACAAATATCACATCTAATTACAAAAAAAATTCAACCATCTATCTAAATACAAAAATTTTAACCTACTAAAATAGCCAAAAATTAAAATAACCTACTAAAATAATCAACTTTCTAGCGGTTTATAGAGAGATTTGATTTATAATTTTATATTATTTTCATATATATTGCGGTTGATAGAGGGATATGATTTAAATGTTCATAAAACTCGTTTAGGAAGTTTAGTTTTGGATTTTTTTTGTTAAAATAGCCACAAAAAATAAAATAAATTTTTTAGTACAATAAGACAAAACATCACATTCAACCTATAATCGTTACATTCTTATTCTCACAAAAAAGTTAAAAAAATCAAAAAAATCAAAAGTCTTCAAATAAGGCTCCGTTTGGCAAGGAGATTTGGGGCTTTTTGTGTATCAATCACATGTTCGCTCTGTGTATCTATCACACATGCACACTGTATTTGCAGTGAGAATTCCATAATTTTCTTACATCCTTTCTACACGAAGTGTAGTTTGGCTCGAGTTTACTTGCTTGCCTAGCATTCGCTTAAAATGTCGCATTTATTTCGCATAATTGCTTCATTACAGCTCTCTTTGCATGATCATGAGTGATAACCGGCTTCGCGTAGCGTATAAGTCCAACTTTCAAAACCGGCTTCGCGTGGCGTATAAGTCCAGTCTTCAAAATATTTCTGTATATCATTTGCATTTTGCCCCTGCCTGCGGGCGTGCCTGCGGGCACATCTCTATTTATCTTGTACGTTTGTCTAAGTCTTCGGCCTTGTCAAAAATGGGTCGTCTCTGGGCTTTGACATTCACTCCCGTCATTCTTATGACTTCCGAGTTCTGTCAAAGAGGGGCAACTGCAGACACCCCATTTTTGACCGACCTTAAGACTCAGGCGTCACCGATTGAGCGCTTGGTGATGTTGCATAATGTGCTCGTTCAGAAGTTTCAGAGTCGCGGCCGTGAGCCCTGCCTCCGGACTTCCGAACCTTCTTCTGTGCCTTGCCTCGGTTTGCGAACCAGACTTGATTTTCTCTCTTTCTTTTCCTGAAGGGAGGGAGAGGTCCAGTAGACCATCTGTCAGTGGCCGTGGGCTACATTTTGTGGCCGCAGGCCATTTTGCCCATTTCGGAGTCCGATTTCCCGTTTTTCGGGACCGTTGGCCGTGTGCCTCGGTTCGGGACCGCCTAACCATCTCCGTTTGCTCTAATTTTTGGCATACATCTTATTTACTCCCTTTCAAGGGACACTGGGGTCGGAGAAACCCACTTCGTGGCCGAATGCCACTCGGTGCTTAACAGCCCGTTTTCGGGACCCCGAACTGTGTGTTTTGGCCCCCGAGCATTCGTTTTGCATCGGTTTTCGTTCATTTTTGGCAGGTACCTCTGTTTCATCACCAGGAAGGCCGTAGAAGGATGGGAGGCCAGCAATTGTTTCTAGAACCAGTTTTTGCTCCTCCGGCGCCCTCCGACGCCCGTTTTTCTCACTTCCAAGCTAATGTTGAACAACCTGGGCCCTTTTTCTTGAACTTTGAACCACATATTTGTGATGTACACACATGGGAGGACCCTAAAAGTTGGTGGCCGGCCACTAATGTTGCTTGACCCTTTTGAACCCCTCATTCCGAGCCAATGTTGAACACCTTGGAGCCATTTTCTTCAACCCCAAACCACATATTTGTGATGTACACACATGGGAGGACCCTAAAAGTTTTTGGCCGGCCATTAATTCCATTTGAACCTTTTGAACCCCTCCTCAAAATGGCTTGTTCTCTCTCCTATTTTAGAGTTTCCAAATTCGAACCACAGGGTTGTGAAGAGGAGACCTAGGAGGCCACCTTTTTGTGGTGGCCGGCCACTAAATCAAGTTGACCTTTTTGACCCCTAGCCGGCCGGCTAGGGGGGGTGGCCGGCCGGCCACCTGCAAGCCCAAAAGGTGGCCAGCCATGATCCTCTCAAAAGGGACTTTACAGCTGTATGGCTGTTTCCCCCAGAAAATATCTCAATCCGGGGGATATTTTGTGGGGGAAAGCCTTGGTCCTTTTCCCCCACCCTTTCCTTCCATGCTCCCCCTCCTTTTGATCCATATAACCAGCTGCAAGCATTGGTTTTAGAGGTTAGAAAAATTGCTCCAAGGATATACATACATATCTCCATCCATCTCTCTCATTTTCCTTAAAAAAAAAAACTCCTAAGTCCTACCTCATTTCTTCATCACCACCAAACACCATCACCATCACTTCATTCCAGCAGCAAGGGGAGGAATTCCAGCAGCTTAGAGTCATCAAAGTTGGTCCAAGAAGCAACAAAAGCATTGGTCTTCAAGGGTAAGTCCACTTTCCCTCTTTTCTAGCTCATTTTTGCACCATTTCTTAGCCATATGTGCTTACTGATTTGAGCTCCGACCAAAACTGAAAAGGTCATTTTTTTGAGCTCATTTTCTTGTTTCATTAAGGGCTCAACCCTGTTTGAGCCCCCCATATTGTACTTGCTTCAATATCCCTCCTTGGTCCCCTTTTCTTGCATGTCTTGGCAGCCCATTATGCTTCCATTTTGGGGCGTTTTACAGAGCTATAAAAAGTCTTATTTTGACCTTCTTAACATGTTTTATTAAGGGTCTTTGGCTGTTTGATGAATATTTTGTATACTTTGTGTTATAGCCACTTTTGAGCCTCATTTTGCATTGCATTTCTAGCATGTTTGTATACTGTTTTGGGATTTTTACAGTTCTGTAAATATGCATATTTTTGGTCCCTCTTCAATGTTGTAGAAGGGAATTTTTCAGTTTGGGCTTTGCATATATCACTTGCCTCTTTGGCCACCTTTTGGCCCTTTTTCTTGCATAAGAGCTCAGCCATATCTATGTTTGTTTTTAGGGTTTTTACAGTTCTGTAAATGTGCTTATTTTGGGCCCCTCTTCAATGTTGTTGAAGGGCACTAACCTGTTTGAGGTCAGCAGCTGTGAGTTGCTTCATAATCTCATGTTTAGGGCCATTTTTGGATGCCATTGTTGCCCTATCTTTGCTTGCTGTTTGGCCATGATTTGTACTGTAAAAATGCTTATTTTGAGGCTGCCTTACTTCTGTCTTTTCATCTCGTGTACCAATTATGCATGCTTTGTATAGCTGTAGTTCATTCTATGCGCCTAATTTGCATTTCGGGAGAGATTCCATGCATCGGGTGTGTTTTCGCCTCATTTCGGGGCTGTTGTCCCCCACATTTCATTGCTGAAAATCCATTAGCATGCTTGCATATCATGTTTTCATGTCATTTGCATTGCGTATGTCATTGCCTCGGTTTGCGTGCCCGTGTGCACGCATTTCGAGGCACTTTATTTTCATCCTTCGGCATCCTATGTGAGTGTGGCTGAGGCTCTCTCATGTTGGTATAAGCCCATATCATGTTTTCATGTCATTTGCATTGCGTATGCTATTGCCTCGATTTGCGTGCCCGTGTGCACGCATTTCGAGGCACTCCATTTTCATCTATCGGCCTCTCATGTGAGTGTGGCTGAAGCTCTCTCATGTTAGTATAAGTCCATGTTGCATTCTATGTGCCATTCTAGCCATATTGCATTGCGTATGCCATTGTCTCGGTTTGCATGCCCGTGTGCACGCATTTCGAGGCACTTCATTTTCATCTATCGGCCTCTTATGTGAGTGTGGCTGAGGCTCTCTCATGATAGTGTAAGCCCATATCACATTTCCATGTCATTTAGATCGCATTCTGTCATTTTCTCGGTTTGCGTGCCCGTGTGCACGCATTTCGAGGCATCTCATTTTCATAGCATTGTGTGTGTTAGGATTGTATCTTAGTCGCATTTCATGCATGTCATGCATATTGCATCGTGTTCGGGATAGGAGTTAGCCCGGGCACGGGAAACGAGGTGCGTTTCGTACTCCGAGTGACGGAACGTGTCTCAATTCCCAGTCACTGACACTCCGGATTACCCATGATGGAGTTAGGTTCTTGTTGTGTTTATACGTGCATTCATTCTATATTGAGTTGCACATTTCGACTCCTCTGCCATCATGCATCGATATGCGTGATTGGTGGCACGAGGATCGAGGCATGCATATATCTGTGAAAATACATTGCTATGCCCCTTTCCTGCTCTCTGTTGCAGTAAAATGAAGAATCAGCAACTTTTCGGAGTCTGGCACGCTTTACAAGAATAACTGCTAAATAGAGGCTAATTGGGGCATCCCGGTGGATTTCCGCGCAAGACAACCCGGACATGCATCATCCATCAGAAGCAAGGCAGTCCCTGGCTTGCATGCCAGTTTTATTTATTTTCTTAGTTGATTTGTTAATTAATTAGGAATTTGTATATTATTCGGACTGTAATATTTGGACTGTAATATTCTTTTATTCGGAACTGTATTATTTATTCGGACCCTCTGCGCGAGGGCATAATTGTAATAAGTGTGCGTGAGTGTGTTGTATGTCTTCCAACCCCACGTCTTTCTCCCTTTTATTTATCCGCTTATGATGGTTAGATTAGAGCATGTTTAAATTAGCATACAGTATGATAGCATGTTTGCATTCATTCATCTGTTTTGCATGCACCGGGCTCGGCGCATCATACTAACTGCATTGTATTTTCAATTCCAAATTGAATACATGATAGTTGTAGCATCTCATATACCATGTTTTGAATAGCCGAGCCTGCTATAGTTTGCATTTTGCATGTGTTGCATTAGGCATTTCTGTATACTTAGGGTCATGCATGATTTCTAATACAGTTCTTGTTTTGGCTTGGAGTACTCAGTGAGTTTTATGCTTTAGCATCCTTGCATGCGTGTGAGTGGCTGCCATAAATAGCATGCTTACCATGAGGCTAAATGCTTATGTGATATAACTGCCTGAATGCCTGTGGGTGAAGGTTAGGTTATTTGGATTGGAATAAATCATCAACTGTTTGTTTTAAGCCCACTAGATAGTGGCAAAACCATCTTTTCTAAGCCCACCTGCGGGTGGCAAAATCTGCATTTTAAGCCTACTTGCGAGTAGCAAACCATATTTCAAATAAACAAGCATGAAATGTTTTGTTCCAATTCGGGCGACCCAGTCTATACTTATATGCTGTGTGCATCACATAGTAACCTAGGCTAATAACCGGAATAAGAACGCACAATGTTTTCAAAAATAGATATCACGGTTAGTAGAGGCCGATCTTTGATCGGGCGAGCGGGGGTGCTCACGAAGTGACCTTCCCCAATCGTACCCAAGTTCCCGAGCCGAGGCAACTTTGGTGATGACGGACACGTGGCCTTTGGCACCGAGTCAGGGTTTCCTAAATTTCTCATTAAAAAACATTTAGGTGGCGACTCTGTATCTGGCAAAGCAGTCCATGTTTGGCACTTCTTTCAAAAAATCAGTTTTCTCAAAACGATTTGCCATATTTGGACTCTTTGGTTCAGACTTAGAACCGTGACAAATTTGAGAGTCCTGAGCTGTAGTGACCCCAAAATGAACGGAACGGGAGCTCGTTCCCCCTGGGGCGTTTGGGGACGTCTACAGGGGTCCCAAGCATTATTCAAAAAATTATTCACTGTAATTGGTTTTAATTTTTTTAAAATTATTTTTTTTAATTTTTTTTATTTTTAATGATTATTTTCAAAGTTTTAAGTAAATTGTTTTACTTTTTTAGATGCACCTTATTTAGATGTATCTAAAAAATAAAATATTCGTAAGAAATTAATAAATACACAAGAATATGAAAAATATATTGAATTTTTATAAATTTTTTTTGTATTTTTGATATTTAGTGAAATGTTTTTAAAAAAATTCACAAATATTATACTTTTCAAGTATATTTTGTTAGGTGTATCTAAAATTTTAAAAAAATACTTAAAATATTTTAAAATTTTAATAAAAATAAAAAAATATGAAAAATAAAAATAATAATTTTTTAAAAAGTGAATCTTGAGTTATGAAATCAAACAAAATTATTACATTTTGTATATTAGTTAAGTGAGGAGTGCATTTTGTATCAAATTTAAAGTGTCATCTTGCCGTCTTCTCTAACCTCTTCCCTTCTTTTATTTTTTTATTTTTTTGTAATTTCTTTTTTTTTTGAAAAAAAAAATTAAGAAATACATTTGGCACGTAGAAAAGCCTTTTTTTTTTTTTTGAAAAAAAAAATTAAGAAATACATTTGGCACGTTGAAAAGCCGAGACTTCAAGATATTAATATGGGTGTTCACTTTAGATCGATTGGTGGGTGATACACGTGATGGATGTATAATTTAGATAAGTAAGGAATTGTTTAGCTATAATTAAAAAGGTGCACAGATTTAACTTTTTTTTATCTTTTATGAGTCACATTATCTTTCTGTAAAAAAGTTAAAAAGTCAAAAAATATATTTATTTAAATACTTCCAAACAACTCCTAAGAATAAATATAAATAATAAAAAAATAATATCGTAATATGTAAGTTGCTTAAATATTAAATGTGTTCTTAATGATAGTATAATAATCTTTTATTTTAGTATATGAAAATCTGATAGGTGGCATGAGGAGAAGGTTGGGAAGTTTGGATACAAGTCTAATGTTTACATATATAATAGTATAAATAAATAGATGGATATTTTATTTTTTATAATTATATTAGTTAAATGGCATATCATATGTTAATTAAAAGAGAAATTATTGCTCACTGATTTTTTTTTTTAAAAAAAAATACTAATTAATGAAAAGGTTTCTCTCTTCACATTTTAATATTTGTATAGTTTGTCATTAATTTATAAATATTTTTTGAAATATACACTGATATGAAATTTTTCCTTAATTAAATATGATATATAAATATGATGATTATAATATTATTCAAAATTTAATGAGTCTTTTCAAGCAAGTTAATTATAGTGTTTAAATTTAATAATTAGTGATCAATAAATAATCTTGCTAACAAGTATTTTTAGGCGCAAAAAAATAAAATAAAAAACAAAAGACAATTTTTTTTATTATTATCAATTTTAAATGCTTTTAATTCAATGTAGAGTAAATTACAAATACACATTTTGAGATTTGCTTAAAATATGAATTACTCCCCATGATTTAAAAAATTACAAATATCCCATGTCAGAATTTTTGTTTAATAGAATAACTGAAAAATAAAATTTCTAACTGCTCTCTCATACATTGATAAGATTACCTAAATTATTAATTGAAATAAATTTCTGACATCATTAAAAATTGTTAATTAACTTGATGATTCATTTTTATTTATTTTTTGGTTACAAGAAAATCCTCCCTACCCTCTCGCAGGTCTAAGCGCCCCTTGCAGAGATCACTAGGGTGTCCTGTTAGCCGTTCCGAGCGAGGAGACTATAACCTGGGAACTTACTCCGACCTCCCAAGACAAGCTCCGCTTAAGTCAGGACTCACACAGCAGGAGAGCATTGAACCCCTTGCAGAGATCACTAGGGTGTCCTGTTAGCCGTTCCGAGCGAGGAGACTATAACCTGGGAACTTACTCCGACTTCCCAAGACAAGCTCCGCTTAAGTCAGGACTCACACAGCAGGAGAGCATTGAACCCCTTGCAGAGATCACTAGGGTGTCCTGTTAGCCGTTCCGAGCGAGGAGACTATAACCTGGGAACTTACTCCGACCTCTCAAGACAAGCTCCGCTTAAGTCAGGACTCACACAGCAGGAGCGACCTCCCAAGACAAGCTTCGCTTAAGTCAGGACTCACACAGCAGGAGAGCATTGAACCCACACCAAGTGCTGATTAGACAGCTTGAGGTCCAACCTCCTAACTAACTGTGCTTTATCCAGGAGATTGGCCCAGGGGAGAGGGGAATTGAACTTGTGACCTTGGGGCTTAAACCCCAACTCTTAACCACAATGCCACCCACCCTTAGGTTTGCTTGATGATTTATTAATAAAATAAGTTATTTGTTATGAAATAGAAATTTTCAAGGGGCGTGATATAATTTCCAAAATCACGTAGGGTAAATCTTATTTTAAATAAATGTCAAAGAGTATTTTTATGATTTACCCTTTGAATTTATTTTTATTTTTTTAAAAATCTTTTCATCATTTTCGTTTTAGGGGAGTATTCTGAGTTTTTTTAAAAACGTTAGATTATTCGACATATTCTTAATTTGTTTTTGTTTTTTTCAATAACTTTTCTAATTTTTTTTAGAGTGTCTAAAATTACTCTGGTCTAAAATTACTCTGGTGAGAAATAGATATGCCCAAATAACCTTCAAAAAAAGGATAAATTACACTTTGTTCCCTTTATGTTTAGTTACTCTCTCATTTTGGCTTTTAAAATTTATTTTCTCCCACTTTGACCTTTCATATTTTAAGTTTTGCTTAATTTACTCCTAAAGCTAATTTATGTTAAAAATTAAACAGAAAAATATTTTCTTATATATAATTCACATGTCTGATATAAACTTAAACAACAATATAATAATATATTTTTTATATTATGTGACAATTATTATGGCATTTTCTATCTAATTTTAAACATAAGTTAGTTTTAGAAGTAAATTGAAAAAAACTTGAAACATTAAAGTAACTCCAACGGTCAATTGGTAAAAATGATAACTAAAGCTATAATTTAGCAATGAACAATACATAAAAGTTATTGAATAATAATGTTACTACAACGGTAAAATTGCTATATTTTAACTTAATCAGACAACTGGTGGACTTCAAAATTTTATAGCTTAGCACTTTCTACAACTTTTACCAAGTTGTTGATCACTCGATCATCCACCCAATCAACCACTAGCTTCCCAAAATTGTTGCGCTAACAACTTTAACTATAGGTAAAAATAGTGTCAAATTTTACAGAAGATATAGTAAAAGTATAATTTAGCAGCTCTGTTAGTTCATCGTTGGAGATGAAAAAAGGGAACTCCATACTATTTTATAGCAATAGTAGCTCTAATGTCTTACTATTGGAGTTGCTATAAAGGGTCAAAATGGAAAAAAATTAAATTTTAAGGGCCAAATTATTGGTCAAACATAAAGAGGGCAAAGTGTAATTTATTCCTCAAAAAAATTAGAAAATAAAATTTTTTAACCAATAAACTGATTTTAAAGGGATTGCCAAAAGATGTCTCAAAATATTTTTTACCAAAATTTTAATACTAATAAAATGCCCCATAAGCATGTATTAGAAAGACTTTTATTCTAGTATCCCTTGGATTTGTTAACGTGTATTTTTAGTCCATATGTTATTTTTTTTTTAAATTATATATTTTACACGAAAGCACGTGTAATAATAATGTGCAATTTCTTTAAGCCATAACATAACATGTGCCATAAAGGAAAAATTAACAAGGCCCATTACACTGGATTTGGGATGGCTGTTGGGTGCACAATAGTTACTATTGTGCAGTTCAACGGGTCAATTTTGATAATTTGAATCGTTCATATTTTAGAATATATCAAATAGAATATGCCTACAAAAAATCAAGTTAATCGAATATCGTTTACCCTTTCATTATGTAGAACATACCTCCGATTAACTTGATTTTTTGCATGTATGTTTAACTTGATGTATTCTAAAATGTGAACGGTTTGAATTATCGAAATTGCCTCCGAAATTGGCCCATTGAGTTGCACAATAGTGACTGTTGTGCACCCCGCATAACAACCATCCCAAATCCCATTACATTGACTAAGTTAAAAAAATAAGTTTTTAATTTAATAAAAATATATTAAATTTAATAGAATGTATCTCATATTGTGTCATGACCCGAACCCCGCCGCGTATGTGATTACCAAAGGCTTTCTTGTACAAAGCAAAATAATCGGGGATAACGGAAGCTTATAACATAAATACAACAAATAATCCATTAAACTGTGAATCTATATGAACAAACTCAGATGCATATAATATTAATTTATCCACTGAACAACACATAATATCAGAAACAAAAATATCATTCATGTACATATAACAAACGCCCGACAATAGGATCACAAACTATATAACGGTCTTCTTGACCTAGCCTCAACTCGGATGCACCAAAAACTCAATAGAGCTTCAACAAGTGGCTCAGCGAAAGGAACCCATCTAGCTTTGATCTCCAATACACTCACATTTACATATGTATATATATATATACACAAACAGTAAGTTAAAGCCCAGTGAATAACATTGAAGTAAAGAGGTTAGTGAACAAATTCCAAATCATATCATATACAGAAAATCGATTATACATATCTATCATATTAGTCTTGTACGGGAAAGAAATAATTCTCCTCATATAATCCTGTTGACCAAGTCCACGCTCCTCCGTACGACGTCGCTTTATCACCTGAAAACACAAACGTGAGCTAGCCGGCGGGTGTGTGCCGGAAACCTCTCCGATGCCTAAGTCAGTAAGCTTGACAAATAGACAAAGCTCTATGTTCTCAGAAAGCAAAATTGTGTTGTGTTCTGTTACCTCCTCCAAGGTGATGTTTGTGAGCTTTTATAAGTTTCCTGTGGCACAATCCTAGTAGGACTGTTATTCCTCCATGCAGAGTCCTCCTAGGATTCATACTCCTAAGGATAATGCTTATCCTTTTACACCCTCCCCCACTGCTTAAACCAAGTGGGATGGTTTTTACTTTGGCCGAACTACTATATGACCGAAATAAGCTTGGCTATGCAGAGCCACTGAGTAAACCGAACTATTCTTAGTTCGGTTCCACTTTCAACTCTATCCTTATCTCGCTTTTCCCATGTTCAACCAATGGTACGGTCTTAGACCGAACTAATGACTCTCGGCCGGTATAACTCCAAGACCGGCATAACTTTAAATCGTTCCCAGACCGAAGTATCTTTATAATTCCTGAGCTGAAGTAATTTTACCTCCCTGGGCCGGAGTAACTTTGTTTCTCCTAGGCCGGAGTAACCTTGCCTCTCCTGGGCCGGAGTAACCTTTTGCATTTTTATTGGGCCAGAGTAATCATTACGGCCTTTTTACTTAGTCCTTCGCACTTTAGGCCACAAAAGCCCAACTCGCAGCTCGGCCCAATTTTTTCCAAAAATTACCCTCTTCCCTTAATTCCATCTGCGCAATATGATTGGGATTACCAGTGTACTGGCCGAGCTAGAGTTTATTAAGCCTTTCCAGCCGAGCTAAAAACCCTTTAGCCTCTCCAGCCGAGCCAAAAACCCTCGGGGCCCTTAAGCCGAGCTAATTTTACTTCGGGCTTTACTTTGTCCGGTTAAAACGTCTCTTCAATCACGACTGTAACGCTTCCCTTTCCGTATACACGTGGCACGCTCCCATTCGTAGAAGGCAGCTGTCAACGCCGTCTTCGTGTTTCGCAATTTTTGAACAGTTCCCGCTTCTTTCCCCTCTCTCCTCTTTCACAAAACCACCCTTTCACTTTTCCAATCATTTACTTTACTCCCTTCTTCTTCTTTCTCTTGTTCCTGAGCCTTGAGTTTGAGCTAGCTGTGTTCTTGCCCTCCATTGCTGCAACAGTTTTCATCTTCAGTCCCTTCTTCTTTAATCTGGTAAGCGAATCTACTTTCCTTCCCTGTTTTTGATTTCGTATCTGCTTCTATACATTTGGTTTACTGTATTTTTGCAAAACATGCTCTTCCCTTTCTGCTTTGCCTCTGTATTTTCATGAAAAAACACTAGCAGAACTCATGCGCGTATGAATTTCTGTAAAAAACTAGTCTTAGATCCAAAATAATGTAGCGACCGATCTAGGGTACTGTTTGTCTATATAGGCAGATCACTTCAGTCAATAGCCGAACTAGAACTTGTAGAGATGTCAGTAGTTTCAAAAAATAACCTTCTGATTCACTTTAGCCGAAATAAGATCACCGAACGAAGCCTGAATATTTTAAACTAAGAACCTTAGTCTTCAACCGAGCTAAGCCTCTGGGGCTAAGCCAGCTTTCTTGGTTTCTAAACCAAACACAGAAAGCTGCCCCTAGTGGCTTAACCGAAGCAAAAAACCCACTGTTCAAACTGAGATAACAAATCCTTAAAGGAAAACCGATCTTGCGCACAATAGGTTCAAACCGAACTATCGAGTATTGTGCAGAACCGAAACAGAACCAGCCCACAAAGCCGAAATAGGGCTCATTTACCTTGCTTTTAATTTGTAGCACAGTCCAATGATCTGTGCTTAATCCCTTTGTTTTCTACTTTGCAGACTTAGGTTGCCCAGGCACTCCTGCGTGCGCTCAACCGAGCTACTGGGCACAATTTTTGCACCGATATAACTTATTTGTAAATTATACAAATGGGTAAGTATATGTACTTGGTAGAGACCCCTGGTGGTATGGCCGAATTCCGAAGGGATTATGGCATTCCAGACGATGTACACCTTACCCTAGCCAAGAAGGAAACCATTCCGTGGAATAACCAAGGCTTTGTCCCCTTTACTGTTTTATCCATTATAGAAACCGGACTAAGGTTCCCGGTCCAGCCTTTAATTTCTGAATTTCTTAGGCAAACCAGACTATGCCCAACCCAGCTATCCACCAATACATACCGGATAATAATGGGTATTGCCGAGCTAAACCGCCAAGCAGGCCTGAACCTCGGTTTAGCCGAAATCTTCCACCAGTACTCCATAGGTTCCAAAGATGATGGCTGGGTTTATTACCTTAGGATACGCCGACGTAGAGAAAAGATAATAAAAGATACACCAGATAAGGATGTTAATGACGATGACTTCTTCTGGGTATCGGGCAATTTTGAGGATCACCAAGCCCAAATCCCAGGCCGAAGTATTAACTGGAAGAAAGGAGAACCTGGTAAAGTTACTTCGGTTTTATGCATGTTTTTCTTTTACTTCGGTTTCAGGAGTCATGACCGATCTAACAGTTGTATATTTTTTGCAGACTTAGCTCATCTTGCATCCCATTATAGCTACCCAAATCTGAACATACTTCGAGCCGCACTACGGATTAAGGAAAGAAGTTGGACTAAACTTCTAAACTTTGAGCCGACCTACAGATATAGCGGTCGTCGAAAAGCCCGAGTGACCGATTTCCTTCTTGAAGAAGCACCTGAACCGGACCCAACCTTGCCCGAAATACGACTTGTCCCATTAACCGCTGAAGAAGAGATGGCAAAAAAAAGCAGAGTTAGGGCCCTTCTAACCGCCACAACCAGGGCCGAAGTACCACCAACTATTGAAACGCAGCCCGCCGTTGTGGCCCTCCCTTCTCAACGGCCTTCTTCATCTCGCCCTTCCAAACGCGCCCGATCTACATCGACCGAACAGCAACTTGTCGATGAGGTTGAATCCATCCCCCAAAGTCCTCAACCTATCCTCCAACCGGAGCAAACCGACCGAACTGAATCTTCTAATTGGGCTCCAAAGCTAACCTTCAACGACCGAGATATCAAAGATTTTGATTCTGTTGTGGCTGAAAAAGATCATCAATTGGCCTTTAACCTGGCCAAAAGTGTGTGCCTCCCCAAGGACATGGAGCACCACCTAAAGCAATTAAACACCGAAATGAAGTCAATCCGGTCTACATCGAAGTCCATGATTTTGGTAAGTAGCTCTGTCCGTTTCTTCTGTCTAAATTTTCAAACTTTTACTTCGGCTTAAGGAAAGTCTTCGTTCTGTCAGGCCTTACAAAAAAATAACATTACGTACAAGAAGGTCCAAGAGCTTAGAAAAACCACAAGGCAGGCAATGGCGGAAGCCGAGGCAAAGGTGGCCGAGCTAGAAGAAGCTGAAAAGAAAATGGCCGAGATGCAAGCAGAGAACGGCCGACTTGCCGATCTAGTTAATTCGGCTGAAGCGGAGAAGCAGAAAGCCGCCATCGCTATGAAAGACAAGTATCTGCGGGAGTTGGTGAAGCTTGAGAAGAGAAAAGACACCGAAATAACTCAACTAAAAAAGAGCGCGGAGGGAGCCGAAAAGTAGGGTTACAAGCAGGGTTACAAGAAGGCAGAAGATGCCTATGTCAAACAGTGCGACGCTGCCAAGGAGCTGTTCTTCAAGTGCGGCTGGAGGGCGGCTGTTGAGAAGCTCGGTCATGATTAACAGACCGAGGTCTTCAACCCTCCAGCTTACTTTATACCGAAGTCCCTTGCGGAGTATGCGGATGCCTTGCAACAAGAGTTTCTGGAAGACTCAGATTCTGATGACTCCTCCGCTTCTGAAGACATTCCGGTTGTTAGTGCAGACCCATCACTTCGGTTGGAGCCCATGGTAGAGGACCTACCTATTGAACATCCAAGTGACACCGTGGTTCCAACCGAAACCATCCTGGCAACCGAGAGCGAACTTCCTCTTGAAACCGGTCTTCAAGTTGATGGTGATGCGGCTTTTGACGCCGAAATTGAAGAACTTTTTTCCTGATTTTTTCTCCTTTTTTGTTACCTTTTCTTTGTAACCAGGCTATGTTCCTCTTGTACTTGCTTTTCAATGAATGAAAATTTTGTTGGACTCTTATTCCGGTTTCTGATTCATATGCTTGCACTTGTAATGTCTTCTATTACTCCAATTGTTATTTCGGTTTTAGCTGGTTAAACTATACTTACAGTAGCCAACCACTCCTTAGCCGATATATTTACTTCGGCTGAGGAGTTTTCAGTTTGTTTAATCCAACCGATCCAATTTTAGCCATACCCTTACTTTGGTTGGAGAGTAACAAGAGTTGGTTTATTCTAGCCAACCACTCTTCAGCCATACCCTTACTTCAGCTGAAGAGCAACAGGAGTTGGTTTATTCCAGCCAACCATTCTTCAGCCATACCCTTACTTCGGTTGAAAAGAAACAAGTGTTGGTTTATTCTAGCCAACCACTCTTCAGCCATACCCTTACTTCGGCTGAAGAGTAACAAGTGTTGGTTTATTCCGGCCAACCATTCTTCAGCCATGCCCTTACTTCGGCTGAAGAGTAACAAGTGTTGGTTTATTCAGCCAACCACTCTTCAACCATTCCCTTACTTCGGCTGAAGAGTAACAAGAGTTGGTTTATTCCAGCCAACCATTCTTCAGCCATGCCCTTACTTCGGCTGAAGAGTAACAAGTGTTGGTTTATTCAGCCAACCACTCTTCAGCCATTCCCTTACTTCAGCTGAAGAGTAACAAGAGTTGGTTTATTCCAGCCAACCTCTAAGTTAGTTTTTCCAGCTAACTTAGAACAATGTTTGGTTATTCCGACCAAAACGTCCTGCAGCCTGGATCCTTATCCTGGGCTTAGGAAGGGTGTTGGTTTAATCCAGCCAACCTCTAAGTTAGTTTTTCCAGCTAACTTAGAACAATGTTTGGTTATTCCGACCAAAACGTCCTGCAGCCTGGATCCTTATCCTGGGCTTAGGAAGGGTGTTGGTTTAATCCAGCCAACCTCTAAGTTAGTTTTTCCATCTAACTTAGAACAATGTTTGGTTATTCCGACCAAACGTCCTGCAACCTGGATCTTTATCCTGGGTTTAGGAAGGGTGTTGGTTTAATTCAGCCAACCTCTAAGTTAGTTTTTCCAGCTAACTTAGAATAGAATGCTTGCAATATACCTAATCCTTACTAAAGCTAACTTTTGCAAAGAACAACTTGTGCTGAAAAGAATTGCTTGTTTTATTGAAGAAAGAAAAAATTACATATGCTTGAAAAAGAAAAGCTAAAAGTAAAGTAACTTGAGATTGGCCGTATTCCATGGCCTAGGGATTGCCTTGCCATCCTTGTCTTCTAGGTGGTATGCCCCTTTGCCTGCTAACCCAACCACCTTGTAAGGACCTTCCCAGTTTGGCCCTAACTTTCTATCTCCTGGGATTAAGGTGTTTCCCATCACTTTGCGCAGTACCCAATCGCCGATCTTGAATTGCCTTGGATGCACCTTTTTGTTGTATTTTTTGATTAACTCTCGTTGGTATGCGGCGATGTGAACCAGTGCTCTTTCTCTTCTTTCTTCTGCAAGGTCGAGTTCTAAAGCTATGGCTTCGCCATTTAAGTCAGGATCAAAATTTTCGCTTCGAATTGTGGGGAGGCCAACTTCTAGTGGGATTACTGCTTCCATTCCGTAGGCTAAGGAAAATGGTGTTTCTCCTGTTGATCGCTGAGGTGTGGTGCGGTAAGCCCATAAAACATGAGGAAGTTCATCCGCCCACTTGCCTTTTGCCTTTTCTAGCCTTTTCTTTAGTCCATCCAGGATGACTTTATTTGATGCTTCTGCTTGTCCATTTGCTTGAGGATATGCTGATGTAGAATTGTAGAACTCTATCTTGTACTCTTCACAAAAGCTTCTGAAGATTCTGCCGTCGAACTGAGTACCATTGTCTGAGATCAGTGCTTTTGGTATGCCAAACCGAGTGATAATATTTTGCCAAACGAACTTCTTCACATCTTTTTCTTTGATTGATGCCAATGCTTCCGCTTCCACCCATTTGGTGAAGTAGTCTGTTGCTGCGATAAAGAATTTCTTGCCGCCAGATGCTGTTGGAAGTGGTCCTACTATGTCTAAGCCCCACATTGCGAAAGGCCATGGGCTGGTCAATGGTAGGAGTTCTCTGGCTGGTTGATGTATTTGATGTGCGAATTTCTGGCATTTTTCACACTTCTTCATATATTTCTCTGAGTCTGCCTGCATGTATGGCCACCAATAACCTTGCGAAATGGCCCTGTAGGCTAGTGACCTTCCTCCTTGATGGCTTCCACACACCCCTTCGTGTATTTCGAACAAGAATGCTTCCACTTTGCTGGGATGAACGCACTTGAGGTAAGGCCCAGAGAATGACTTCTTGTATAATGCCAAAGATGGAGATAGCCAAAATCGCTGCGACTTTGCCCTTATTCTGTTGGCTTTTTTTTTCTCTTCTGGTAGGATGCCGTCTTTTAGGAACAGGATGATGGGATCCATCCATGAGGGGCCTAATTCTGTGCAACATACTTCTCCTGCTTCGGGGTCTTCTATGCTTGGTCTTGGTAAGAAGTCGATGAGTAATGGATGAGGGATTGATGTATCTGCTATTGAGGCAAGGCCTGCTAGTTCGTCCGCTCGGCTGTTTTCCTCCCTGCCAATTTGTTCTATCCTTACTACATCAAACTTCTTGATCTCTGTTCTGACTAATTCTTGGTACTTGGCCATTCTATCATCCTTTGCTTCGTAGTCGCCAGAGATTTGATTTACTACCAGTAGGGAGTCACTGTACACCATTAGTTCGGTGGCCTTCATGTAGTAAGCTGTCTTGAGTCCTGCGAGAAGCGCCTCATACTCCGCTTCGTTGTTGGATGCTGGGAAGCCAAGGTTGATTGCTTGCTCTACAACCAGGCCATCTGGAGAGATGAGGACTATGCCAAGTCCTGCACCATGCCGGTTGGATACTCCATCCACAAAGAGCTTCCACATCTCTCCAACGAACAACTTCCAGCAAGTGGAAGCATCAAATGATGTCGTGGGGTCAAGAGTGGTGTTTTCTTCCATGTCCATGCTTGCAGTCTGCCCCTCGCCATCTGGTTGGATTATTGGTGAGTCTTGGTTTGCTTGGTTTGCCTCTTCCTTGCTGTTTTTTGTTTGGTCTGCCTTGGAGTCTGACTGAGTGCTTTCTGCTAGGGGTTGCGCTATTCCGGCGTCAACTTCCATCCCTAGTTCGGTTGTGTCAGTTAGGTCGACTGGGCAGATATGATGACTTCCAGGAGTAAACTCTGCGACGAAGTCTGCTAGGGATTGAGCTTTTACTGCGGTTCTGGATTGGAACTTGATGTCGAATTGTCCCAACTCTACTGCCCACTTCAAAATTCGCCCACTAAAGTTCGCCTTTTCAAACAGAGCTTTTAGTGGGAAGGCTGTGAGGACGACTATAGTATGGGCATGAAAGTAGTGTGCCAATTTTCTGGATGCCATCATTAATGCTAATGCTAGTTTCTCTAAGGGCAAGTACCTTGTTTCGGCTCCCAACAATGTCTTGCTGACATAAAAGATGGGCAAGTGTTGTATTCCTTCTGCACGAACCAACACTGCGCTAACTGCATGCTGAGAGACTGCCAGGTATAGAAAGAGTTCTTCACCAGGTACTGGAGTAACGAGTAGTGGTGGGGAAGACATGTACTCCTTCAAGCTTTCCAGAGCTTGGTCGCATTCTTCATCCCACTCAAACTTGGCTTTTAAAGCTTGGAAGAATGGTCGTAGTCTGTCTGATGACCTGCTTATGAACCGGTTGAGCGCAGCCGCCATACCATTGAGATGTTGCACTTCTTTGACTGAGTTTGGTCTCTCCAACTCCTGGATTGCTTTAATCTGAGAGGGGTCTGCTTCTATGCCTCGGTTGGTCACAAGGAAGCCCAAGAATTTGCCAGATCCAACTCCGAATGCGCATTTGGACGCATTGAGGCGCAACTTGTGTTTCTTCAAGATCTGGAACATCTCGCCTAGGTCTTTAAGATGGTCATTCTCATCCTTGCTTTTGACCACCATGTCGTCGATGTAAGTCTCCATTGTTCTGCCTAACAATGGTTCGAACATCTTGGTGACCATCCGTTGGAATGTCGCCCCTGCGTTCTTTAGGCCAAAGGGCATGACCTTGTAGCAATATAATCCCCTTGGTGTTGTGAAGGATGTGACCTCCTGGTCTGGTTCATGCATGGCGATCTGGTGGTAGCCTCTGTATGCATCCAGAAAGCTAAGTCGGTTATGCCCTGCCGTTAGGTCCACCAGTTGATCTATCCTTGGTAGAGGAAAGCTATCTTTTGGGCACGCCTTGTTGACCGTTTTGTAGTTGACGCAGACACGCCATTTACCATTCTTTTTTGGTACTACGACTGTGTTGGAGATCCATCTTGGGTAGTGCACTTCTCTTATTGCTCCTGCCTCCAGCAGGTTGCCTACCTCTTCTGCCACTATTTCGGCGTGGTGGAGTGCCGATCTGCGTGTTCGTTGAATGACTGGTCTGGCAGATGGGTGGACATTGAGTTGGTGACTGATGAAGTTTGGATCAATACCTAGCATGTCGTAGGGCGTCCAGGCAAACACTTCGATGTTAGAGGTCAAGAATTCCAAGACCTCTAATCTCTCAGTGCTGGACAACGATGAGCCAAGCAAGAAGAACTTATTCGGGTTCTTCTCATCTATTTTTACCTCCACCAAGTCCTCCACCGCTTTCTGATCAGCCTCTTTACCGACGTCCGCGAATAGTTCATTACTTTCTGGTTCTTCCACCGAATGAACATATCCTTTGGCAGCGCGGCTGCCATTCACCGTGGCGAAACATTGTTTTGACATGATCTGATCTCCATAGACTTCTTCAATTATACCGGTGTCATTGGGGAACCGCATTACCTGATGGTATGATGACGCAACCGAACGCATGGCATGCAGCCATGTTCTGCCCAAGATAATGTTGTAAGTGGAGGGGACCTTCAATACCCAGAACTCCACTTGTTTTGTTACGCTTCCTGCTCTGACCGGAAGAATTATTTTGCCGACGGGCCATTCTGGCATGGAGTTTAATCCAATTAGGGGAGAAACTGCAGGCGCCAAGTCTTTGTCTTGCAGCTTCAACTGTTTGAATATTTCGTAGTACATGATCTCACATGAACTACCCTGGTCGATCAGAATCCGCTTGACGTCAAAATCTTTGACTCGGAGAGTGACAACCAGAGCATCATTGTGAGGACAGTATATTCGATCCAGGTCTTTATCCGAAAAAGACATGACGTTTGTTGCCTCTGTCTTCCCTTTCTTGGTGGTAGGTTGGGCACCTAGCACTTCTCTAAAGTGCTCAGCCTTTTTGATTGACCCTCTGAGCTCGCATACGCGCTCAGGTTCAAAAACTCCATGTATGACATTGATAATACCTTGAGGCGGTGCATCGATTGGCATTCCGTTGGGATGGTTATTATGATCTTGGAGGGCTGGTTGCGTCCCTCCTTCAATATATTTGTCCAAGTGGCCTGCTGCCACCAACTCTTCCAAGTGTTGTCTTAACGGTGTGCAATTCTCAGTTCGGTGCCCCTTTTCTTTGTGGAAGGTGCACCGTGATCTGTCGTCGTAGTCTTTCTGAGCTTCCCCTAGCTTGGCTGGCCACTTGACAAAAGGCTCATCTCTTATTTCGCTCAGAATCCGATATATTGGTTTTTTGAACACCGTTGTTATGGCAGTGCGGATTCTCAACCATCTTTTGTCTGGGTCTTCTCCGTTATCTCGTCTGCCACGCCCGTTTTTATTATGCCGATCTACTGCATTGACCTTTGCTGAGGTCTTCTTTTCTGGTACTGCGGTTGCACTAGATTTTTCTTTGGCACGTGCGCCATCCTCTTCTACCCTGATGTGCTGATGCACTCTTTCCATCAGGGCCCCCATGGTGAGGGGTGGTGTCATGGTGATCGAATCCCTTAGTCTGTTCCCTACTGGAAGGCCTCTTTTATACTGCGCAATGGCAAGATTGGTGGGGCAGTCCCCAATCTGATTGAATGTTTCCCAGTAGCGACTGTTGTAGGATCTAAGGGTCTCTTTATCCCCCATGTCGATGAAGAGTAACTGGTCTATCTCCACCGGTGTTTTAGTGTTTGTTCGAAACCTTGTTACAAATGCTTCTGCCAGTTGAGCCCAGGAGGCTATGCTGCCCTCTGGGAGCTTCTCGAACCAAGTCAAGCCGAGGTCGCCAAGGCTTGATGGGAAGAGTATGCACATTATGGCCTCGTTTCGCCTGTATACGGCCATGACTTGGCGAAAGTGGCTCAAGTGTGAATACGGGTCCGTCTTCCCTTCATATGTAGTGAATTTCGGTTGAAGGAAGCCTGATGGTAAGGGCGCGTTTTCGATTGCTGGAACAAACGGCGAAGTCTGTAGTCTTGCCAATGCTTTGTCCGTTGGTTCGTATGCTGGGCGCGGTATTGGCATTCCAACCTCGACGCTTCTATGCGTCCGAGGAGCCAACCGCTGTAAGGCAGAAACTCTGTATGGATCTCGCGCCCTGGCATCCTCCTTGCATCGTGCTTTTTCTTCGAGCACGGTTCGTAAGTCGGATGACCTGGG
This sequence comes from Camellia sinensis, assembly GCF_055761805.1. Lineage (NCBI taxonomy): Eukaryota > Viridiplantae > Streptophyta > Magnoliopsida > Ericales > Theaceae > Camellia > Camellia sinensis. The sequence goes on from NC_138974.1 coordinate 79,792,460, forward strand.
CAGCTCTGTCTGTCTAGATCTGGTTTGGTGTGAGTGCGAAGGCCAATACGTGCTTCCTTCAGTGTATGATCTTTCGGATCTCGTCCTCTCAGACCTGGAGTGACAAGTCCTGGAAGATAAGGAATGAGTGTCGCCTGTCCTGAGGCTTCTGCTCTCTCCTTGGGAGGGTGTAGTATTCCTACTACGATTTTCTGAGTGGCGAGGGGGCGTCTTGTGATTGCGCCCCTCTCCTGTCGCCACATCTTTAGTCTTCATCTGGCATTTCAAAGCCTTCATGTCCGCCGCCATCTTCCGGATTAGTTCATCTTGCTCCTTTACGCGATCTTCCAGGGCTTGAGGATCAATCCTCCTCCTTTGCCTGTCAGGACTTTGAGAGTGACGAGGGCTGTTATTCCTCCTTCCCCTGCCACCCCGTCTGGAGTTATGTTGTTGGGGCTCCAAGTCCGCCATGGGAGGGACAGAGGGCAATCCTTCACGCCTTGTGCCCCCATCTGGAGTTAGCCCGTCGACGGCGGACTGCGGTAGTTCCTCAATGTGTGCCATTGATTTGAGAAAATGAGAAGCTTAGTCAAGAGGTTTTTGTTCTTGTCTGTTGTTCCCACAGACGGCGCCAATTGTACGGGGAAGAAATAATTCTCCTCGTATAATCCTGTTGACCAAGTCCACGCTCCTCCATACGACGTCGCTTTATCACCTGAAAACACAAACGTGAGCTAGCCGGCAGGTGTGTGCCGCAAACCTCTCTGATGCCTAAGTCAGTAAACTTGACAAATAGACAAAGCTCTATGTTCTCAGAAAGCAAAATTGTGTTGTGTTCTGTTACCTCCTCCAAGGTGATGTTTGTGAGCTTTTATAAGTTTCCTGTGGCACAATCCTAGTAGGACTGTTATTCCTCCATGCAGAGTCCTCCTAGGATTCATACTCCTAAGGATAATGCTTATCCTTTTACACCCTCCCCCACTGCTTAAACCAAGTGGGATGGTTTTTACTTTGGCCGAACTACTATATGATCGAAATAAGCTTGGCTATGCAGAGCCACTGAGTAAACCGAACTATTCTTAGTTCAGTTCCACTTTCAACTCTATCCTTATCTTGGTTTTCCCATGTTCAACCAATGTTATGGTCTTAGACCGAACTAATGACTCTCGGCCGGTATAACTCCAAGACCGGCATAACTCTAAATCGTTCCTAGACCGAAGTATCTTTATAATTCCTGAACCGAAGTAATTTTACCTCCCTGGGCCGGAGTAACTTTGTTTCTCCTAGGCCGGAGTAACCTTGCCTCTCCTGGGCCGGAGTAACCTTTTGCATTTTTATTGGGCCAGAGTAATCATTACGGCCTTTTTACTTAGTCCTTCACACTTTGGGCCACAAAGCCCAACTCGCAGCTCGGCCCAATTTTTCCCAAAAATTACCCTCTCAAGTCTCATATCAGAGTATAATAATGGTACATCCAAAGGAATATTTCGCAACATCTTCTGACTAGAGTAATCAGTCCCGAACACCAATTAAACACATATCACCACAATGAAGTAGCTAACGAGATCTCGTAATCATATGTATGTCATAGACCCGCACTAACGTGCCGTTTCTCATGACTTGGGACTATCCTTGGACGCCATACTAGATTCGCAAACCAGGATATTCGTTCACAGAATCAAAGTCACATCTCAGAAACATATCATATCATATAGCATTTCGTATAACATTTCAAGTATAGTGCATATCAATATATCTTTACAGAAATATTACTCACAGTGTGTTTCTAGAAACAGTCAGTCGGTTATCGACTCATGACCTACAATCACAAATATGCATAGCACAATACAAATCTTAGCATTACACACGCAATCGGTCCATCAGTCCTTAAACGTATTTAGTTGTTACTTATTTAGTCGGTTAATCCAATTCGTTCTAACTTCCTATATGATCATGAAATGCATATGAAATGCACTTGAAAACCATGTAAACAGGGCTAGGAAGTTGAAAAAATAGAAATAAGTCAAAACAAAAAAACTACCTTGTTGGCCGCACGTGCGGTGGCCTATCCCCACGTGCGGCAGAAAACAGTATGCAATTTTGGGCGATCAAGGCTTGGTCGCTCGAGCTGTAGCTTGGGCGGCTTGAGCAGTTTGGGTAAAATTTTAGAACAAAAATACTAAAAACATGGACCCTTTTTCCTTTGCCAAATTCAACTTCATATCATGGAAATCATGCAAACTCTTCACAAACATATTGAATGTAACATATCTAGTTTGAAACAAAATTATAACTACAAAGTGGAGCTTAAATTTCATACAAAACATTCAAACCCTTGAGTTGAAATACAAAATCATCATTTATGCAAATTGAGCTCCAATCTTTGAAATCCATGGAGTTTATTTTAAAATCTTAAGAATCATGCAACAAAAACAAATTTATGAACATGATTTTCATGAATCTATGCCATGCATGAGGGTATAACATGTTATTAACATTTTATAGCAAAATACATGCAAAACTCACACATAATCCATAAATCCAACTCCATAACACTTAATCTTCAAGAATTGAGAGTTAGATTCTTACCTAGGGCATTCATAGCTATTTAATCTTGCATAATCTTGTTGAATACAGGCTTGATCTTAAGTTTCTTCTTCAATTTCTACACATTCTTCTTGGTTTCTCTCTTTCTTTCTTCCTTTCTCTTGTTTTTTTCAAGAATTCTCTCCATCTTTCTTAAGATATTTTGGGCTTTTAGTTGATAAGGATGAGCTCATATGAGCTCTTATCTCATATATACACATATAATTGTATAAATGATGAGCCAAACACAGCTTAACGAATTAGGTGAAATCAATTTTTAATTAAACTTTTCAAATGATGCTATAAATTCCTATTAGTATATCCATGTACTCAATTTCGGTTTCTGAACCCATTAAGGTCGTCAATTTCAGTTCTGAAGTCGTAGCCCCAACAGATATTTTCCCAATTCAAACAAATGTTTCCAAATTAAATCCTATTAATTCATAATTACATAACGATCCTTGTGACACGCATTTTGGGGCCGTTACATATTGTGTTTTTACTTTTATTAGTCATCGGGCATATACGTTGCACGTGACATATGATTGTTCAACAACTGTTACTATTGTAATTATGAGTATTCTTAAATTGTTATGTGATATGTATACAAAGTATGGAGACTGAGAGGGTGATTTATGATCTGGAGTTGGGCCGAGATATCGACCGATCAGGTTGAGAGCCCAGCAGTGCATTGGGCCGAGATGATCCACTATTTGCCCAGAGAAGGGCTGCCAAAACTTGGGCCGGGCAGAGTATGGACCGAGTGTGTGCCACCCCAGACCGTACAGAAATTGCTCGGCCAGGAAGTGACGGGTCAGACCAGGATGCTCGGTCCGAGGATGGTCGAAGCCAGACAGGCTGAGAGACCGGCGCCCGGAAAGGTGCGGTCAGCCGAGATAGTTGACTGACCGGCAGGAAGGCCAACCAGAGGAGGTGCCCGGGCTAGGCTTTGCCGAGATGCCGCCTAGCCCGGTCATCCACGTGTTTGGCTGGCTAGGCGCATGAGTACGAAGCATGACATGGCCGAGGAAGAGCAGCTCGGCTGCCGAGCTCCAGCTGCGAAGTCAGGCAGTTGAGGTTAGGTGGTGAAGGGCATGGTTTATGCTGACAGATGGGATAGCAGAGCCACGTGTCAGGAGATGACTGGGAGTGGATATGGGGCTCAGAAGGTATAAAAGCATGCCTGCGCCCCCCATACGCAACACACGAACATATCTGTAAGGATTTCTTACATTCAAACACTCTCTCCCTTCTCTCTATTCCCTCTAAGGTATGTGCTAACTTGACCGTCGGAGGGTTTTTCCGGCCACACACCGCCGGGTAGCTCATCGTTATTTGCTCGCAGGTGATCGGATATCGACGGAGCTCGGAAGAAAGGAATACGGGCACGCCGAAATATTTGCTCCCCGCACAATTGGCGCCGTCTGTGGGAACTTGACAGACAAAACCTTGTCTTCCAGGTTCATCTGATCGCCGTCCATGGCGAACAACGACGAGTTCCCGTTGTCCGCCATCGACGGAGCCACCCCGGAGTATACCCGAAGGAGAGAGGGACCTCCTGCCGTCCATCCAATGGCTGACTTGGGGACGCCCACTGGAGGACAGTCAGGAGACGCGCGGGATAAGCGCGGAAGGAGTCATGGGCGTTCGCGGAGTCCAGACGGTCACCGGCGGAGAGACTCACACGCCAGGCGACTAGAGAGCAAGTTAAAGGACCAGGACGCTGTTATCAGGCGGATGGCGGCAGAGATGGAGGATCTTAAGCGGCATGTCAAAGGGAAAGGTGTAGCTGGAGTGGGAGACCATAGTGAACGCACCCCGTCCCGCCGGTCAGGGGATCAGAGTCAGCGACGTACACAGTCCATTTCCATCACCAGGAGTTACCAGGTTGGTGATTCCGACGTGCATGCAGAAAAGTCTAGCGCGCAAGACAGCACCTACAAACCCTCACGTCCGGCGACGACGTCGAGGTACTCTTATTCTGCTCAGTCAGAGGACCTGCGGGCAGTATTAAGGGAGCGGGCTCGCCGGCGCGAAGCTCAGAGAATACCAGCTTTCCAGCGGCTCTCCTACGGGGTTCACGCCAGCGAGGAGGTCGGAATGCCTCCACCCCGCCAAGCAGTGCCAATATTTGAAGATACAGACCTGGCCAGGCTGAGTGCCACCCCTTTTTCCCTGGAGATAGAGACAACACTGCTTCCGGCAGGCTTCCACCAGCCTAAGTTCACGCTCTACGACGGCAAAACCGATCCTTATATGCATGTGAGCCACTTCCGACAGGTCATGGCCGGACATAGGCGAAATGACGGACTTATGTGCCTAATCTTCCCGTCCAGTTTAGGTGAGCTGGGCTTAAAGTGGTTTGAGAGGTTGCCAGAAGGGAGCATACAACGGTGGCATCAGTTGGCCGAAGCGTTTGTTACGCGCTTCAAAACCAACACAAAAACACCAAAGGAAGTCGATCACTTGCTGAGTGTCAAGATGGAACCGTGCGACACACTGAAGGCATACAATTCAAGGTATTGGGAAACCTTCAACGAGATCCTGGATTGCCCGGTCAACCTTGCAATCACGCAATATAAGCGTGGTCTCCCGGTCGGACATAGACTGCGGGACTCGCTTACCATGCACCAACCGACCTCCATGGGCCAGCTCATGCAGCGCATTAATGAGCACATCCGAGTAGAGGATGATGCGTCAGCTTCCACCGTGAAGGCCACTCCGGTCGGAACAGACAAGAAGACAGCAGGCAAAGTGCACGCAGTTGGGCAAGAGTCCAGCCGCTCAAATGACCGAGCAGAGGAATCAGACCGAGGTTCAAATCGTAAAAACCGAGGTAGAGGACGTCGGAATGACCGGGATGACTACCCCCGAGATGACGTTGAGGACGCAAACAGGAGAATGAAGGCAAGGACTGGCATAACCACGGTCTTCAAGATTCCAATCTATCGCATACTTAGCGAAATCCGAGACGAGGAGTATGTCCGGTTTCCTGCTAAGTTGGGCGATGGACAAAAGGGGTACAATCCGCGGTATCGTTGTACGTTTCACCGGGAGAGGGGCCACCGGACTGAGGATTGTTTGCCTTTGCGACAACATTTGGAAGAATTGGTTGCGGCCGGGCATCTGGACCTTTACATTGATGGCGGCGTGAAACCAAATCAGGCTCCGGTCGATCCCAGGGGACAGGATGACCGAGATGCACCACCACAAGGAGTTATTAATGTCATCCACGGCATCGTGGAACCGGAGCGCGTTTGCGAACTCCGGGGCATGATCAAGAAGGCAGAGCATATGAGGGAAGTTTTGTCAGTACAGTTTGCCATCAAAAGGGGGAAGACAGAGGAGAAAAATGTGATTAGTTTCACCTCAAGGGATTTAGAGCGTATCCAGACGCCGCACAACGATGCTCTTGTAGTAACACTACGCGTCAAAGAATTTGATGTTAGACGGATCTTGATCGACCAGGGAAGCTCGGTCGAGATCATGTATTATGATGCGTTCAAACAGCTCAAACTCCGTGAGACAGACTTGGCTCCGGCCACTTCGCCACTTGTTGGATTTAACTCGCAGCCGGAGTGGCCATTGGGAAAGATTATCTTGCCGGTCAAAGCAGGATCCGTGGTCAAGCAAGTGGAGTTTTGGGTGCTACAAGTGCCCTCAACGTACAACCTTATCCTAGGAAGAGGATGGCTTCACGCCATGCAAGCCGTAGCATCGACTTACCACCAGGTGATGAGATTCCCCTCGGCTATGGGGGCAATCGAGGAGATTTGGGGTGATCAGGTCATGTCCAAGCAATGTTTCGTGGCGGTCAACGGGAGCCGGGCTGCCAAGGGATTCGTTCAAATGATCGAGGGACCGGAGGACCGGAGTGTCTTGGATGATGTTGGCACCAAAGCCGAAGACAAGGCTGTTGAAGAATTGGTTGAGGTGCGGATTGATGCCGAGCAGCCGGACAGATTCTTCTTGCTCGGTTCAAGTCTCTCGGCCGTGGAGAGAACCGAGATGATTGAGTTTCTGATGGCGAATATCGAAGTCTTTGCATGGTCGCCCTACGACATGCCAGGCCTTGACCCAAGCTTTATCTGCCATCACCTCAATGTCTTCCCTGGAGCAAAGCCAGTCATCCAGCGAACAAGGAGATCGGCGCTGCATCACGCCGAGGTAGTAGCAGAGGAGGTAAAGAACTTGCTTGAGGCACGAGCAATACAGGAAGTGCACTACCCTCGGTGGATTTCCAACACGGTAGTGGTGCCTAAGAAGAATGGAAAGTGGCGAGTTTGTGTCGACTACAAGACAGTCAACCGAGCTTGCCCAAAAGACAGCTTCCCTTTGCCGCGCATTGAAGAGCTAGTGGATTTGACGGCTAGACACAATCGGCTCAGTTTCTTGGATGCGTACCGCGGCTACCACCAGATAGCCATGCATGGGCCTGACCAAGAGATCACCTCTTTCACGACTCCAAGGGGACTCTTCTGCTATCGAGTTATGCCCTTTGGTTTGAAAAACGCCGGGGCAACCTTTCAGAGGATGGTGACCAAAATGTTTGCTCCTTTGCTCGGTCGGACAATGGAGGCTTACATCGATGATATGGTGGTAAAGAGCCGACATGAAGCAAACCATTTGTCCGACTTAACCGAGATGTTCGTCATTCTGAAGAAGTACAAGCTGCGCTTGAACGCCTCGAAATGTGCCTTTGGTGTGGGATCCGGGAAATTTTTGGGATTCTTAGTCACGAACCGAGGCATCGAAGCAGACCCTACTCAGATTAGAGCCGTGCAAGAGTTGAAGCAGCCCGGCTCGGCTAAGGACGTGCAGCATCTGGCCGGAATGGCCGCCGCGCTTAATCGATTTATAAGCCGGTCATCAGATCGCTGCCGCCCTTTCTTTCAAGCATTGAAGTCAAAGTTCTCATGGGATGACGAGTGTGATCGAGCCTTGGCCGAGCTCAAGGATTATTTGTCTTCTCCGCCGCTGTTGGTTACACCAGAGCCCGGTGAGGAACTCTACCTTTACCTTGCCGTCTCCCAGCACGCAGTAAGTGCGGTGTTAGTCCGGGCTGAAGGAGTCAAGCACCTCTCAATTTTTTACGTAAGTAAGACCTTGCTGCCGGCTGAGACGAGGTACTTGCCGCTGGAAAAGCTTGCGTTGGCACTGATGATGGCTTCGAGGAAATTGGCGCATTATTTTCACGCCCATACCATCGTCGTACTGACCGAGTTCCCCCTCAAGGCCTTGTTTGAGCGCGCAGACTTTTCAGGCCGAATTTTAAAATGGGCGGTCGAGTTGGGACAGTTCGATGTAAAGTTCCAGCCGCGCACCGCCATCAAAGCCCAAACCTTGGCCGATTTTGTTGCCGAGTTCTCACCTGGCACTCATCCGGTATGCTCGGTCGACATTGCCGAGGCAGATGATGAGACGCACACAATGCCAACCGAGGAACAACCTGCTGCAGAAGGTCGCGCCGCGGAGATAGCGCGCACCATCGAAGTCCCCTCAGTTTGCACGGTAGTACCTCCCGGTGCTGCGATGACGGAGTTGTCTATCACCAACCCATCTACTCTGTCCGGTACCGCATCACCAAGGGGGGAAGGAATGGTTCCACACAGCTCAGAACTTGATGATTCGCCTACGGACTTGGGCATTCTGAACCAACTTGCTGAGTCCGGTGCCGAATCATCAACGGGGGGAGGAATGGTTCCAGACAGCTCAGAACCTGCGGCCGGCTTCACATCGCAACCTGGTGATTCGCCTACGGGCTTGGGCATTACGGCCCAACTTGCTGAGTCCGGTGTCGAATCACCAAGGGGCACTGAATTTGAACCGGTCAACACCAAACTAGACACCGCACAGCCGAGCAGTTGTGATCCCATTGCCCTTCGCAACTCTCAGGACCCATCTGACTGCTGGAAGCTTTTTGTGGGGGACATGTGGAAGCTTTTTGTTGATGGAGCGTCCAACCGTCATGGTGCCGGCCTAGGTATTGTTCTTATATCCCCGGACGGCCTAACCATTGAGCATTCTATCACACTCGGCTTCCCGGCGTCTAACAACGAGGCTGAGTACGAGGCGCTTCTCGCTGGGCTCAAGAGCGCAATTCAAATGAAGGCTGCCGAGCTTCTGGTTTATAGTGATTCCCAGCTTGTGGTTAACCAAGTTTCAGGGATTTATGAAGCGAAGGACGACAGGATGGCGAAGTACCAAGCTCTGGTCAGGGACCATATCAAGCAGTTTGAGGCAATCAGAGTCCAACGGATTGGCCGGGAAGAAAACAGCCGGGCTGATGAACTCGCCAGCCTCGCTTCCATGGTCGATAGTACGTCTCCAAACCCCCTGTTGATTGACTTTCTTCTGCGGTCGAGCATTGAAAACGCCGGGCAGACGGATGTACTCTGCGCCGAGCTAGGTCCTTCATGGATGGACCCATTGATCTTGTTCCTCAGAGACCGGACTCTTCCAGCGGACAAGAAAGAAGCACACAAAATCCGGGTGAAGTCAGAGCGGTTTTGGCTCTCTCCATCAGGCGCGTTGTATAAGAAGTCCTTCACCGGTCCTTATCTCAAGTGCGTGCACCCGAACAGTGTGGAGGCCTTCTTGTTTGAAATTCATGACGGCATTTGTGGCAGCCACATCGGGGGCAAGTCCTTGGCCTACCGAGCTATTTCGCAGGGATACTGGTGGCCGTGCATGCAGGCCGACGCGCAAAAATATGTCCGCAAGTGCGAGAAATGCCAGAAATTCGCCCATCAGATCCACCAGCCTGCCAGGGAACTTCTTCCCCTCACCAGTCCTTGGCCTTTCGCCATGTGGGGGCTAGATATAGTGGGACCATTGCCAACAGCACCGGGCAACCGGAAATTCTTCATCGCCGCCACAGATTACTTCACAAAGTGGGTTGAAGCTGAGCCCTTGGCAACCATCAAAGAGAAAGACGTGAAGCGATTTGTCTGGCAGAACGTTGTCACGCGGTTTGGCGTCCCCAAGATTTTGATCTCTGACAACGGCACCCAGTTTGACGGTCGCCTATTCAGAGGATTTTGTGAAGATCTGAAGATAGAATTCTACAACTCCACCCCGGCCTACCCGCAGTCCAATGGTCAAGCCGAAGCGTCGAACAAGACTATACTGGATGGGTTGAAGAAACGGCTGGAAAAGGCCAAGGGAAAGTGGGCTGAGGAATTGCCCAGTGTACTTTGGGCATACCGAACAACCCCGCGACGTTCAACCGGGGAAACTCCATTTGCTTTGGCTTACGGCATGGAAGCGGTCATACCCTTGGAAGTTGAAATACCCACCATCAAAACTGAGAGTTTTGAGCCCGAGCTAAATGCCGAGGCTATTGCCTTGGAGCTGGACCTAGCGGAAGAGCGCCGGGAGAAAGCCCTCATCCATGTGGCCGCCTACCAACAAGAGCTCTCCAAGAAGTATAACAAGACCGTGCACCCCAGACCGTTCAAAGTCGGGGATTGGGTTTTGAGGAAGATTATGGGCAACACCCTGGTGCCAGGAGAAGGCAAACTAGGGGCAAATTGGGAAGGACCCTACAAGATCACTGGTCTGGCTGGCAAGGGGGCTTACCACTTGGAGGATTTAGAGGGAAGAGCCATACCCCGGCCATGGAATGCGGCCAACTTAAAATTGTATTATTTTTAAGCTTTTTACTTTCCTCTTTTTGTAAAGAAATTTTTTGTCTTGCAAAGCAGAATGTAATTCTTTTTGTCAAAATTATAGAAGTAATTTTGCTTTAGCACATGGATTCTTGTTTTAATGTTTAGAGCCGAGATAGTGTACTCCGGTTGGAAGAGTTGGTGTTTTGTCCAACTTAGGATTCCCAACCGAGATGGTGTACTCCGGTTGGAAGAGTTGGTGTTCTGTCCAACTTAGGATTCCCAACCGAGATGGTGTACTCCGGTTGGAAGAGTTGGTGTTTTGTCCGACTTAGGATTCCCAACCGAGATGGTGTACTCCGGTTGGAAGAGTTGGTGTTTTGTCCGACTTAGGATTCCCAACCGAGATGGTGTACTCCGGTTGGAAGAATTGGTGTGTTGTCCAACTTAGGATTCCCAACCGAGATGGTGTACTCCGGTTGGAAGAGTTGGTGTTTTGTCCAACTTAGGATTCCCAACCGAGATGGTGTACTCCGGTTGGAAGAGTTGGTGTTCTGTCCAACTTAGGATTCCCAACCGAGATGGTGTACTCCGGTTGGAAGAGTTGGTGTTTTGTCCGACTTAGGATTCCCAACCGAGATGGTGTACTCCGGTTGGAAGAGTTGGTGTTTTGTCCGACTTAGGATTCCCAACCGAGATGGTGTACTCCGGTTGGAAGAGTTGGTGTGTTGTCCAACTTAGGATTCCCAACCGAGATGGTGTACTCCGGTTGGAAGAGTTGGTGTGTTGTCCAACTTAGGATTCCCAACCGAGATGGTGTACTCCGGTTGGAAGAGTTGGCGTTTTGTCCAACTTTGGATTCCCAACCGAGACGATGTACCCCGGTTGGAAGTGTTGATTTGTTCGACTTAGTTACAACCGAAGTGGCTACTGCGGTTCATGAATTTGTCTTGTTCTGCTGAAGTGCTTAGACCGTGTTATGTATTCCGGTTCGATGAGTTATACTGAGATGTTTTGCTGAAGACAGAACTGATTACAACCGTGCATACACTTGCAAAAATTTGAATTTTCATTGATAAGAAATTCATTACAAACGGAGGGGACAGAGCCCGGTTACATCAAGAGAGTTGGAAGCAAAAATACAAAAACAAGGAAAAAGAAACCTAAACTTAGGGGGAAAGATTGGTGAACGCATCCTCGGTAGCATCAGCATCAAGGTCAATAGCATGGCTTGCTTCTTGGGCGCCGGGCTCATCGTTGCCGGGCTGCTCAGGCACCTCGGCCTTTTCTTCCTCAGAATCTGTCTCCCCGTCCCCATCTTCAAGTCCCTCCTCGGCCTCAGCATGTAAAGCACTGAAAACATCGTTTGCATATGGCACAAGGTAGACCGGTAGAGAAGCTGGAGGAGGGTTGGCAAAGACGTCGGTGTCAGAACTTTGGCCGAGGTGTTCGCAGGCGGACTTCCAACCGGCCTTAAAGTAGATGTCTTGGGTTGCGAAGACCTGCTTTTTGTAGCTCTCCTCGGCCTCGTTGAAGCCAGCGGTGTTTGCAGCCCGGCAAGCCTTCTTCTTCGACTTCTTCAGAGCGTCCACCTCGGCTTGGAGCTCATCTCGTTTTTTCTCGGCTGCATCCAGCTGGCCGAGCAGTCTGTTGTTATCATTGTTGGCCATCTCGAGAGAAGCTTTAGCCCGGCCGAGCTCGGCTTGAAGGCTTTCAACCTGGCTAGCAGTGTCGTTGGCTTTCTGCCTAAGCCGGTGGATGCGCTCCAAAACCAAGTGTTGTTTTTGAATGGCCTGCACAAAAAACAAGTTGATCAGAAAGGAGACCGAGCAGAAAGAAAACCGAACAAACACTTAGTGAAATTTTCGGAAGAACGCCGACTTACCCTGGCCATGGACTTGACTGAGGATTTCACCAGCCGGGTGTCAGGGACGTGGTCGCTGCCGACCACGTCGCCCGGTAGGAGAAATGCTTTGGAGAGATCGAAGGCGAGCAAATGTTCTTTGTCAGCCTTGATCGAAGCCGTCGCCGGGATGTCCTGTCCCCGGTGCTTCAGCTGAGGACGCCAAGCGGGCACAGGAGCAGGAGTTTCGGCTGGATGTTCGGTTGTCAGCTCGGCGACGAGCTCGGCGGAGGGATCTGCCCTTGGTCTTTTTCCAGCCCGGCACGCTTCTCTGGCAGATTGCCCGGCAGCTGGAGCTGGGGAAGCAAGGGCGACCACCGCGCTGCTGGATTGGCCGGCGGCTGGCGACCGGGTTACAACGCTCGGTATCTCGGCTGAGGTAGCGGTTAGAAGGTTTTTGATTCTGCTGCGCTTTGCCATCTCTTGCTCCTCGGTCAACCGGATTAGCGGGACGTCGGGTAGGGTTGGATCTGGAGGTGGCGAAGGAGCTCTGAGGAAGTCAGTTACTCTGCTCCGGCGCGGAGCGGAATATCTGTAAGTCGGGGTGTAGCCGAGCAGTTCGTTGCAATCTCGGTGACGGTACCTGAGCACGGCCCGAATTGCCTCAACGTTTGGGAATTGATAGTTGGCTTGTAAGGCTTGGATTGCTGCAAAGGAGACAGGAAAACCGGTTAGATGCAGAGTAAAGAGTTAGACCAACCGAGCAAGGTGAGTTGCTTACATGAAGAACCGAAGTTTTTGTTTATAGACCAGCCCGGTACCTCGGCTGTTTCGTAGTTGCCGGACACCCAGAAAAAATCGTCGTCATGCATGTCTTTATCCGGGGTGCCGGTTATGATTTTTTCCTTGCCCGGTCTTATTTTCAAGTAGTAAGCTAGGCCGTCACCGGTGTGGCCCATTGTGTATTGCCTCAATATCTCGGCTAGGCCTAAGTTGGTGCCTAGCCGTTGGTTCAATTCGTGAACGCCGTTGATTATTCTATAAGTGTTGGTGGACACCTGTGTGGGTGCCAGCCCGGTGCGGCGGAGGAACTCGGTTATGAGAGGGTTGAGTGGGAAACGAAGACCCCCTTCAACGATGGATAGCACGGTGAAGGGGCACTCCTCCCTACCCCAAGGTGTGGTCTCCTCTTCTGCGAGCTGCAGGTGGACATCGGCCGGGACGCCGTACTCCTCCCTGAACGTAGCCAGCGCAGCCGGAGTATCCACTAGGAAGCGGAATTTCCCCATTTTTGGCCGGCTTAGGGTATCCCGGCTGAGGGGTTTGGCTCTGTGTATTGGATGTTGCCCGGTCCTGAGAGCCTCAGGAATGACAGTGGTCCCCTTGGACTCTGCAGGAAAAGGATGGCAAGTGTTAAGCGTCAGCGCGGTCGCGCGAAAGGTGCTGGTTTTTACCTCGGTCATTAAGAGTGCCAAACCACCTCGGTTGTCTATCTAAGGAGCCCGGTCGCCCAAGCGGACCAGATGTTAGCCCGGTTGTACGGCCGAGTCCTTTTGTTATCTCGGTTTTCGCTTTGGTTGAAACAAACATGTTGTTTGCCCGGTTTGGTCGGTTTTTTGGATCAAAAGAAGGCCCAGAGCCCGGTTCACCCCAGTTCTTCAGTGTTCTTCAGGAAGACGAAGAACACCAAGAACAGTGGAAGGTTTAATGCGGATTCTACGACTTATGCCCTAATAGCTATGTTTTTGTACCCTAATGTGTGTAATATGGAAGAAAATAGCAACTAGGGGGATCGAAAACCTTACCTTTGGAGGATGGGGGCTGTTCCTCCAAGAGTGAGAAATGGCAGTCGAGATAGAGGAGAGGACTTGAGCTTTGGATCGTCAGATAGTAGAAAGGCAGTAGGAAGGAATGGCGTAGGGAGGCCGTGTGTATGTAAAGAGTGAAAGGCCGCCAAAATTCAAAATCCGACAAGAACGGCGGGTTGGCTTCTCGATGACCAATGGGAGCTCGCCACGTGTCCCCATTTATGGCTACGTCAGGATTGAAGCGACGGGATGAAGAGACGAAGAGCCAGCCGAGCTACTTTCGATGAAAAGGCTGTAAGCCGAGGAACATAACCGGGAGGGATAGCAGATTAGCTCGGTGAAGGCTTGGCGACTTGACGACCGGAGAAATGTTATCTCGGTCGAAGTGAGTAATCCCAGTCACGCTTTCGCGAACGGAATTAAGGGGCAATTGAGAGGGTGATTTATGATCTGGAGTTGGGCCGAGATATCGACCGATCAGGTTGAGAGCCCAGCAGTGCATTGGGCCGAGATGATCCACTGTTCGCCCAGAGAAGGGCTGCCAAAACTTGGGCCGGGCAGAGTATGGACCGAGTGTGTGCCACCCTGGACCGTACAGAAATTGCTCGGCCAGGAAGTGACCGGTCAGACCAGGATGCTCGGTCCGAGGATGGTCGAAGCCAGACAGGCTGAGAGACCGGCGCCCGGAAAGGTGCGGTCAGCCGAGATAGTTGACTGACCGGCAGGAAGGCCAACCAGAGGAGGTGCCCGGGCTAGGCTTTGCCGAGATGCCGCCTAGCCCGGTCATCCACGTGTTTGTCCGGCTAGGCGCATGAGTACGAAGCATGACATGGCCGAGGAAGAGCAGCTCGGCTGCCGAGCTCCAGCTGCGAAGTCAGGCAGTTGAGGTTAGGTGGTGAAGGGCATGGTTTATGCTGACAGATGGGATAGCAGAGCCAAGTGTCAGGAGATGACTGGGAGTGGATATGGGGCTCAGAAGGTATAAAAGCATGCCTGCGCCCCCCATACGCAACACACGAACATATCTGTAAGGATTTCTTACATTCAAACACTCTCTCCCTTCTCTCTATTCCCTCTAAGGTGTGTGCTAACTTGACCGTCGGAGGATTTTTCCGGCCACACACCGCCGGGTAGCTCATCGTTATTTGCTCGCAGGTGATCGGATATCGACGGAGCTCGGAAGAAAGGAATACGGGCACGCCGAAATATTTGCTCCCCGCACAATTGGCGCCGTCTTATCTCATATATACACATATAATTGTATAAATGATGAGCCAAACACAGCTTAACGAATTAGGTGAAATCAATTTTTAATTAAACTTTTCAAATGATGCTATAAATTCCTATTAGTATATCCATGTACTCAATTTCGGTTTCTGAACCCATTAAGGTCGTCAATTTCAGTTCTGAAGTCGTAGCCCCAACAGATATTTTCCCAATTCAAACAAATGTTTCCAAATTAAATCCTATTAATTCATAATTACATAACGATCCTTGTGACACGCATTTTGGGGCCGTTACATATTGTGTTTTTACTTTTATTAGTCATCGGGCATATACGTTGCACGTGACATATGATTGTTCAACAACTGTTACTATTGTAATTATGAGTATTCTTAAATTGTTATGTGATATGTATACAAAGTATGGAGACTTAAATGGATAAATTGATCTGTATTGAATACATACTCGGCTGAAGAATTTAAATGATAAATGAAATTTTTTATAAATATAAATATTAATTTATAGTTAGATTGTTGAGATCACAATCTTATCTTAAATAATAAATAATAAGCAGGTCCTTTAAATATATAGTATTATACAAATATTTTTCTATCAACTTCCCACTTCAATTTTTCATAATCCATACCTGCAATACAATTGAATGTATGAAATTAATTGCATAATTACACAATTTTGTTTAATAGTTCATCTTATAATACCGATTCATTGAACCAACTATTGCATATTATTTGCATACTATTGGTGTAAAAATGTATTAATATCAATATATAATATATTTTTACACATCAAGAGTGGTTGAGTCTAGTTTCTTGTGCCACAAATATCTTGTATGATGAAAAATCTGTCATTAGTCATTAATATATTTTCATTTATGTAGAAAATGTGGAATAATTTTTTTTTAAAAATTGAATGATATTGTAACTTAGTATTTCAATTGATATAGGAATTTCATAATTGTTTTCATGATATTTATAGATCCACACTTATAAGCGTTTGCAGGGTCACTTTCATAAAACTGTCAAGTTACATAATTTATTATTACATCTGTAAGTAATTAACATATGACAAAAATTTATCAAAACTTTTTATTTGATGTTCTTACTTTCTGCATTATTGAGTTGTTCCGATAATGTTTGGGCATCATTTGAGTTTTTCTTGTAATTTGACTAAAATGTGTGTATGAGGTACATTATTTTTCTTAAGCTTCACAACAGATAGGATATTCCTGCTTCAGCTCGTCTAACTTTGCTTGGAGAGTATGTTGTAATAGGTCTTCAATAATTTTTGTTTCACCATCTTCTTATTTTCTTCTTACTCACCATTAGAACTTATTATAATAAAAATATTTTGATGAGTAAGAGTTTAAGACGATATCATATTGTTATGAATTTCAAAATCTATTTTTCCTCAATAATTTGATTTTTTCTGTGAGGGAAAAAAAAGTTCAATTATTGTCATGATGGAGATATTTTGTAAAGTTTTGATTTGTTATTGAAAGTGTTTGTTGTTGTTTGTATGATATATATGTATATATGTATTGAAAATAAGTTGATAGTAGAACAATACACATTTCTGTAGTTTTTTCCTAACAAATATAACTAGAAAATTAAAGTATCCGATGATAATATAGCATTACAGATTAACAATATATAAATACGGTAACACATATAAATTTAGATCTTTATTTTTTTTTATATTTATATATGTAAACATTGACATATATAAGTAATATGTGTATGTAATATGTGAAATATGTGAAATTACCATAATATAGCATTATATGTAATAAGTAATATAGCATTATCACAAAAGTAATATGTGAAATTTTTTGTAAAAATATAATACAGGTAACAATGAGAAATTAATTATTCATAATTAAATAGTTGGTCGTAATGTAAATGTTTAGCGTTACATTTTTATGTGTATGTACCATTTTTTAATAAGATTATTAAATTCATATAAAAATTAAAAGAAATTTGTGAATAATTTGTGTAAAATTAGAGATTAGTGAACAAAGATTTTAAAAAGGAAAAGTTTATAGTATTTGGTTTGGTTTGGTTTGGTTTATTTTTTAAAATTTTTGTTTTGAATTTTAGGAGATTGACTAATAAGTCTCATCTTTTGTATTTGTGATTCATATATTCTCATATATTTTTTTTGTGATCCATTTAGTCTTTTTTGATGTGTAATGACTCATTTGCCAGCCACAATAGAGTGTCACATTTGAAAAAAAAATATACTAAAGAATTTTTTAGTGTCACATTATACCCGCTACGTTGGAGTGTCACATTAAATTTTTTGTGAGTGTTACATCATACTTGTTACGTTAGAGTATCACATGTTATATTTGAAAAAAAGACAGGAACTTTTAATTTTTTGGAGTGTCACATCATACGCGCTACATTGTCACATTTGAAAAAAAATATACTAAGGAGTTTTAGTTTTTTTAGAGTATTACATGTAGTTTTTTTTTTAGTGTTACATCATAACCGTCATGTTGGAGTGTCACATGTTACATTTAGGAAAAGTATACTAAAGAGTTTTTAATTTGTTTGAGTATCACACCATACTCGCCACGTCATCATATTTGAAAAAAGTACAATAAGGAGTTTTTAGTTGTGACATCATACCCACCATGTCGTTACATTTGAAAAAAATACACCAAGAAGTTTTTAGTTATCACATCATACCCGATACATCGTTATATTTAGGAAAAGTATATTAAGAAATTTTTAATTTTTTTGGAGTGTCACGTCATACCCGCTGCGTTGGAGTGTTCATATTACATTTTAAAAAAGTACACTAAATAGTTTTTAATTTTTTTAGAGTATCACATCATACGCATGTTATCATATTTATAAAAGGTACACTAAAATATTTTTTATTTTTTTTGAGTGTCATATCATACTCGCCACGTTGGAGTGTCACATTAATACCTGTCACATTATATCCATCACATTAATAAAAGGGAATAGCCGTCTACCAATACACTACCAAAATCGAAAATAAGACCACACGAAACAAAACTCTTCACTAATAGGACTTAACAGATCAATAAAAAAAACTTAAAATTAATTAGAATACTTGTTTCTGAGATGGGATTATTGATAAATATTCCTTGATTTTTTCCATTTTTATGTTTTTTTTTGTCTTTGACACTGTCTTTTAATATATATTTTTTTATTTTCTTCTTAGTTTACTTAATTTAATAAAAAAAAATTTTAAAAATTTTACTTTTAGATTTAGATTCACTTAATCTAAATATATTAGAAAATAATTTGTTGCGTATTCTTTTCGATTTTTTTATTAATAATAATAATAATAATAATAATAATAATAATAATAATAATAAAAATAAAAATAAAAATAAAAAATAGTACATGTTTGAATTTATAATTTTTTTACCAATATTTTACTTTTTAATTTTATTTACATTATTAAATATCAGATTATTCACAGTGATTTGATCAATGATGGACAATTATAAATATTATATATATATCAGTATAGAAGTTAGGGGTGAGCATGGTTCGGATTGGTCCAAATTAAGGTAAAATCAAGACCAATCCGTTATTTACGGTTTCTGAAAAATTGGAACTAATCCAATCCGTTTAAATCGTATACCAATCCGAACCAATTCGTTTAAACATGGATTGAATTGGTTTAGGACCACAGATTCACATAATTAAATAACAAAATATATATATATATATATATAGAACACTGTAATTTCATAAAAACATAAACATAATTAAACCCAAATCAATTTTTTTTTTTTTTTTTCCACCAACGCATACTATTATTTTCCACCAAAAGCTACCACACTTAACTTTAAAAATAAAATAATTAAAACCCACAAAACAACCCACACTAACCAAAACAAATTCCCAAATGCTGCACTCCCAAAACAACTTCACCCAATGTTGCACTCTTCATTTCCAAGACAACACCAACACACCTCCCATGGCTGAAAGCTCCATAGTCGGAAAACTCCCTTTAACGAAAACTATGGGGATTCAAGTTCGGGAAACAACTTGATAAACAACCTGATTCATGGCCGAGCATCATAATTAGGGAAAAAAAAACACTTTAGCAAAACTAAAAATTTTAAAAAGAAAATGTGAGAAATCTATGGAGTTTTAAATTTATTAGAAGAAGAGCAAGAAACATAGACTATAGTTTAAATATAGATTATTTGTATATGGTCCGGATTGGTTTCAATCTGAAACCATGAAGTTCAATCCGGAACTGATCCATGGCTTACGAATTTTTAAATTTTCAATCTGGAACCGAACCATGGATTCAAAAAACCAATCCAAACCTAACCGGAATGGACTGGATCGAATCGGACTGCGGATTATACGAATTTCTTGCTTAGCCCTAATAGAAGCAAACACATAAAATAAGAAAGAGTAATAATTTTTTATTCTTTAATCATTAGACGACTCTTTTTTTTTTTTTTTTGGACAAGAAGGGAGTCGGTTTGTTTATATTTATATAAGATTCTTGAAAGTAGATATATAATTTTTGAGTATTCAACTCCAAAAAATAAAGAAATAGTTAATTTACATAGAACTTTTCACAACTTTTAAAAATATAATAAATTTAAAAGAGTAAGATTAAAATTTTAAAAAATAAAAAATATGACAGACTTTTCATACTTTTTTATAATGGTGGTAGATTGTCACATGAACACTCGTGAGAAACATCTCTGTTTGGTTGTGTTTTCAAACCATGATTCTACACATTCATTCAAGTATGATGTTTGGTTAGAGTTCTGAAATCACGTTTCAAAAACTCTGCACGAAACACTCTATCTCAGGCGCGGTTTTCAATTTTTTTTTTTTCAAATTTCACCTAACCGGTCGTTCCACCGGTTGACCAAAACAGTGCAAAATTATTATTATTATTATTTATTTTTACAATTTACATATGTTAATTTTTATATATTCAAAAAAAATATTTTTGAATTTTTAAATTTTTTTTATGTGTTTTAATAGAATTTTGAGTCGTATGTTTGGTTATGAATTGTAAGTTTTTGTATCAAACATCATATGTCACATCAAAAATTCCCCACTCAATTCAAAATTATTTTCAAAACTCTTCAACAAACAAATTTTTCACAAACAAAATTTTCACACTAAAATCATAATTTTAAAACTCACAAACTCAAAATATAACTTATACTCTTAAATTATATTTACAAAACTTTACCGAACGTAACCTAGGGACCTTACTACCTTAGGTAGAGTTTAGGACCAATTTGTTAAGGTTTTTTTAAATTGAAAAAAGGCTACTAAGACAAGAAAAAAAAAGAATAAAATAATTGGCTTTTTTGGTTTTGTTTTTGGTGAACTTTTCATGATTTATGATTTTAATTTTTAAATTGGTCCACATTAAGGGCTTATTTGGTAATTACATATTTTAATTAAAAAGTTAAAAAAATATTATAAGTTTTCATATCACTTCCTCTATTTTTCTGTACATCTTTTCGTTAAAAATTAAAAATTTATTAGAGTACTCTATTCCCAAACGACTTGAATTTTTTTTTACATAATTAAAAAAATACTAAAATTAAAAAATAAACAACACTTTTAATTGTATGTCAAATCAGACCTATTAGCCCTTGTTTGGCATCACTTAAAAAAGACAAAAAGATAAAAAGTCACTAAAAAAATAAAAAAGTTTATACTATTCACAATGTTTGGGTGGAAATCTGGGGCTGAATATTCAGAGGGCAAAAAGATAATTTTTCCCTTGCTTTTGTCCCTTAATCTGAGAATACAATTATTAAAGGAATGCTAGGGTTTATAGAGGGTCTCACCTCAACATCTCCTCTCCTTTTCCAAATACACGCGTAAACACTCCTTCGTCAAGCCGTTGATAGTCTCTCACCCTCATACCGTCGATTGCCAAAGCTCCGCCACAACCTCCGCCACAACCTCCGCCTTACAGCATTACCAAAGTCGTCCTTTTCCAAACAGAAGCTAAACAACCATGAATTGAAGCCGCCGACAATCCCTCACCCTCACACTGTTGACTATCGAAGCTCTGCTACAACCACGCTAAACAACCACGAATTGTAGCTCATTACCAAAGTCGTCCTTTTCCAAACAGAAGCTAAACAACCATGAATTGAAGCCGCCGACAGTCCCTCACCTTCACACTGTTGACTATCGAAGCTCTGCTACAACCACGCTAAACAACCACGAATTGTAGCTCAGTGCACTGTCTCGAGTTTGACAACTTCACTGACATGCACGAAAAGCATGTCTCTACTCAAAAGGGTAGGAAGATAATTTTGGTATTTTATATAATATTTTAATACATATTTTTTCATAAAAAAGTCAAAAAATAATTAATTAATTCTAAATAATCATTTTTTTTCTCTGCTTATTAGTTAAAAAAGTCAAAAGTGCACTTATATAATTAGTCCCAAATAACACCGTAATGTTTGTTTAATAGTTGAGCGCGTTAACAAGAAGACAAGAGGGACATACTTTAGGCCTATTTTGAAAGTTAAGAGTTTTTTAGTTTTTTTATTTTTTTAAGTATATCACGTCTATACTTTTTTTATGAGGAATGTTATAGACCACCAATTTATCATCATTAATACCATCATTAGTGAGGTGGCAACTGAAAAAAAAAAGAAAAAAAAAACAAGGTACAAAACACATGTGGCAGTGGGTGGGACCCACTGCCACATCATTAGAGCCACTACTAATTAGTGGTCTAAAATATTTTTGCTTTTTTATATACTTAAAATAAATAAATAAATCAAATTCTAATTTACTTTTTAAAATAGATCTTAATTATTCAAAAAAAAAATGTTTGGTGGTCTGAATTTTTGTAACTCGAATGTGTCAAAACGACGTCGTTTTATAAACTAAATAACTTCATTTTGAATATTTCGGGCCATCCAAACTATAATTTTTTGAATCATCTAACATTGTTGAAAAAAAAAATAATAATAAAAAAACGAACATACTTAAGCTACATGTACCGGTAGTAACCGGTGGCCAAAGACTACCATGAGGTCGCACTCATGCTAATCGTCAATTCACAATATTTTATATTATCTTTGGAAGTAAAACAATTTTCCTTATAGATAGTTATTAAAATACAATGTCAAGACAAAAAAATCAGGTAATTGTGCCAAACAGTGAGATTAATTTAGTTCGAAATCCGGTCAGTGCTGAATTTAATTAAATGTTTTTTTTAAAATATATGTCTATGAAATATTAAACAAGGATTAAAAAATGAAGGGAACATAACATATTTCGCTAATTTTACAATATTTTTCCTCCTTTATATATTTTGAAAAAATTCTTTTACCCTATGCAATTAAATGTCTCAAGGGAATTAACATTTGATTAATGCATTAATTATTAAAATATATTATGGAATTATTTTGCAGCATATAACCCTGACCATTGATCCAAATGGCTTTTTGAAAAATAAATTACACCATGTTTATATTGAAGGTTTGAGCAACGATTTAAGAGGGAAAAAAAATATAAATATAAATAAAGTTTAATTCATATTTTATTTATTTTTTTCTTTCTGTTTTATTTATCTTCATAAATCTCTCCCTAAATCTTTAATCCAAATGCACTCTTAAAATTATGCGAAGGCTTGAAATCTGTTGAAGTTCTTCTACCAATATTAAAATTAATCACAAACACAACATTCTTAAATATGTGTAGGATTCATAAAAAGGTGAGATGCATAGAAGTAATTGATATATATATATATATATATATATATTTAGACTTGATATCTATATTTCTAGATTTTTTTCAATTAGATTTGTGAAAAGAAATTTTAGAGTAAATCATACTAACCTCCCTTAAAGCTTTGGGAAAATACATTGAAATTCAAAAGTTTAGCATAATCATGTTTAGTTGAATTAAGATTTTATTTCAAAAAACACTTAGGCTTTTTCATCAATAATTCATGAGTCTATGAATAAAAACATGATGCGTTTCAATTTCCGACCACATTGTCAATCAAACACTTAGCTGGAGAACATTGGCAGAATAGATTAAGCCCGAACGACCTGTCACAAAAAAAAGAGATTCCGGCGGTGGTTCGTCTACCCAGGGGCACTCCGACAATCAAGTCAATTATCTCTCAAATATAGCAAAAGTGCTTAATTCACTATTCAGAATATAAAAAGCATACCTTAGACCTATGAGAGTGCCTCTCTTTTATAACTAACACAAACCTAGTCCCAATAGAAGCCTAGCTTCAATGGACTTAGGATCACTGCTAATCTTGGACTCTCAAGAGAATTAGGATAAACTCTCTAAGAGTCTTATCTTTACCCAAACTGAAGTCCTCTCTCATTCTAGGACTCTTGTCCCTTATCCGCTTATCTCGGATTCCGGTATCTTCGCAGATAACCTCGGCCTAGCCAAGATGATCTCGGCGTCATGACCAGGACACGTGGCACCTCGGCTGGCACTTCGGTGACACCTCGGCCGGCATTTCGGTGACACATCGGCCACGTGTTGCCATTCAAAAATTATGTCCCCACAACTGCCCCCTAGGTTCTATTACCTCGGCATCCTAAGGTGATGGAACCTATATCATTCATTCCTTTAATCATGACCCCAGTTTAATTTCAGTTTGTAAATTTTTTTTAAAATTTCAACAAGTGTTAAATATGACCTCGGTTTAACTTCAACTGGCAAATTTTTCTTAAAATTTCAACAAGTGTTAAATATGACATCGGTTTAACTTCAACTTGTAAATTTTTAAAATTTCAATAAGTGTTAAACATGTACTCGGTTTAACTTTAACTTGTAAATTTTTTTAAAATTTCAACAAGTATTAAATATGACCTCGGTTTAACTTCAACTTGTAAATTTTTAAAATTTCAACAAATGTTAAACATGTCCTCGGTTTAATTTCAACTTGTAAATTTTTCTTAAAATTTCAACAAGTGTTAAAAATGACCTCGGTTTAATTTCAACTTGTAAATTTTTAAAATTTCAACAAGTGTTAAACATGTCCTCAGTTTACTTCAACTTGTAAATTTTTCTTAAAATTTCAACAAGTGTTAAACATGATCTCAGTTTAACTTCAACTTGTAAATTTTTCTTAAAATTTCAACAAGTGTTAAACCAACCTTAGCTTGTAAATTCTAACTCCCAAGCATTATTCTCCAGTTCTCTTTGGTGCACTACTTCTAGTGTCATTGTGAGTCCTTTTGGACCTCTTTCCATTGTCATGTTGAAACAGAGTTCCTTCCCCTGAACATCCCGATGTTCTTTGGTGCAGGTTTCTTTTGTTCGACGTGTCTTCTGGGATTATCCATGCCCGACCTCTCGCGAAGGTCGGTGAGAATGTCCCTTGGTCCCGCCATGCTGAGGGACTACAGGAACCGTTTTCTGCCTCCCTTTCTGAGCACCTTTCTTGGCCGCTGGAATCGGCGTATCTTGTAGCAGCAACGGTAGCTACATGACGTTGTTTTGCATTATGAAATTGACGACCGTTTGTAGGTTTGCCAATTTGTCCGCCATTACCTTCATCTCGTCGTCCCTCCGCAGGCATCTATCTTTCCATACCTGGAGGTCGTCCTCGTTATAATACCCGCTCTGGTCCGATTTCTTCAGCACGCCGCCCTCCTGGCCGACGTCCTTTTCTCCGTGATTCTTGTCACGAGTCTCTTCGTTGCAGTTGTATTCTTCGACGTCAAGGTCAATATGTTTCCTACTCTCAATAGGGGTGTCGTCCCCAACCTTCTCTTTCTGTCCGTCCTTGGCCATCTATTCTCCTTTCTTTCCCACAGACGGTGCCAAATTGTGTGTGTCAATTTCCGACTACACTGCCAATCAAGCACTCAGCTGGAGAACACTGGTAGAATAGATTAAGCCCGAACAACCGGTCACAAAAAGAAGAGATTCTGGCGGTGGTTCGTCCACCCGGGGGCACTCCGACGATCAAGTCAGTCATCTCTCAAAGATAGCAAAAGTGCTTAACTCACTATTCAGAACATAAAAAACATATCTTAGACCCATGAGGGTGTCTCTCTTTTATAGCCAACACAAACCTAGTCTCAATAGAAGCCTAACTTCAATGGACTTAGGATTACTGTTAATCTTGGACTCCCAAGAGGATTGTGATAAACTCTCTAAGTGTCTTATCTTTACCCAAACTGAAGTCTTCTCTCATTCTAGGACTCTTGTCCCTTATCTGCTTATCTCGGATTCCGGTATCTTCGCAGATAACCTCAGCCTAGCAGAGATGATCTCGGCGTCATGATCAGGACACATGGCACCTCGGCTGGCACTTTGGTGACACCTCGGCCACGTGTTGTCATTCAAAAATTATGTCCCCACACATGATATTGTCATTTCTTTTATACTGAAAGATATAATTTTTGTTATTTATCCTTATGTTTTTAGGCCATTTTTGTTAGTTCTGATAACTTTAACTTTGCTAAGAAATGTCAATATAATTATATAAAACTTAGGCCAAGTTTGGGAACTTGTAAAAAAGTTAAAAAGTCAAAAAGTTACTCAAAAAGTTAAAAAGTTAACACTATTCACCAAAAGTCAACAATTACGGCTACACAATTACCAATTCGAATTTTTCCCTATAAATCAATTTTTACAATTTTTTATTACATATTTTTTCGTAAAAAGTCAAAAAGTTAACCCAAACATCAATATTTTCAACCTCAATTTTTTAGTTCAAAAAAATAAAAAATGCACTTATTTAGGACACCCCAAACAACCCCTAAGTCTATTGTATTATTTTAAAATTTTCATAAGTGATATAATTTATTTCAAAATTGTAGATAAATGTCGTCGTTTTTTTAAAAAAATTATTTTTTATTGAGCTAATATGTGTTCTTGGAATACAAAAAATAATAATAATTAAAAAAAATACTTTTGTAATTTCATATATTTTTTTAAAAATCTCTTTCACTATTTAAAAAAAAACACTCTTATGGACAATTACCATTTATCTTTGTTGGATATGGGTGGATCTGCGGAGAAAGAAAGATGCACGGTAAATACAACTATACAAGTTAAAACAGTCTATTCATTAATTAGGTAAACTACACTCACATTTTTTAAATTATATATAATTAATTTTATAATATTAACATAATTATATAAATCTTCCTAATAGTTAAAACAATCAAATTTAATAAAAATGTTGGGTAGATACTAAAACAAATAAATATTTTAATAAAAAAATTTATAGTATTAACAAATCATTAATAAAAAAGTCTAAGTATTATATCAATTAATTTTTTTAAAAAAAATTAATATAATTATATCAAAATAATTTATCCTAATTAATTAGACCTAAATATAGTAGGAAAAAAGTTAACTGTAAATGACAAAACCCAGTTATAATTATTTACAAAAGGCTGAGCCATGCCATGTGTGCCCACTCACCCAACTGCCAACACATGTTCTCTCTCCAAAACAGGCTTAACCGGTCACCCGTCGATGCCAAAATACATCCCCCAAACCCTCCTTCTTTATAAATACGAGGGCGTCTATCAATAATTTCTCGTTCTCTTCGTCCTGGTTTCACTACCCTTGAATATTATTTGCCCTTCGCTGTCCCGAATAATTACGATTCTACCCCACGGGTTATGATAGCTGCCGGAGATCGGGAACCTGAGAGCCTCCGCTCCTCCCCCGCTCTCGGCTTCCCTCGCCTCAGGTTCTTCCGCTACCGCCGCTTGAGGTAGTTCTCTCAATCCAATTCCTTCTACATATACACATATAGATTCATATATATATATATATATATACACGATGCCGAACTCGAAGAGTCACCGGAGGGGACAAGAGGAGAAGAACAGGAAGGGGAAGCTGGCGGAGAAAGCGTCGTCGTTTCACGGCCGAAGTGGAGGGGCCATGGGAGAGCAACTTATAAGGCCGAGGACGGTGCCGGAGTTGCTGGTTAGTAAGAGTGTAGTCGGCGGTGGTGTTGTGGCGGAGGGACGGCCGTTGAAGCTGACGAAGTTGTTGCTGAACGTGACGATTCAGCGGAGCCTTGGGGCTGTGCAGGTGATCATGTCGCCGGAATCGACCGTCGGTGATTTGATTGCGGCGGCGATGCGGCAGTATGTGAAGGAAGGAAGACGGCCGATCTTGTCCTCCACCGATTCCTCCAGTTATGGCCTCCATTATTCGCAGTTTAGCTTAGAAAGTAAGCCTTCTCTCTCTCTCTCTCTCTCTCTCTCTCTCAAGCTCAAGTTAACATTGGTCATTCGATTGATTCACTTTCTAGCTTTCAACAATCGCTGTGATTTGTTCCGATTGAGAAAATCACTATTATATATTTAAATTATATTTATTTTATTTAAAAAAATAAATAATCATTTTTAAAATTATATTTATCATCTATTTTTTAAAATAAATATAATTGAAATATATAATTTTGGAAGTATGATTATTTTAATTTTTTAATTTTAATGGATTCACTGAGTGAAAGGGCTAGGACTATTTTGAGAAGATGGTTATAATTAATTTTTTTTAATTAAAAATTAATTATAATTAACTTTTTGTAAAAAAATAAAATGGATTATAATATGAAGAGTTATAATGTGAGGAGTGGATTACTGACTTCACAAAAGGCCACCTAATGGTGTTTCCCTAACCTGTTTTGATTTCTCTGGTATGATTCCATTCGCTCTGATCACTTCGAATTTCGAGCCGAAAAATGCATATTAAATGATTAGATCACGTATAAGGTAATGATTGATGGGGCGTTTTGTTTTTGTGTGAGCCAGGTTTAGACCGGGATGAGAGGCTCATGGAGTTGGGATCGAGAAATTTCTTCCTCTGTCCAACAAGCGGTGGCGGTGGCAGTAGCAGCAGCGGCAGCAGCGGTAGCGTTGAATGTGGCGTGGCCACATCGTCCACTTCGTGTTCTAAACAAGCCGAGAAAGCAACCAAGATTGGGCTTCCTTGGCTCAAGTTCTTCTGAATTCATTTTTAGCCATTTTGCAGTTTTCTTTACAATTATGTTTTTATTTTTTATTTTTTTTATTTGTGTGGGTTCATTTAGCTCTGTCAAAGCCTTGTGAAAACTAAGGTTTGAAATTAGACTTGTATAATTAGTTAAAAGTTGGGTAGGATGAAGAACATGATGATAATATCTAGTGTCCTATTACTGGGCTTGCAACTTGCAGAATTCATGGAGATGGGGAAGAGGATGTAATCTTTGAATTTTTAGTGTGGTGGGGACATTCATCCCTCTGTATATATGTATATGTATCTCCAGCTATGCTGCATTAATTGGGAATAGGACATTTTATGAAATATATTTACAGTGTTTTGGATGCTGATTTGTGGAGAGGATAGGGGGAACAAAAAAGATATTAGCTGAAATTAAGGGTTGGTTTAGTATGAATTAAATAATACAAAAAGTCAAAAAGTTACTATTCTATTTAAGTCATATCATCTTATTTAAATCACATCATCTCTTTAACATATTACATCAAACTTAACCTAAATTCAACCTATATAAGTCAATAAATTAAAAAGTGTATTTTTTTAGAACATCTCGAATCAACCTTAAAATTTTGTGCTCTTTTGTTTGATTGACTTAGGAAAATAAGATGAAGATAAATAGGTATTTATTTGTTTGATTATCATAAGATAAGTTAATTGTGAAATGTTAAATTTATGAACTTTATTATTCTTGAAATGTAGGATATAAAATGGGATTTTTATTAATAAATCATATTTAGAAGTATTCTAACTTTAAAAGTTTATGAAGAATTTTTTTAACTCACTTAATCCTATGTATTTATACTTTTATTTCATAGAAAGTCATTTTTCTTGATTTATATTATTTTTTTTAGATTTTTATGTCTTTATATTTAATATTGATATTTAATGTTTGGGGAGAAGAGAGAAGGGAAACGGCCAATGCATATGAAATTTTATACATAAATTAAATACTATTGATATTATTTTATATTATTATATAATGTGAATATATTTTTAATTGGCAACACATTAAAAAAAATGTGAACATGTTCTTTCATAATGTGAATATATTTTTAATTGGCAATACATTAAAAATAATGTGAACATGTTCTCTCATATGATGTGAATATATTTTTAATTGACAATACATTAAAAATACTATGAACATTCTCTCTTATCTAGTGTTAACATTCACAATACCTTTTCAAAAAATTCTCTCTCATCTAATGTAATGATGTGAACGTTCACAACATGTGAACCTTTTTATTTTTAATTAACAACATATTAAAAATAACGTTTATTATATTTTTAATTGACAACATATTGTTACTTACAATATGTAATGATGTGAACGCTCACAACATGTGAACATTCTCTCTCATCTGATGTAATGATGTGAACATTCACATTCGTATGTTTTGATATGAATATTCACATCATGTAATTGACAACACAATGATAAAAATTCATTTCAAATTAACGTGAATATAATTATGTGAATATATATTTTAATTACATGATGTGAATATTCACATAATGTAATTGACAATAAATTGATAAAAATTTATTTCAAATTAATATGAATATAATGACAGTCAACATCCTGATGCATGAGAATTATCAAAATATAATGACAATCAATATTAAATATTGACATTAATAAAAGCAAAAGAGATTGAGAGTGTTTTAATTTTCTTATTTCAAATAAGATATAATAAAATAATTAAAAAAATATATAAATTTAATGAAATAAAACTCTTAAAAAAAAATTTATCAAAAAAACACCCCATATAAAATTAGTTGATAGAGGTGCATCTTATAATTGAGTAATTCGTAAATTGAACCGATTTCATCATCGTGGATGTGGGTTCGTTTTTTGAGTTACCGGCCAATTTGAGTTGCATGTCATCGTTATCATTGACAAGTGCAATAACTATTCAAGAATAAACAATTATAAGACTAATAATTCATAACTTTAAATTTGAAACTCTAATAATAATATTAATGATGTGGCATGAAATTAAAAAATATATATATATATACATTAAATTATTTGTAAGTGGGATCCACTGCTATATAAGTAAACAATAATGCTCCAGACCTCCTTTTTCCCCACTCACTTGACCCCCTCTCAACATGATTGGTCAGTTTTTCTTTTTTTTCCCCTTCTTCTTCAATCACTACCCGCC
This sequence comes from Camellia sinensis, assembly GCF_055761805.1. Classification (NCBI taxonomy): domain Eukaryota; kingdom Viridiplantae; phylum Streptophyta; class Magnoliopsida; order Ericales; family Theaceae; genus Camellia; species Camellia sinensis. The sequence goes on from NC_138974.1 coordinate 79,822,691, forward strand.
ACGTGTGTATGGAATAGTAGGGGTGGTGATTGGAGAGGGTCTCAATCATGATCCATAAGTAAAACTCTCATTAGAGTTTCACTTTTTGTGCTCTTAAACATTTTTGTAGATATAATTATTAAAAATTTTGTTAACATATGTTCTGAATATCTACCTTAAGAAATTATTAAGGGTTGGTTTGGGAAGTTGGTTCGCTTTTTGACTTTTTGACTATTTTAGCTTGGGCTAAAAAACTTAGTTTTGGAATGATTTTTTGACTTTTTAACTTTTTTGACATTTTTTTGTGAGAGAAGAATGTAATGATTATGGATTGAGTGTGATGTTTTGTTTGCTGTAGTTAAAATATCTTATTTTGTCTTTTGTGACTATTTTAAGCACAAATCATCTTTCCAAACGACCCTTAAATGAACATAATTATTCTCACTCGTATGTAAACTAATAAAAGTTTTTAGGGTTTGGTTATGGTGTGCAACTTACACCTTACATCTTATACCTTACACTTACACCTTACACTTACATCTTTTGTAAAAAATTAAACCTTACACTTACACCTTTTTTGAGGTTGCACACCATGTGCAACCCACTTACACCTTACACCTTACACTTACACCTTACACTTACACCTTATACTTATACTTACACCTTACACTTACACTTTTTGTGTAAGTGGCACATGGTGTGCACTTGCACACTTAAGAAAACTCCAAGTTTTTAAAGTGATTAGGATTAAAGAGTTTGTCTTTACATAACTTTTTCTATTTATCTCAATTTCACCTCTTAATATCTCTTTTATTATTGGAGGGAAACTGATTTTTGTCAATAATTTAATAAATTTATTTGTTCGTTTTTATAATTTAACAATTAAAATTATTTTTAAAAAAAATTAAAAGAGTCTTTGTATAAATGATCCGATGATTCAACTTTACAAGGTGGCAACCATTTTATAAACATGGTGTTATGGTAAACTGCGAGGAAGGGCATTAGACAAAAAGGCTATAACGTAGGTGTTTGAAAAGTTACTATTTTAGCCTCCGTTTTGGAAGTGGGTTGGCTTTTTGGTTTTTTGGTTTTTTGGCTATTTTAATTTGGGCTATTTTAGCCTGGTTTGGGAAGGGCTTTTTCACTTTTTGGCTTTTTTGACTTTTTTGTGAGAGAGGATTGTAATGATTATGGATTGGATTTGATGTTTTGTTTTTTGTGGCTAAAATAGCCTATTTTGTTTTTTGTGGCTATTTTAGCCAAAAAAGCCTGGGCTTTTTCTTCCCAAACAGAGGCTTTTTTTTAATAATTTTTTAATTTTTTAGTTAAAATATGATATAAAAAAAATTAGTATGTTTAGGAAGGTTTTTTGACTTTTTACGAAAAGATGTGCAAAAAGTAAAGAGAAGAAAATCTTTGACTTTTTGATATGAATTGTTGGTTTTTTAATTTTTTTAGTAACTTTTTGATTAAAAGAGACACTTGCCAAACGAGGTCTAAGTTATTTTAATTTTTGATTATTTTAGTATATTAAAATTTTTATGTTTAGGAACATGATTAGATTTTTTTATAGTTAAATGTTATACTTGTAAAAGAAAAAAATGAAATGATTATAAATTTGATGTGTCATTTTATCTTATTAATTATTTTAACTTATTTTATCTTTTAATATTATTATAGCTTAAAAAAAAAAAACCTAAAAAACCTTCTTTCCAAACCCCCCAATAACATTGATAGAATAAAGATTGATAATATTATTTTTCCATTCCTAAAAAGAGTATCACTTCGGTGGCATTCCACCTCTTCATCCACATCATCTTTTCATTGACCAAACAATTTAATTCATCTCCCACTAACCTTAAGTTTTATAAATTATAAAGTGGCCCTAAAACTTTTATGTAATTTTATAATTAAGCTTTTAAATTTAGCGTAACTTTTTAAAAATATTGTTTTCACTTGTAAGATTGTGTGAGACCCTCAATCTTAGTATTAGAGCCTAGAAATTGATTCTAGAAAAAATTTTAAGCATGGAAATTCAATATTTAATTCAAGATATAATAGATATAAAATTTGTTATGCATTTTGATCACGAAAATAGTAAAACTAAAATCACAGGACTATTAAATAGTCTGATGAAAGTAAGTAAAGAAACTTTAAAACGTATCTGTTGGACCATTTTAATATCTTATATTTATTTATTTATATATTTTATTCATGAATCTTCTTTTGTTTTGTTCATGAATGGAGATTAATTGGAATTCATGAACTTTATGCTGAATTAATATTTGAAAACTCTCCATTTTCTCTAATTTAATGGTCATTATTACTTTTTGGTATAATTTGTAAGGTTCTAGTGGCCTATAAATAGTTCCTTTCATCTACTCTTTTCTGCACAAACTATTATTTATACTTGAGAGATTACTAGCAAAAAAAGGTGTTTTTCTTGGTGGAGCTTTGGATTCACCATCTTGTACAGAGTTGACCTGAATCGTATGACAAGTGGTCGGGCTGTTGTATCTTGGAGGGGACAAGTCATAGTTTCGTGACTACTGCATCGGCATTTGGGTTCTTCCTACCGCAGTGGGCTTGATCTCTTTAAAGAAAACGAAATATCCGTGCCTCTGCCTGATCTATTTGTATCCCATTTTCTTTTGCATTATTTATCAATAAAATATAATTTTTCTGGTATTTTCACTAACAATTTTAAGGAGATCAACCATGGAACAAGTACCAGAAAAAACTAATGATGGAATTGGAGATCTCAACAAACCTTTCAAGTTCAAGAAAGTTCATTTTAAGATGTGAAAACGAAAAGTTCTTTTTTACCTCAACCTTTTGAAAGTTGCATATGTTCTTACTGAGAAGAACCCAAACAAAATCTCAACTAAGGAGATGAATGATGAAAACTACGAGCCATATGAAACAAAAGTGGCTTCCTATAATCCAGATGAGTATAAATATCAATTTTATCTCTTAAATTTCCTTGTTGATTACTTTTATGATTATTACTATGATACCACTTATACTTTGTCTTCTATTAATTTTTGGCATGCTCGCTTGTGTTATATTAACAGTAAATATATGAAAATTATAAGTAGTTTAGGATTAATTCCTAAAGTGACAAAATTTTTGAGAAATGTGAAGTTTGTAGTAAAGCAAAAATTACCAAGAGGCCCCATAAAAGTGTTGAAAAAAATACCGAATTGCTAGAATTATTTCATACTGATTTGTGTGAGTTTGAAAGAATTTTAACTCGAGGTGGTAACTGATATTTTATCACTTTTATTGATAATTTTTCAAAATACACAAACATATATTTATTAAAAAATCAAAGTGATGCTTTTGAGAAATTTAAAGAATTCCTTCTTAAAGTGGAAAATCAATTCGATAAAAAGATTAAGAGAATTAGAAGTGATAGAGGCCGAGAGTATGAATCTCTTGTATTCAACTCTGTTGTTCAGTCATTGGGAATTATTCATGAGACTACTCCACCGTATTCACTTTCATCTAATGGTGTAGTTGAAAGAAAAAATAGAGCGTTAATTGACTTGACGAATGCGATGTTTATTGATTCAGATGCTCCTTCAAATCTTTGGGGCGAGACTATTGTAATAGCTTGCCATGTGATAAATAGAGTGTCATACAAAAAGACTAAAATTGTACCTTATGAGTTGTGGTGGGGGCATAAACCAAATCTAGGTTATTTGAGGGTTTGGGGTTGTTTAGCTTTTGTGAGGCTTGCAGATCCTAAACGACCTAAATTGGGTGAACGAGCTACCACTTGTGCTTTTCTTGGATATGCGTTGCATAGTTCAGCTTATAGATTGTTTGATATGGAAAATAATATTATTTTTGAATCAAGTGATGCTATTTTTCATGAAAACAAATTTCCTTTCAAATCTAGAAATAGTGGAGGCAAATAATTTTTGAAAATATTTTATCTATGTCTAGCCCGTCTACTCCATCTCAATTTTTTCAAGAACAAGAAAATTCTCAAATCCAACCAAAGAGGAGATGAGCCAGAGTTGAAAAAGATTTTGATCCTGACTATTATCTTTACAATGTGAAAAAAATTCCTCTTACGATGCAAGAAGCTTTATCATCACCTGATGCTATTTTCTAGAGAGAGGCTGTAAATGATGAGATAGATTCACTACTTCCAAATAAAACATGGAAGCTAGTGGATTTACCTCCAGGTTGTGGGACTATTAGGTGTAAATGGGTCATTCGTAAAAAACTTAAACCGGATGGAACTATAGATAAATATAAAGCGAGACTTGTTGCTAAAGGTTTTAAGCAACAAGTTGATCTTGATTTTTTTTGATAATTTTTCTCCAGTTTCTAGATTTGCATCCATTAGACCGTTGATAGCAATGGCTGCAATTCATGATTTAAAAATTTATCAAATAGATGTGAAAATCGTATTTTTAAATGGAGATCTAGATGTAGAGATTTACATAGATCAAGCCGAAGGCTTTGTGGAGCCTGGCCAAGAAAGCAAGGTGTGTAAGCTAACTAAATCTCTTTGTGGTTTAAAACAAGCTCCTAAACAGTGGCATGAGAAATTTGATTCCTGCATGCTTGAGAATGGCTATAAGACTAATGAATGTGATAAGTGCATATATTATAAAACTTGTGAGAATGCACATGTGATTATTAGCCTATATGTGGATTATCTACTTATCTTTGGCTCTAATTTGCAGATTATAAATGAGACTAAAAATATGTTTAATAGTCACTTTGATATGAAAGATTTTGGTGAAGCCAATTTTATTTTGGGAATTAAAATTACCAAGACTAATGATGATATTTTTCTTGATCAATAGCATTATGTTGAGAAAATTTTAAAGAAATATAATTTTCTAGATTGTAAACATGTTGCTACTTCTTTTGATGCAAGTATACATTTATCTGTTGTAACAAATGAAAAAGAAGTGATTAATTAAAAGGAATATGCTAGCATGATTGGTAGTTTGAGATATGCTACTGATTGTACTAGACCTGTGTCATGACCCAAACCCGCCAATATGGGTTTAGCACCATAACTGGCCAGTAATCCGTGATTACCGAAGGCCTGCTTAATAGTGAAGACAGTAATACAGAGTACAGGGGTTGGCAGAAGCTAAAATAGTAATAAAAGATATCCAATCAGCTGTGACAGTTTGTATGCAAAAAGACTTTTCCGAACATATTCACATTTAGGAGCAAAATATATATACATACATATACAATCATCTAGGACAGGGACCTAATCCCTATTAGAACAGTGCAGTACAGGTACAGTCAGTCTATGCAAAAACAGAGGCAGAAAGGATGAATCTAAAACACCCCAAAAAGCTCTAGCTTGAAGGACTTGGAACCTCTCAGTGAGGCACAGTGGTTGACTTGACAAAAAGGGAGTTAAACCCAACGCTCCTAGTTTCGATCCGGTGCCTGGACACCTACATATATATATAAACAGTAAGCTAAAGCCCAGTGAATAACAGTCAGTTATTAAAGAGGTTAAGAATGAATGTCCTTTCAGTATTTAAAACAGTCAGTTATAACAGTATATCAGTCATTCAGTCATAGCAGTCATATGTGGTACATCCCATAGCAAAACAGTACAGTAGGTCTTAACAGACCGAACAGTCAGTTGATGGCCATCATATCAGTAAACAGTAGTGGTTCCAAACATGAAAACCGACAGAGATCTCTGTGACAGTAGCAGTAGAGTACAGTAACAATAAATTGCTATGGATGCCACGAATATAGTTCGCAAATATGACAAGCATTCATTCAGTAAGAAATATCATTTCAGAAAGCAGTACAGTTGATCATTCAGAAAATATTCATGATTGAATATATCTTTACAACATTGTTACTCACAGAGTTTTGGGCTACAGATAGGCTAGTGAGCGTTCTTGGATGCCAACCCTACACAGTTACAGGATGAACACACACTAAGTTGCACGTTTGGGAAATAATAACTTAGTCCCTATTTTGACTCGGTGTGGTTCTATAGCATTATCCTTATTAAGATGCCTTAAACTAGGCATAGGAATGCCTAGGATGGAATGAGGATGCAAAGATTCACTTTAAAACACTTTTCAAAATTTTCAGAAAACAAGGGTCTTGCTCGAGCGTGGCTTTCTACGCTCAAGCGAACATGTAGACAAAGGATCTCCTCTCGAGTGTGACTTTTCTCGCTCGAGCGGACTGCAAAAGTACTGGATGCATGAAATTCACGCTCGACGGGCGCTCGACCCCCGCCCGAGCGTGAGACACAAGTCCTCGCTCGAGCGTGCATTCCCCCGCTCGAGCGGACTGTAAACACATGCAAAGTACTAGATACACGCATTTTACGCTTGAGCGTTACTTTCCCCGCTCGAGCGGACTGTATGAACTCAGAGTGTACGCTCGAGCGTGGAGTTCCCCGCTCGAGTGTGGATCCAAAATCTGGAATTCCCAGATTTGTCTCCAAGCATGAAACTTAACATTTAAAGCATCAAATTCGATCCTTTTGGACTAATTTTCTGGAAAACACTTTAAAACTCATAATATGACATGTTTCAAAGATCAATTTACAAACCAAAGCCCAAAGGTAGTTCTAATAAAACACAATTTCAACAAAACTTCATGAACATGATGAACATAAGACGTGCATGTGTTCAATTGAAATCAAAGCTTCCAATACATGATCAAATGAGTCAATTCACTCAAAAACATGATGAATTCATAGACCATAGCTAGAATATAGACATACATGTGAGGATTTCCATGAAATCAACCTCAAAACTCAACAATGTGTACATGCATGCATGAATTCCTACTCAATTCAACATATAAACCAATTCTAGACTTAAATCACTGAAGACTCATTAACCATGCAAGGTACAACTAGAATTCATAATCAAGAAGATGAATATCCTACCTTATGTCCTCAATTACAAGAATTGAAGCTCAATTTGAAATCTACTCTTTAATTCCTCTAAATTTCAAGCCAAGATTTCAAGATGAATATATTCTCCTACTCTCCCTCTCTCACTCACTCGGTTTTGGACTTGAGGAAAATGGCTGAAGAGTTGTGATAATGCTAGCATATATAAATCAAATAAATGGCTCATGAAAAAGTCCACTAAGTGGCATTTTGGTAAATAACTCAAATTGATGTAGTACAACTTTTTAATCTAATTTAATCATTCTAAATCATATTTCACTTAAATCTATCATAAAATCATATAAATTCTAATTAACATAAAACATTAATCGATTTCAGATTCGGCCGCCGATAAGGCCTTCAATTCACAGTTCGACACTTAAAACATGAACAGATCAATTAACAGTCAAACATATAGAAATGCGTTTAAACTAATACACTCAATCAATCAGTTCAGAATGTTAGTCAAATTAGTTACTTAATCATGTTCAGTCACAGTTTAGCAGTAATCAGTGGTATTATCAGTAAACTATGGTGAGGGTTGTCACAACCTGACATTGCATATGCTATTAGAGTATTTGGCAGATTTACTAGCAAGCCAAGTCAAGATCATTAGCTAGCTATGGGAAGAATTATGAGATATTTATTTGGTACTAAAAATTATTGTTTGTTTTATAACAAGTATCCTGTGGTACTTGAGGGATATAGTGATGCCGATTGGAACACTTTGTCAGGTGATTCTCTCTCTACTTCGGCTTTTATTTTTACCTTGGGTGGTGGTGCTATATGTTGGAAGTCTAAAAAACAGACTATAATTGCTAATTCTACTATAAAAGCTGAGCTTATAGTGTTAGCTTCAGCATGTGAAGAAGCGAATTGATTGAGAGATTTGTTCATGAAATTCCTTTTTGGGAAAAACCAATTCCTTTTGTGTTAATTCGTTGTGATAGCACTGCTGCTATTGGTAGAGTGAACAACCATTTTTATAATGGTAAATCCAGACCTATTCGAAGGAAACACAGTAATGTGAGATCTTATTTGAGTAATGGCATCATAACTGTGAATTATGTAAGATCTTGTGATAATCTTGCGGATCTGTTGACCAAGGCTTTGGCGAGAGATAGGGTCTAGAATACATCGAGGGGATGGGTTTGAAGCCTATAAAATCATAATCCATGTATGAGGATACCCAACCTAGGGACCAGAGATCTTGTAACTAAGTTCAATGGGAAGAGCGAATCATATGGTGGTTGTAAAAAATGCACTCCTTAATATTTTGTTGTCCATCCCTATGATGTAAGTGCATTTGTCCTATAATGTTGGAAGGTTGAGTTTTTATACTCTTAATGAAATTCTGTAGCTCTTGTTGAGTGGAGTGTGTAAATTACAGGAACATCCTTGACAAATTTCACCTATGTGTGCATGAAAGTGGGGCCGCTTATTATGAGAACAAGGCTTATTCTCAAATATGCTCATGAAACTAGGATAGGCACAAGGTCGTAATGTGCTGGCTGTTAAAAGCTCATGTCAACACCTGGATTATTATGCGTGAGTAGTAATACTTTATTTCCCCTAAGTAGTCATAGTTCAAGTCTGAGACCACTACTGACTCTGGTGTAGAGGTTGCTGTTTCATTAATGAAGGTTCAATGTAAAGCACACCTTCATGATACATATCGGTCTATCTTTGTTTGGTAATCTCTCTTGTCTTTGTTAATATTAAAATGAGTGGGGGATTGTTGGACCATTTTAATATCTTTTATTTATTTATTTGTATATTTTGTTCATGAATCTTCTTTTGTTTTGTTCATGAATGGAGATTAATTGGAGTTCATGAACTTGGTGGTGAGTTAATATTTGGAGACTCTCCATTTTCTCTAGTTTAATGGTCATTATTACTTTTTGGTGTAATTTGTAAGGTTCTAGTGGCCTATAAATAGTTCATCTCATCTACTCTTTTCTACACCAACTATTGTTTACTAGCAAAGAAGGGTGTTTTTCTTGGTGGAGCTTTGAGTTCACCATCTTATGCAGAGTTGGCCTGAACCATACGACAAGTGGTCGGGCTGTTGTATTCTCGAGGGGACAAGTCATAGTTTCGTGACTGCTGCATCGGTATTTGAGTTCTTCCTACCGCAGTGGGCTTGATCTCCTTAAAGAAAACGAGATATCCGTGCCTCAGCCTGATCTATTTGTATCTCATTTTCTTTTGCATTATTTATCAATAAAATATAATTTTTTTGATATTTTCACCAACAATATCTAATATCAAGAATATAGTAAAAGTCCAACAAGCAAAAGGCTTAGAAAATGAAATTGGAGTTGGAATACAGAAGATACTAGAAACGTATCTAATATGAAGAACATAGTAAAAAAATCTTCCTAAATTAAGTTTATGTAATTAAGGAGATAAATTAATCTTAAAAGTAGATGCCTCTGAGAATAATTTGGAGTAGTATTAAAATCAATACCTCCTAATAAATCTGAAGAACAAATATGTGGATATTGGAGTGGTAGTCTCAAAGATGACGAAACAAGATACCACATAAATGAAAAAGAATTTGTTACTTTAAAAAATGGTGTAAAATCTTTTAATATTTTTTTAGTCTTTGAACATTTCATTATCAGAATAGATAATAAGTTCTTTAAAACTTTTTTGAAAAAAGATTTAAGAGATGTAAGTCAAGGAAGACTACATAGATGGCAACAATGGTTTTATTATTTTAGTTTTGGTGTTGAATATATTTTTTCTGAGGAAAATTCTATTGGAAATTCTCTAACTAGAGAATTAGGTTTTATGAGTTTTATGGTGCATGAAATCACAACTACATCTAATAAAGGGAAGAGACCCATGTTATTTTGCTGGAACAACAATAAAACAGGCCATAAAGTTGAAAATTGTTGGTGGAAGGATTTAAAAAATGCTTAAGCTAACAAAGCACGTATAATTGAAATCGTGATAGCAAAAAGAAGAAATTCAAATATTAAACCAAAAAATTCAAAGAGATTCTTTAAAAGAGAATCATTAAAGGAACAAAAGAGTGGGGTAACCTTTGAACTCGCCGAACTTGAAGACATAGATATAGCAAAACTCCCTATTATAATCGGAAAATCGTTTTATAATCCTAGACTACCACCAAAAATGTTATGACCCAAACCTGCCCCTATAGGTTTAGCGTCGTAACCGGCCAGTAATCCGAGATTATCAAAGGCCTTCCTGTACAAATCAAAATAATTGGGGCTAGCGGAAGCTTAATATAAAAATCAGTATAACTAGTAGTCCAGTGAGCTGTGATTCTATATGAAATAACACATGCACATAATATTAATTTACCCACGTTGTATTACATACATCGCATCTTGTACAAAAACATTTATATATATATACACATATATCAAAATCTCAACATCATGATCAAAACTTGACAACGGTCTTCTAGTGTCACGACCCAAACCCGCCCCTATGGGTTTAGCACCGTAACCAGCCAGTAATCCGAGATTACCGAAGGCCTACTTAACAGTAAAACAGTAATACAAAGTACAGGGGCTGGCGGAAGCCAAAACAGTAATTAAAAGATGTCCAATGTGCTGTGACAATCTGTATACAAAAAGACTTTTCATAACAAATTCATATTCAGAACAAAACAGTACATACATACATCATTTACAAGCATTCAGGTTAGGGACCAAATCCCCACCATAAAGTACAGTACAAATATCATTCAGTCTATACATAATAGAGACAGATAGTGTGAATCTGAGACACCCCAAAAGCAGCCTTAGCTTGAACAGATCTGGAACCTCGAAGTGAGGCACAAAGGTTGGTTTGACAAAACAAGGACTTAGCCTGACGCTTCTAGCAACGGTCCGGTGCCTGAACACCTACATATATATATGAGCAGTGAGCTAAAGCCCAGTGAATAACATATGGGTAAAGAGGTTAAGAATGAATGTCCTTTCAGTATTGAAAACAGTCATTTATCAGTATATCATTCATTCAGTTTGTGGCTCATATTTCATGCCATAACAGTCATTCAGAAACTATAGTAGTCATATGTCGTACATCCAATAGCAAAACAGTACAGTAGGTCTTAATAGACCGAACAGTCAGTTGATGGCCATCATATCAGTAAACAGTAGTGGTTCCAAGCATGGGAACCGACAGAGATCTCTATGACAGTAGCAGTACAGTACAGTAACAGTAAATTGCTATGGATGCCACGGATACAGTTCACAAATAGGACAAACATTCATTCAGTAAGAAATATCATTTCAGAAAGCAGTACAGTTGTTCATTCAGAAAAATATTCATGGTTGAACATATCTTTACAACATTGTTACTCACAGAGCACTGGGCTATAAGCAGCTAGAGCGTCCTCGGATGCCAACCCTACACAGTTACAGAACGAACACACACTAAGTTATACAGTTGGGAAATAATAACTTAATCCCTAATTTGCCTCGGTGTGGTTCTACATCAATATCCTCATTAAGATGCCTTAAACTAGGCCTAGGAGTGCCTAGGATGGAATGAGGATGCAAAGATGCACTTTAAAACACTTTTTAGAATTTTCAGAAAATACGGGTCTCGCTCGAGCGTGGCTTTTTACGCTTGAGCGGACATGCAGACAAAAGAGCTCCGCTCGAGCGTGACTTTCCTCGCTCGAGCGGACTGCAAAAGTACTGGATGCAAGAAATTTAGGTTCGACGGGCGCTCGACCCTCACTCGAGCGTGAGACACAAGTCCTCGCTCGAGCGTGCATTCCCTCGCTCGAGCGGACTGTAAACACATGCAAAGTGCTGGATACACATATTTCACGCTCGAGCGTCACTTTACTCGCTTGAGCGGACTGCATGAACTCAAAGTGTACGCTTGAGTGTGGAGTTCCTCGCTCGAGTGTGGGTTCAAATTCTGGAATTTCCAGATTGAACCTCCAAGCTCAAAATCAACATTTAAAGTATCAAATTCGATCCTTTTGGGCTAATTTTCTGGAAAACACTTCAAAACTCATAATATGACATGTTTCAAAGATCAATTTGAGAAATCAAAGCCCAAAGGTAGTTCAATTAAACACAATTTCAAAGAAGTTTTCATGAACATGAAGAACATAAGACATGCATGAATTCTAGTGAATTCTAATGCCTCAAAACATGATCCAAAGCAAGATTAAACTCAAAACCATGATGAACTCATGGACTAGAACAAGAATGTAAACTTGCATGCAAGATTTCATGAAAATCAATTTCAAAATGCAAGAATATGTACATGCATGCATGATACAAGCTTCAATTCAACAATTTAAGCCATAACTTGGCTCTAAACTCCAACAATCCTCTAAACCATGCAAGAACCAACCCAAAATATGAACAAGAAGGTAAATTCTCTACCTTAAGTCTCCAATTTCAAATGTAGAAGCTTAATATGCAAGGAATCCTTCAATCTCCTAAGCCTCCAAGCCAATTTTTGATGAAATCAAGTTTTTCCTCTCTCTCACTATATCTAGTCGGTTAGGCTCTTAAATGGCTGAGGAAATTTGATGATAAAGCTAACATGTATAAATCAAATAAAAGGCTCAAGAAAGTCCACTAAGTGGCATTTTGGTAAATAACTCAAGTTGATGTATTTTAACTTCATTTAATCTAATTTAATCGTACCAAATCAAATTTCAACTAAATTTACCATAAAATCACATTAATTCTCATTAACACAAAACACTAATCAATTTCAGATTCGGCCGCCGATAAGACCTTCAATTTACAGTTTGAAACTTAAAACATGAACAGATAAATCAATGACAAACAGATAGAAATGCATTTGAACTAATACACTCAACCAATCAGTACAGGATTTCAGTCAATTAGTCATTTAACATGCTTAATCATAGATTAGCACTAATCAGTGGTGAGGGTTATCACATCTAGACCTAGCCTCAACTCGAAGGCACCCAAAACAAAACTCCATAGGCTTTAAACGGTGGCTCAGCTAAAGGATTCCTTTTGGGCCGGCCCTTCCTGATGCTCACGTATACATATATATACACACAGTGAGCTAAAACCCAGTGAATAACATTAAAGTAAAGAGATTAGTGAATGAATTCCATATATGTCATATACATAAAACTAATCATAACAAATCAACCTCATATCTAAACATAATAATGGTACATGCAATAGAACATATCATATCGTCTTCCGACTAGAGTAATCGGTTCCGGATACCGATTAAGAATATCACCACTTTGTCAAGTGGTTAAGGAGATCTCGTAATCACATATATGTTATGGACCCGCATTAACATGCTGTTCTCCATGACTTGGGACCATTCTTTGGATGCCATAATAGATTTAAAAATGGGACATTCGTTCACCAAAGTAAATATCATTCTAAAAAAATAATTTATCCAATAGCATTTCGAATATAATTCGTATGAACATATCTTTACAGAAATGTTACTCACAGTGCTTGGTTTGTGATACACCTCAACGGCTTAACTTGCAGAAACATATCCAAGCATAACATTCATAACATATTCAATTTATGGAATCAGTTTTTAAACTAATTCGTTTCATCCGTTACCTATTCTTTCGGTTATTCCTATTCTTTCTTTAATTCTTTTCATGCTTATGATATGCATATGGATGTGAATTACACATGAAAACTATGTAAATGAAGGCCCGAACATCAAAAAATGAAGAGAAAATGAAATCGAAAAGCTACTTTGAAAATCGCATGTGCGCCTAACCGCAAGTGCAGAACCACCACCGCACGTGCGTTTCGCACGTGCAATTAAAGCAGAATGTAATTTGAGCAGAGGAAGGTTGGCCGTTCATGCGGTGGCCCTTGCTGCACGAGTGGTCTGGGCATAATTCAGTTTGAAAATTTGCTAAGTAATTGGAACCCAAGCTTTCATGTATTTCAAATCCCAAAATTCATAAAAACAACTTGAATTTAACATATCTTACTTGAAACAAAAAGCATAACTTCAAATCAAAACCAAAGTTCCAAGAAAAAGATCAAGAGGGTAAAATCATAACAAATGCAAATGTTAAGTTCCAAATCTTGAAAATCCATGGAGTTCCCTCATCAATCCTTAACAATCATGCAATAGATCATATGTAGGAACTAGAATTCCATGGAAAATATGGCATACATATTGATATTCAAACTAACACCAACAACTCCCTAATTAACCATGAGTTCATCCTATTTCAACTTCATTTTCATGAGTTCATGTATGTTTTAGCTTAATTTCAAGAAATTAGAAGGAAATTCTTATCTTAGATAGTTAAATTGGTGAAGATTTGGCTTAAATCGCCTTCTTTCTCTCTTCATTCTTCTTCCTCTTGAGTTTTCTAGAACTCTCTTGTTCTTTCTCTCTCTTTCTCTCCAGATTTTTTGTGTTGAATCTAAGGCTCATCTATATTTATATATATATATATATATATATCTAAGGCTTAAATTTAATTAAATCTATTTAATTCATTCTGAATCAATTTTTTACAAAATTTCTCATTAAGTCCTAAAAATCATGCTGATTACAAATATGTCATCAAATTTGGTTTCTAGCGCCTCTAAGGCCTTCAATTTTCAGTTTAAAGTTGTATTTGCGACAAATCTTCCTATAGGTAACAGATATAAATGCAAATCCTGATAATTTACACCATTAGACATACAATTTCATATCATATACATAAGCAATTAGCACATAAGGATGCAATTAGATGACTAATTAATTAGATGCATGCCTAGGTCATTACATTATCCCCACCTTAGAAATTTTGGTCCTCCAAATTAGTCTTATTACGTCACAAATCAAATTTGGGTCCCATTTATCATTTCAATTTCCCGTTGCCCCACTAATTCCTCTTTTAATACGGTAATATAAAAGGTCAATCATATTTCCTATAGTCGAAACCCATAAGCACAATAACTCGGTAAGTGAACAAGTAACATTTCTCAGTCCTTCCTGGAGTTTTAATAACATAAGGCGACACATTCAATAAAGCTTTATATAATTCTTATATGTCATAAACGCAAGTCATCCATGTAGTTCACAATTCTCATTTCCCATAGTACTAATTGCATAATACACTACCATTGAAACAGTCAATTGTAGGACATATGAAATGCACATGTGTCCAAGTAGTTGGGGCTTATAATCAAAGGCCATCGCATCACATTTAAATTTTAGTAGCACGGAAGCAACCGTTTTCTAAGTACTCAATGCTATGGTAGTCAACATAGTACCTAAGCAATCATTCTTTAACATAATACAAGCGCTCTCAATCGTTCATAATCAAAAAGTCTACTATTAGTAGTTCACATAAGATTCTCAAAGCATGGTAATTGTTCAAATCATATTTAAGTTCTCGGTCTACTAATTTCTATAGCAGCATAACCCGATCACCTTATTCTAAAAAGTCATGATTCCAAATGTATACAATAACTTAATATCACAGTCAATTGCAGTAGGTTCTAAATCCATTCATTTTCAGCATACAACATAGTTTAAACGTGTCAGCATAGTTCAAAATTGTCAAGAAGAATAGTTCATATTAAATTGTCTCGGTACGGTATAAAAGACCAACCCAGCAAATTCTCAAAATTTATAAGTGTCATGACCCGAACCCGCCCATATGGGTTAAGGACATAACCGGCTAGTAATCATGAGATTACTTACGGCCTCAGACCAAATGAAACGCATTTCAACAGAGTAAAGGGGCCAAAACGGAAGCAATTTAAAACTTTGTCCATAGAGCTGTGCTTACATGGCACATCATAACATTTCACATATATTCATTAATAACTCACATCAAAGGGAATTAACATAAAAGCTTTACACAACGGGATCATTTGAGTCATAGTCAACCAAACCAAAACTTATACACAAAAGTGATCCAACGTTTTCGCTAACATAGTAATGGTGTAATCAAAAGAACAAAAGGGCAAAACAAGTCTCGTGCGTGAGACATTTGGGCTGACTCTCCAAAACTTCAACTATTTCTTACATGCTTCACTGAGGCTGGGTTTGGACGTCTCTTGGCTCACCTACAGACACATGAATGAGAGTGAGCGAAAGCTCAGTGAATAATATCAAATAAAGAAGATACACGAATGAGATTTGTAACAGATACATCAGACGGCCTTGGGCCCAATTCATGTTTCTATCTAATGTATCAAACGACTGAAGATATAGACGTATCAAACGGCCTCGGGCCCAATTCATTCATATCCAACGGCCTTCGGCCCCATTCATTCATGTCCAACGGCTTTTGGCCCAATCGTTCATATTCGACGGCCTTTGGCCCAGTCATTCATGTCTAACAGCCTTTGGCCCAATCATTCATATCCGATGGCCTTTGGCCCAATCATTCATGTCAAATGCCTTTGGCCCATTCATTCATGTCAAATGGCCTTTGGCCCAATCATTCATGTCAAACGGCCTTTGGTCCAATCATTTATGTCAAACGGCCTTTGGCCCATTCATTCATTTCAACGGCTTAGTCAATCACATGGCGTAACGAATACTTGTCCATAATTTGAATTAACAAACTCATATTACTTATATAGAGATAAGCATTTGGACAAGAAACATACTTCAAAATATCTTTACTAAGATATTACTCACAGTGATCTACTGGATGACTTGCCCTTGTGCTTGACCCTACACATTCATAAACATAATGGGTCACAAACGATTTCAATTTGTTCTTAATCCATACATCCCTCTTAGGCTTCTTTCTTATCTTCTTGATTCATTTACAATACTCAATGTATGCCTAAGAGTGCTTAGAAATGAAAGAAAACAGAAAATGAAACATGAAACCACTTTTCAAAATTTCAGAAACAGGGCTCCCCGCTCGAGTGTGGTTTCTGCCGCTCGAACGGACCCATTTGGTCTGCAAAAATACTGGTTGCCTTATTTTTACGCTCGAGCGTGATTTCAGAAGCTCGAGCTGAAATTCAAACTACGTGGCTTGGCGCTCGAGCGTGACTATCCCCGCTCGAGCGAACATCAATGACTACAAAAGTTCTGGGAACTAACAATTCACGCTCAAGCGACCCTTCCCCCGCTCGAGTGGACATGCCAAATTTTGGAATTTCCAGAATTGTTCTTGAAGCTCAAACTTGACATTCAAAGGCCCAAAACTCATGTTTTCAGTTCAAAAACGTGAAAACACATTATATATCATAAGGATATAAACAACATGAGGCAAATTGTTCAAAATCAAGTTCTAATTCTCAAATTAATCAACATTTCTCTTGTATGATCAAAACCCATGCATTCTAACTTAATACAAACTCCATATCTCTCTATGCATCATTCATGCATGTACAACATAAACCCCAATACCAACTCAAATGACACAAATGATGTTTATCCTCATGAAACTCAACAAAAACCATGCTTTTATGTATGATTCAACTCTCAATTTCTCATACTTATCATGTTACATGTTAGATTATGCAAATTCATGGCAATTCCCTTCATGCATGTTCATGCCAACTTCAATTTCATCATAATCAATTCAATTCATGTTCTTGATCACCATTCAACTTTGAATTCACAAAATTACAAACTAAAATCCATGAATTTACTCACCTAAGAGCTCCAATCTCCACAATTGTAACTAAATCTTGAGTGTAGCTTCCAAATTCACAAGTTTTGAGCCAAAATACACAATCCTCCCTCTTCCTCTCTCTAGAACCGGCCCTCTCTCTCTCTAGAGTGTATAACCGGATTTTTTAGTTCACAAAATGAAGAGTTTAAGTGTAATAAGGCCCTTATATAGGCTCTCTTAATCAAATTGATTAAGGTTAAATAATAGAGTTTAATTAATCGTTCTGAATCTAATTATTTCATTCCAAATCAGTTTTCAATTAAATTTTACCATAGGCTCTAAAAATTATGTCAATCACAATGGCGTAGTCAATTTTGATTTCTGTGGTCGATAAGGCCTTCAATTGTCAGTTCATAACAGTAAGTTGAACAGATTTTCCTACGTTGAACAGATAGAAATTCAAAAACACATATAATCACATAATTAACACTCAAGATCATATCAAACACATAATCAAAATCATAATTAAGATCAATTAGCATAATACGGACAAGGTTATCACAGTCTTCCCTCCTTTAGGAAGTTTGGTCCTCTAAACTTATCTTACCTTCGTCGGGAAACAAATATGGATAGCGTAGTAGCATTGCATCATCTTTTTCCCATGTAGCGTCCATCCTATAGTGTTCATTCCATTCCACTTTCACCATCGGGATGAACTTGCTTCTCAACTGTCTCACTTGCCTGTCAATGATTCGTTCTGGCCATCCTGCGTATTCTATATTCTCATCAAGAGCTACCCGGTGATAATCAATCACATGAAACGGATCCCGAAGATAACCCCTCAACATTGATACATGAAACACATTATGGATTTGTTCGAACCCAGGTGGCAAAGCCACTCTATAAGCAACTGGACCCAGTTTTTCAAGAATTTGAAATGGTCCAATATAACGAGATGACAACTTTCCTTTCCTTTCTTACCGAATCTCGTTTGACCCTTCATCGGAGTTACGCGAATAAACACATGGTCACCAACCTCGTACTCAAGGGGTCTTCTCCGAACATCTGCATAGTTCTTTTGGCGACTCTGAACTGTCTTGAGCCTTTGTTAAATAGTTTTGATCTTTTCAGAAGTATCTTGTACAATTTCAGGCCCAAGTAAAGCTCTATCCCCAACTTCTGTCCAACAAATTGGTGATCTACACCTTCTACCATACAAAGCCTCGTATGACGCCATACCAATACTGGAGTGGAAGCTGTTATTGTATGCAAACTCTACTAGTGGCAAATAATGTTCCCAACTTTCTTGAAAATCCAAGGCACACATTCTTAGCATATCTTCCAACGTCTGTATCGTCCGTTCTGATTGCCCGTTTGTCTGTGGGTGGAATGCGGTACTAAATTCTGTTCCCATAGCTCTTTGCAGGCTTTTCCATAATCTAGACACAAATTTCGAATCTCTATCCGAGACAATGGATACTGGAACTCCATGTAAACGAACAATCTTATCGACATATATAGTAGCCAATCTATAAGCATCAAATATAGTTTTAACGGGCAGAAAATGTGCAGATTTAGTCAGTCTATCAACTACAACCCAAATAGAGTCCATACCTCGGGGAGTACGAGGTAGACCAACAACAAAGTCCATAGTCACATGCTCATATTTCCATTCGGGAATAGGGAGAGGTTGTAGTAGACCGCCCGGTTTCTGATGTTCAGCTTTAACTTGCTGACATTGAAGGCACTTGGACATATATTCTGTAATTTTTTTCTTTATTTTGGGCTACCAATAGCTTTGTTTCAAATCCTGATACATTTTGTTATTACCCGGATGCATGGAAAACACTGACTTATGGGCTTCATCTAGAATTCTCTTCTTTAACTCAGAAATGTTAAGAACACACAATCTGTCTTAGAATTTTAGCACCTCATTTACCACACTATATTCCGCTCTCGGATTCATTTCAAATTCATCAACTATCTTTTTAAGGAATTCATCCTCCTTCTGTTTCTGTTTAACCTCATCAATGATTGTCGGTTCGGTTGAAATGGCAGCTATCAATCCGCCCTGTTCACACAATAACACTTCAATCTCGGATTTCTCAAAATCTTGCAAAATCTGTTTCTGTTCTGTGAGTAAACAAGCCAAACTCCCCATCGATTTTCTGCTCAAGGCGTTAGCAACTGTATTGGCTTTCCCAGGGTGATACTGAATTTCAAGGTCATAGTCTTTTATTAATTCGAGCCATCTTCTCTGTCGCATATTTAACACTTTCTGTGTAAAGAAGTACTTTAGACTTTTGTGATCTGTGTAGACTTCGCATTTTGCCCTATACAAATAATGCCGCCAGATTTTTAGAGCAAATACGACTGCGACCAATTCTAAATCATGTGTTGGGTAGTTCTTCTCGTGTGGCCTCAACTGCTGGGAGGCGTAGGCAATCACCCTTCCATTCTGCATTAGTACACAACCCAAGCCTTTATAAGATACATCACTGAAAATCACAAAATTTTCCGTACCTGATGGTAGTGTCAAAACTGGTGTAGTGGTCAGTCTTGTCTTTAGTTCCTGAAAGACAGATTCTTTTTTGTCATTCCATTTAAACGGTTACCCTTTGCGTGTCAGTTGGATAAGAGACACAACTAATTTTGAAAATTCCTTCACAAACCTCCTGTAGTACCCAGCTAAGTTCATGAAACTGCGGACCTCTGTTACATTTGTCGGTGTAGGCCAATTCACAATTGCCTCTACTTTCTACGGGTCCACTGAAATTCCCTCATTGCTGATAACATGCCCTAAGAAGATAACTTTATCCAACCAAAATTCACATTTCTTTAGTTTGGCAAATAATTTCTTTTCTCTAAGTGTCTGTAACACAGTCCTCAGATGTTGTTCATGTTCAAGTCTATTCTTTGAGTATATCAAAATATCATCAATAAAAACCACAACAAATTCGTCAAGGTAGGTCTTATAAATTCGGTTCATTAGTTCCATAAATGCTGCGGGAGCATTAGTCACCCCAAATGGCATAACAAGAAATTCATAATGGTCATACCTTGTTCGAAACGCAGTTTTCTCAACATCTTCTACTTTCACTTTTAACTGGTGATACCCGAATCTCAAATCAATTTTGGAAAACACTTATGATCCCTGCAGCTGGTCAAACAGGTCGTCAATACAAGGTAAATGATATTTATTCTTTGTGGTTACCTTATTCAGTTCTCGATAGTCAATACACAAGCGTAAGGTTCCGTCCTTCTTTTTCACAAATAACACCGGTGCACCCTATGATGAAGTACTGGGTCGAATAAACCCTTTATCAAGTAAGTCTTGCAACTGCTCCTTTAATTCTTTCATTTCAGCAGTAGCCATTTTGTAAGGAGTCTTAGAAATAGGCTGAGTGCCTGGCACAACTTCAATAGTAAACTCTATCTCCCTGTCCACTAACTCACTTGGTAATTCATTTGGGAACACATCTGGAAACTCACTAACAATAGGGATACTGTTCAATCCAACATTCTCAGATTGTTCAGATAACACACAACACAAATAACCCTGGCACCCTTTCCTGATCAACTTACATGCTTTCGTGGCAGATATCAAATAAGGTGGAGGCACTACCCCGTTACCCACAAACACAATTTCTTCATGTTCCGGTAGTTTAAACACAACCCGTTTTGTTACACAATCAAAGGTGGCACAATATTTAGTTAACCAATCCATGCCTAGAATTGTATCAAAATGTCTAAAATTCAGGGGCAACAAATCCACATATAGAATAACATCCCCAATACGCATGTCACAAAATCGATATACTGATTCACACAACACAGATTCCCCAGATGGAGCAGATACACACAGTAAGTATGGTAATGATTTTAGAGGTCTACTCAGCCTAGATGCAAATGCACAAGTTACGAAAAGAGTGTGTTGATCCAGTGTCTATTAGTACAAAAGCATCCTGATTATATATAGAGATAGTACCTAAGACAATAGCTTCAGCATTCCGTGTATCGCCCGGAACAAGTGCAAAGACTCTCTCTTGCCTCATGGTATCTTCAGTGGTAGTAGATCTCGTAGTATTTCTTGGTTTTGGGATTGATGCAGTGGAGCTAGCTGCTAATTTTCCACTGTTCTGATTACAATCTCTAGCCATATGCCCTGTTTTACCACATTTAAAGCAAGCTCCTGACACACGGTAATAAACTCTACGATGCCTTTTACTACAAATATTGCACATTGGAGATGTATCCCGGGAAGAATTCGAAGTACTTGAGGAGCCCGTATTCTGCTTCTTTGAAAAGAAGCCTTGTCTTTTACTACATTTCCAGTCAGTTGTTGTTTTGGCCTGTCTAGCTATGTTAGCTTCTGACATTATGGCCCAGTCGAGCACCCCAATATAGGTTTCCAGCTTGAGAACATTCACTCTCTCTAAGATATCGTCGCGAAGCCCACCTTCAAAATGCCTCGCTTTCTTTTAGTCGGTGTCAACCATATGTGGCGCAAATCTGGCCAACTCAGTAAACTTGGCCTCATACTCTGCTACCGTCATGCTGTTTTGCTTAAGTTCCATGAACTCTGACACTTTCTTGTCATGAACACACTGTGGAAAGTACTTGTCGTAGAAAATTTCCAACAATTTCATCCAGTTAATGTCTTTATAATTCTCACGCATTAATATCCACCATCTTCTTGCTTCATCTTCTAGCATAAAAGTGGCTAGGAGTACTTTCTGTGTTTCTGAACAAGGAAACACCTCAAATAGCTTTTCGATGCCGAGAACCCATGCTTCGGCCTTCAACGGATCAAATCCCCCATGAAACTGTGGCGGTTTCATTTTCTTAAACTCTTTAGTGAGAGCTATTATTCGGTCATCGTTCTGTAAGTCTGGCACAGGTGGTGTCGGAGGCGAAGGTAGAAGATGTGGTTGCTGCCACTATTGTTGTTGCCTCAATGTTTCTGCCATTTCCTGAATTAATCTTTCCATCCTATCCATTCTGGCAGTAGAGGACTCCTCTATCTCATCACCTCTTGTTCTCACCATCTGATTAGACTTGCATTATTATTTATACAAAAGGTTCACAAGTATGCATATACCAAAAAGCATGCATATTCAAATAATTTGTAATGCAAATAAATCACAAACATATATCATATAATCACTCATCCTGAAGCATTTAAGCACATTCTTGATGCTTTCAGATTTATACTTATCATGTGAATGCATTATAGATCTTTTCTAGATGCTAACTGCTCATTTGGATAAGTGTGTGAGTTATTAACTCGTGCTCTGATACCACTCTGTCATGACCCGAACCCGCCCATATAGGCTAAGGACATAACCGGCCAATAATCATGAGATTACTTACGGCCTCAGACCAAATGAAACGCATTTTAATAGAGTAAAGGGGCCAAAACGGAAGCAATTTAAAACTTTGTCCATAGAGCTGTGCTTACATGACACATCATAACATTTCACATATATTCATTAATAACTCACATCAAAGGGAATTAACATAAAAACTTTACACAACAGGATCATTCGAGTCATAGTCAGCCAAACCAAAACTTATACACAAAAGTGATCCAACGTTTTCGCCAACATAGTAATGATGTAATCAAAAGAACAAAAGGGCAAAACAAGTCTGGTGCGTGAGACATTTGGGCTGACTCTCCAAAACTTCAACTATTTCTTACATGTTTCACTGAGGCTGGGTTTGGACATCTCTTGGCTCACCTACAAACACATGAATGAGAGTGAGCGAAAGCCCAGTGAATAATATCAAATAAAGAAGATACACGAATGAGATTTGTAGCAGATACATCAAACGGCCTTGGGCCCAATTCATGTTTCTATCTAATGTATCAAACGACTGAAGATCTAGACGTACCAAACGGCCTCGGGCCCAATTCATTCATATCCAACGGCCTTCAGCCCATTCATTCATGTCCAACGGGCTTTGGCCCAATCGTTCATATCCGACAGCCTTTGGCCCAGTCATTCATGTCCAACGGCCTTTGGCCCAATCATTCATTTCAAACGGCCTTTGGCCCAATCATTTATGTCGAACGGCCTTTGGCCCATTCATTCATTTCAATGACTTAGTCAATCGCATGGCGTAAAGAATACTTGTCCATAATTCGAATTAACAAACTCATATTACTCATATAAAGATCAGCATTTAGACAAGAAACATACTTCAAAATATTTTTACTAAGATATTACTCACAGTGATCTGCTGGATGATTTGCTCTTGTGCTTGACTCTACACATTTCATAAACATAATGGGTCACAAACAATTTCAATCCGTTCTTAATCCATACATCCCTCTTAGGCTTCTTTCTTATCTTCTTGATTCATTTGCAATGCTCAATGTATGCCTAAGAGTGTTTAGAAATGAAAGAGAACGGAAAACGAAACATGAAACAACTTTTCAAAATTTCAGAAACAGGGCTCCCCGCTCGAGCGTGGTTTCTGCCGCTCGAGCGGACCCCTTTGGTCTGCAAAAGTACTGGTTGCCTCATTTTTACGCTCGTGCGTGACTTCGGACGCTCGAGCTGAAATTAAAACTATGTGGCTTGGTGCTCGAGCATGACTATCTCCACTCGAGTAGACATCAATGACTGCAAAAGTTCTGGGAACTACAATTCACGCTCGAGCGGCCCTTCCCCCGCTCGAGCAGACATGCCAAATTCTGAAATTTTCAGAATTGTTCTTGAAGCTCAAACTTGACATTCAAAGGCCCAAAACTCATGTTTTTGGTTCAAAAACGTGGAAACACATTATATATAATAAGGATATAAACAACATGAGGAAAATTGTTCAAAATCAAGTTCTAATTCTCAAATTAATCAACATTTCTCTTGTATGATCAAAACCCATACATTCTAACTTATACAAACTCCATATCTCTCTATGGATCATTCATGCATGTACAATATAGACCCCAATACCAACTCAAATGACACAAGTGATGTTTATCCTCATGAAACTCAACAAAAACCATGCTTTCATGTATGATTCAACTCTCAATTTCTCATAATTATCATGCTACATGTTAGATTTTGCAAATTCATGGCAATTCCCTTCATGCATGTTCATGCCAATTTTAGTTTTATCATAATCAATTCAATTCATGTTCTTGATCACCATTCAACTTTGAATTCACAAAATTACAAACTAAAATCCATGAATTTACTCACCTAAGAGTTCCAATCTCCACAATTGTAACTAAATCTTGAGTGTAGCTTCCAAATTCACAAGTTTTGAGCCAAAATACACAATCCCCCCTCTTCCTCTCTCTAGAACCGGCCCTCTCTCTCTCTAGAGTGTATACCGGATTTTTGAGTTCACAAAATGAAGATTTTAAGTGTAATAAGGCCCTTATATAGGCTCTCTTAATCAAATTGATTAAGGTTAAATAATAGAGTTTAATTAATCGTTCTGAATCTAATTATTTCATTCCAAATCAGTTTTCAATTAAATTTCACTATAGGCTCTAAAAATTACGCCAATCACAATGGCGTAGTCAATTTTGGTTTCTGTGGCCGATAAGGCCTTCAATTTTCAGTTCATAACAGTAAGTTGAACAGATTTTCCTATGTTGAATAGATAGAAATTCAAAAACACATATAATCACATAATTAACACTCAAGATCATATCAAACACATAATCACAATCATAATTAAGATAAATTAGCATAATACGGAACAGGGCTATCACAATAAGTCCAAACAATTTCCACAGCACGGGTGATTTGTCAAATTCATGGCATTTCAACATCTCATGTGCTATACACCAGTTTGAAAGTCTTAAGAGCATTCATTAACTACAGTTAAACCATGTCATGTTTCGTTGCGTACTCGTACCCATTCAAGGATTAATGTTCAAAATAATCAAGTCAAATATAACCCATTAGAAATCAAAATATAAGGCATAGGTTCATAATTCCAATAACTCGACAAATTTAGGCAGCATGTTCACAAGTCATATCAAATCAAGGGGTGTACAATTCTCATACTATTTGTTACATAAACATTTTGCACATAAGTAGGACAATACCTGTGTCTGCGGTCTCAATATTCTAGGTGTTCTCTAACACTAGGGTGTAAACCATCTCTTGCCTTAAACTACTCTTCTCAGGAGTAAATGTTGCAGTTGTTCTTGGAGTCATTATTGATCTAATCCTACTGGTAACAGGTCTCTCATTGCTTGGGTGAGCTTGTGGACAAGATTTAGCTAAGTGCCATTTCTTTTCACATCTAAAGCAAGCTTTGGATAGGCAGTGACAAATGTCCCAATGTTGTTTCCCATACTCTCTACACGTACGTATCTTATTGTTTCCCTGACTTGTATTACCAAAAGTTCTTGTATTTGATTTTTTATTCACGAAGGTCATTGAATCACCGGTCATTTCAACTTTCTGCTTCTTTTGTTTCTTACTTTCCCCTTCGGTTGATAATGTTAACTTTTTCAATGCAGTGATATTTGCTTCGAACATCAAGGCTCTATCAAGAACGTCCACATACTTTGTCAATTTCAACACATTCACCGGATCAAGCACTTTGACATTGAATCCACTCTCAAATTTTTTTGCCTTCTTGTAATCGATGTTAACCATATGAGGTGCGTAACGGGCTAATTCAGTGAATTTTGCTTCATATTCAGTCACAGTTATTTCGCCCTGCTTAAGTTGTTCAAATTTAGTTATCTTCCTGTCTCAGATGCATTGGGGAAAATACTTTTCATAGAAAATCTCTTTGAATTGATCCCATGTCAAGTCTCCATTCTTATCCCGAATGAGCATCCACCATCTCATTGTTTCTTATTTCAGGGTAAATGTTGCTAACAAAACTTTATGTGCTTCGGTACACGGAAATACTTAAAATATCTTTTCAGTTTCCAATATCCAAGCCTCAGCTTTTAGCAGTTCAATACCCCCTAAAAATTCTGGTGGCTTCATTTTGTTGTATTTCTGTGTAAGAGTTATGGTGTCATCATTATTCGGCTCAATATAAACAGGAGGTGGCGGAACAGGTAAGGGTTGTTGCCTTTGCTTTTGTTGTTGCCTCACAAGTTCAGTTAAAACTTCCACCAGTCTCTCTAACCGGTTGATTCTTGCATCTAAAGATTCAGATTCATCTGTGTATCTTTTATTCTCCATTGGTCTATATGTAAACAGAGTAATAATAAACATAGGAATTGCAGTTCTTCCCATTACATTTACACTAAAGATGCACATACCACCACACACACTCACACATGTTATGCAATGTCGAAATTTCTTTTTTAGGACATCCTTATAGCTCATTTGGACGTTTGTGTGCAATAGAACTCGTGCTGATATCACTTTGTCACGACTTAAACCCAGCCCTATAAGTTTAGCGTCATAACCGTCCAGTAATCTGAGATTACCAAAGTCTTTCCTATACAAATCAAAATAATCGGGACTAGCGGAAGCTTAATATAAAAATATATATAACAAGTAGTCCAATGAGTTGTTATATGAAATAACACATGCACATAACATTAATTTACCCACCCTGTATTACATATATCGCATCTTGTACAAAAACATTTATATACATACACACATATATCAAAATATGATCAAAACTTGACAACAGTTGTAACAACCCTCACCATTGTTTACCGATAAACTACCGATTATTGCTAAACTGAGACTGATTATGAAAAGTAATTGAACTGATTGAAATACTGAACTGACTGACTGAAATCTGAAACTGATTGATTGACTGTATCTGTTTAAATGCATTATCTATATGTTTGACTGTTTGATTATTTGTTCATGTTTTATGTTTAAATTGCGAATTGAAGGCCTTATCGACGGCCGAACCGGAGATCGATTAGTGTTTTATGATCATCATAATTTATGTGATTTTATGGCATATTTATCTGAAATTTGATTTAGTATGATCAAACTAGATTAAGTAAAGCTAATTAAAGAGTTAGGCTTATTTACAACTTTGCCATTGTGAGGGGGCCACTTCATGAACTATATTTGAGCCTTATTATACACTTAGGCAAACATTTCATCAGCTCATTTCCCTTGCCTTAGCCGACCAAGAGAGAGAGAGAGGGAGAGGAATTGAATTCCTTCTTGTGCTTTGCTTGGAGAATTAAAGAAATTAAAGGTTGATTATATAATTAAGCTCCTACACCTTAAACTCAAGACTTAGGTAAGGAGACTTAACCTCTCATTGTTGTGTTTAAGTTGATTCTTGCATGGTTCATGTCTAATTGAGGAGCCAAGTCATGATTTAGTTCTAACATGTTGAATTATAGCTTAATTCATGCATGCATGCCTATATTATTGAATTTTGAGTTGATTCCATGGGAAATTGTCACATGCATGCTCATATTTATGTTAAGTCCATGAATTCATCTTGTTTTTGAAGATATTAGCTCAATAGAGCATGTATTTGAGGCTTGTAAGTTGTTTAACTTCATGCATGTTGCATGTTCATCTTGTTCATGAAAATTGGTTTGAAATTGGGTTTAATTGAAACACCCTTGGGCTTTGGTTTCTTAAATTGAGCTTTGAATCAGGTTATTCTATGTGTTTACAAGTGTTTTCCAGAAATTTAGCCCAAGAGGATCGAAATTTATGCATCAAAACATGATTTTGAACTTGGGACTCAAACTTGGAAAATCCAGATTTTTGACTCCCGCTCGAGCGGGGGGGAACTGACGCTCGAGCGGGAAAATCGAGCTCCCAGCATCTTGCATTGGTTTACAGTCCGCTCGAGCGGAGGATTGTACGCTCGAACGGGGGCATGTGTCTCACACTCGGGCGGGCGTTGAGCGTCCGTCGAGCGGGGATTTCACCTATCCAGTACTTTTACAGTCCGCTCGAGCAGTAGATTTTCCGCTCGAATGGGTACCTTTGTTGCATATCCGCTCGAGCGGGGCTCTATTTTTTCCTGAAAATTCTGAAACTATTTTCTGAATGCATCTTTACATCCTCATCCCATCCTAGGCATTCTTAGGCCTAGTTTAAGACATCTTAATAAGGATATAGATGTAGAACGCACCGAGGCAAATTAGGGATTAAATTATTATCTTTCCCAACTGTGTAGCTTAGTGTGTGTTCAATCTGTAAACTGTGTAGGGTTGGCGACTGGGGACGCGCTCTAGCCTAACTGTAGCCCAGAACTCTGTGAGTAACAACTGTGTAAAGATATGTTCAAAAATGATTATCTTCTGAACAATTGAACTGTATTATTTCTGAATTGATACTGTTAATAGAACGAATGTATGTCCTCTATTCTGAACTGTATTGTGGGATCCTTAGCAATTACTGTTACTGACTGTTACTGTTACAGAGATCTCTGTCGGTTCCCTTGTTGGAACCACTACTGTTTACTGATTGATGGCCATCATTGACTGTTCGGTCTTTCAAGACCTACTGTTTACTGTACTGTTATGCTAATGGATGTACCACATATGACTGTACTGACTGAACGACTGAAATACTGATTTAATGATATGTTTTCATTACTGTAAGAACATTCATTCTAAACTTCTTTACGCATTATGTTATTCACTGGGCTTTAGCTCACTGCTCATATATATATGTAGGTGTACAGGCACCAGACCGCGGCTAGAAGCGTCGGGGTAAGCTCCAATTTTGTCAAGCCAACCACTGTGCCTCACTGTGAGGTTCCGAGCCTGTCAAGCTTTGGCTTAGGGGTGTTTTAATTTCCCCCGTCTGTCTCTGTAACTGTTTTGTTAACTGTATAGACTGTATAGACTGTTACTGTACTGTTTAATAGGGATTAGGTCCCTGATTTGAATGATTATAAATGTTGTCCATATTGTTCTGCACTGTGTATATATATATATATATGAAAAGTCTTCTTGGCATTCAGACTGTCATAGCTCATTGGACATTGTTTATTTACTGTATTGGCTTCCGCCAGGCCCCTGTACTCTGTTTTACTGTATTACTGTTAAGCAGGCCTTCGGTAATCTCGGATTACTGGCCGGTTACGGTGCTAAATCCATAGGGGCGGATTTGGGTCGTGACAACAGTCTTCTAGACCTAGCCTCAACTCGGAGGCACCTAAAACAAAACTCCATACGCTTTGAACGATGGCTCGGCTAAATGATTTCTTCTGGGCTGGCTCTTCTTAATGCTTACCTATATATATATATATATACACATAGTGAGCTAAAGCCTAGTGAATAACATTAAAGTAAAGAGGTTAGTGAACAAATTCCATACATGTCATATACATAAAATAGATCATAATAAATCAGTCTCATATCTGAATATAATAATTGTATATCCAATAGAACATATCATATCGTCTTCCGACTAGAGTAATCGGTTTTGGATACCTATTAAACGTATCAACACTTTGTCAAGTCGCTAATGAGATCTTGTAATCACATATATGTCATGGACCTGTATTAACATTCTATTCCCCGTGACTTGGGACCATTCTTTGGATGCAATAATAGATTCGAAAATGAGACATTCATTCACGAAAGCAAATATCATTCCAAAAACATAACTTATTCAATAGCATTTCAAATATAATTTGTATGAACATATCTTTACAGAAACATTACTCACAGTGCTTGGTCAGTGATACACCTCAACGGCTCAACCTGCAAAAATGTATCTAAGCATAACATTCATAACATATTAAATTTATGCAATCGGCTCTTAAACTAATTCGTTTCATCCGTTACTTATTTGTTTGGTTATTCCTATTCTTTCTTTAATTCCTTTCATGCTTATGATATGCACATGGATGTGAATTACACATGAAAACAATGTAAATGAAGGCCCGAACATTAGAAAAACGAAGAGAAAACAAAATCGAAAAACTGCTCTGAAAACTGCATGTGCAGAGGGCCTAGCCGCACATGCAGAACCACTACCGCACGTGCGCTCCACACGTGCAATTAAAGCAGAACGCAATTTGAGCAGAGGAAGGATGGTTGCTCATGTGGTGGCCCTTGCCGCACGAGCAGTCTAGGCACAATTCAGTTCGAAAATTTGCTAAGTATTTGGAACCCAAGCTTTTCAAACACCTATTCCATTTTCATGTATTTCAAATCCCAAAATTCATAAAAACAACTTGAATTTAACATATCTTACTTGAAACAAAAAGCATAACTTCAAATCAAAACCAAAGTTCCAAGCAAAAGATCAAGAGGGTAAAATCATAACAAATGCAAATGTTAAGTTCCAAATCTTGAAAATCCATGAAGTCCCCTCTTCAATCCTTAAGAATCATGCAATAGATCATGTGTAGGAACAAGAATTCCATGAAAAATATGCCATACATGTTGATATTCAAAGTAACACCAATTCATATGCTAAACGGGGCCTAAAGAAAAGAGAAAAGTAAAATTAAAAAAAAAATCTAATATATCATTTTTTTACTCTACAAAATTCTCACTCAAATTTTGTTTCTAACATAACATGCCTTAAAAAAACATGCCCTAAAAAAAATCATGCCTTAAAAAAATCATCAACTGAATTTTAAGCTTCACATAATTTTGCATACAATTTGACAATTGTATTGGTCAATTCACACTTTGTTTTATCTCTCTCTTGGATTAACATATGATATTTGCATTTACACTCTGAAATTTTTACAAATGACGCTTAAATCACTAGATTTTTTTGGAGAGTGGCCATCAATTTTTGGCTTTTTGTGGGTAGCCGAAATGATTATTACTTATTTATTTTGAAAAATATTATGAATTTTAAATAATTTATTAAATTTTTTTATCAAATCTCTCATATAGATGTAAGACTTAAACAAATATATATATTTGTGAGTCTCATATTCGTATGTGAGATTTGGTAAAAAGTTTAATAAATTATTTGAGAACTTTAAGCCCTGATTTGACATTTGTATTGGAGTTAAATAAGTACAAAAAGATAAAATTACCTATAAAAGTTAATAAAACAAAATATTACTTTTTACTCATAATTATTATATTTTTTCTCTTATAAAAATTAAAAAAAAAGTCTCAAAACAAAAACTAAATAAGACTAAAAAAATCAAATTAAAAAAATATCAATATAAAGAATTAGTTAAAAAAATTAATGCCAAACGTGCATTAACATAACTCATTTATTTAGTTTTGACCTTATGAGAGGAAGCCAAATGCTCAATGTTAATTGGTTCATCCTTTTCGCTCCCGCGTGATGGAGTAAGTAGCAAGTCAATTTTTATGAAAATATATAAGTTGGTGGATATCTCGAATCAATCAATTCACAGTGATAAATCAATCTTTTTATGTAGTTCTGTATGTAACACGTAACCATCATGCAATTTGAGAATTTAAATACAAAATCTAACAATTATTTATTTATTTATTTATTTTTTTTTTGTAGAAATACTATATTACTCTTAAAATGTAATTATAGCCTACTTTTCTCTCTTTCTCTCGTTAAAATTTAACTAAACCCATTTGCTCGATCTCTATCTCTCTAAACTGGGACCCGTAGACTTTCGTTCACTTTCTTTCTCTAAATCTAGGCTTGATTTGACAAATTCAAAATAATTTAAGAAGTCAAAAAATTATATAAAAAGTAAAAAACTCAATACTATTCACAAATTAAAAATATTTGAATGAAAAGGTCAAAAAAGTCATTTCAAACTAAAGTTTTGGCAAGAAACACACTCATGTCTATTAAACTAGGCTAATGAATCATGGAAGTTGTGTTCAGTTTTAAATTAATGGAGTCAAGTGTTTTTTAGCAAAATCATATGACATAAAAATGTAATTATATAGAGGGAGTAATATCAGAGACTTACAATTTTAAATTTATAAATTTATTTATAATGTTATGTTAAGAGAGTTGAATATTTTATCAGTAGATGCATAACAAATTAAAAATTTATACTTATTATATCATATCATTATAAATCAAATTGTAAAAAGTTTTTACAAGTCTCAAATATTTTTCTTATTAAAAAATTTCCACCCAAAGGCGGATTCCTTAGGCCATTGTTAAGAATCTTTAGAGAAATTTATTTATTAATTTTTACAGAGAGACTCGGCACACTTTGAAACTTAAAGACACCCTAAAAAAAAAACACTTAAGACACTTAGGTGTCGTTTGGTAACACTTACATTTTCAGTTTTCTATTTATATTTATAAAAATTTTAAAAATTCAAATAAAAACTTGTTTGGTAAAATTTTTGATTTATAAATCAGTGGTCTCAATTTATAAATTTGGCCAAAAAATGAAAACACAAAAAATGTGTTTTCTTTTTGAGTTTTCAGTTTTTTTTTTTTACCACCCAACACTAGCCACCACCTGCCATCATTTTCCACCACCGTCTTTCGCCACCACCACCTGCCACCACCACTCACCACTCACATGCCACCACCACCACCCACCAGCCACCTGACATCCACTCGCCACCACCACCACCACCACTCATCACCCACCTGCCATCTACCCGCCACTACCATCCACCGCCCGCCACCACCACTCACCACCAACCTGCCACCACCACTCACCACTCACCACTCACTTGCCACTACCATCCACCACCTGCCACCACCAGCCACCCATTCACCACCACCAGCCACCTACCACCCACCACCACCACCACCACCACCATCCACCGCCCACTCGCCACCCACCATCACCACCACTACCACCCATTCGCTACCACCCGCCACCGTCACCCACCCACCTACCACTACCACCACTCGCCACCTACCCACCACCACCCGTCATCCGCCACCCACCTGCCACCACCACCCGCCATCCGCCACCCACCTGCCACCACCACCCGCCACTACCACCACCACCGCCTACTCGCTACCACCCACCACCCGCCACCGTTACCCACCCACCCACCATTACCACCCACCACCCACCCATCACCACCCGCCACCCACCTGCCACCACTACCCACCACTCACTCGCTACCACCCACCATCCGCCACCGTCACCCACCCACCCGCCACCTACCCGCCGCTACCACCACCCGCTATCTGCCACCCACCTGCCATCACCACCCGCCACCACCACCACCACTACCGCCACCTGCCACCACCGCCACCACCACCCGCCACCACCCACTCGTTACCATCCACCACCCGCCACCGTCACCCACCCACCCACCACCACCACCACCACCACCACCACCCACCCGCCACCACTAGCTACCCACCACCCACCGTCACCACTTTCCACCACCGTCTTTCGCCGCCACTTGCCATTTCTCACTCTTTTTTATATTTTTTAAATTTTTTAAACATTTTGTCAATTACCAAACACGTTTGTAGTTTATGTTTTTCTAAAAATAAACAAAAAATAAACAAAAACCAGTTTATAAAATTTTTGTAAATATAAACTGAAAACGTAAACGTTACCAAACACACCATTAGGGTTGGTTTGGTATGTTTTAAAAAAATCAAAAAGTCAAAAAATCACTATCATATTTAAGTCACATCATCTTATTTAAGTCACATCTCTCTAACACATCACTTCAAACCCAACCCAAACTCAACTCATATTTCATAAAAAATCAAAAAGTACACTTATTTACATCATCCCAAACAATCCCTTAACACTGTTTTTTCTTAGTAGAGGGTCAAGATTTCCAATTTGAGCACATGCATGAACCAAACAAAAAAATATAACCATGGAACATGATCAACAAGCTCATGAAATGCCTTCTAATTTGTTTTTTTTTTTTTTTTTTTTTTTTTTTTTTTTTTTTTTTTAATTTGGAGTGGTTTGGAATGTTCTAAATAAGGGGTTGTTTGGGGTGTTCTAAATAAGTATACTTTTTGTCCTTTTGGATTAAAAAATTGAGGAAAAAAATATGGATGTTTGGGTTAACTTTTTGACTTTTTATGGGAAAATGTGTATTAAAAAATTGTATAAATTAGTGTGTAGGGAAAAATTAGGATTGAGAGTTGCGCAGTCGTAATTTTTGACTTTTGGTGAATAGTGATAATTTTTTAACTTTTTGAGTACCTTTTTAACTTTTTGACTTTTTTCAGAGTTGCCAAACTTGGCCTAAATGTATTTTTTAACTTTTTATAAAAAAAAATATGTAGAAAAGTAGAGAAAATAAGTAAAAAAAGTAAAGAGACTATATTGATAGATGTTAATTGATGTAGCCTAAATAAATGTATGTATACAAAAAAAATATACTTTTTTAGTTCATGTCAAATACCAACTTGATATGTTTCTATGAACCAAACAAATAAAGGGGTGATTTGAGATGATCTAAATAAATGTACTTTTTAACTTTTTATGAAATATGAGTTGAATTTGAAGTGATGTGATAGAGAAGTGATGTGACTTAAATAAGATAATGTAAATAGAATAATAACTTTTTGACTTTTTAACTTTTTTTTTTTAAATTATGTTAAATAAGGCCAAAATATAACCATGGAACTTGATCAACAAGATCATGATAGGTCCCCTATATTTTTTTGAGTTCAGATCCTCTCCTTGAGGACCCTCCTCCATTTCTTACTTGTAACGGCTCAGATGAGCCGTTGGACATCCAACGACTGAGATTAAAAAAAAAATTTGAAATTTTGGTCGAGTTCTCGCCCAAACAAAAATACAGGTCAGAGGTCGATCTCTCACACAGCACTCAACACTCACACAGCACTCAGCACTCACCCCTTCTCCTCCGTCGAACCCGTCCTCACCGGCGGCGACCCACTGTCGATACAGATTCTGTCTGCTTCGCTGCTACGTTATTCTCCTCCACCTCACCGAACCGTTCAGCAACGGTAGACCCTCTTTACAGCACTCCTCAAATCGAACCCATCGGTTTGCCCTCTTTCTATCTACCCTCCTTGAGAACCAGATGTTAGTCTTCTTCAAAGTATGAGACAACAAAGTATGTCATTTTTTCTTTCTTTTTTTCTTTGTAGAATTGAGACTCAAAGTCACCTTTTGGGCAACCAATTTTCCTGCAGCTTTTTGTCTGAGTTTTTCTTTACGAAATTACAAGTGATTTTCAAACAAAATTTTTAATCAAAATAATTTTAAATTTATTTTTTCAAACTCAGATTGTTTTATAAAATTGTATTTTTAAAATACAATTTTAAGTTTAACTTCGTGTATTTAAAAAACAATTTCAGATATATTTTTAAAGTCGGTACTTATTTTTCTATGTTTGTTATGAAACACGATTCCAACTTTAAAATCGTTTCTTTTGGAAATATAATTTCATGAAACAAATTGGGTTTAGGAAACAAGTTGAAAATTGTTTGAATTTAATGAATTTTGTTTGAAAACAACATGCATTCGAAAGAAAAACTCAATTTTTGTCCTCTGTTTTCAATTTTCTTTGAGCAAAATTCCATTGCTCAAGAAGAGCTAACAGTTTCAAACACAGTGAATGCGAAGCAATTGTGGATACACTGAACCCTCTGTAGAATTGAATGTTCTCCAAGATCATATCTTAACCCTCATGTTTTGTTAATCACAAATTAGATCATATCTGGATATAATAAATGATCAAATCTGTCCTTCACCAAGAAGACAGACAAGTAGAAGAAATTACATCTTAAGTAGATAAATGGGCCTTCACTGATGATTTATATTACATCTTAAGTAGAAACTTGGCCATCTTAAGTAGAAGACAGATAGATTTGCCACTTTATTGAGTAGTAGTTTCTGTAGATACTGGATTTGCACAATGAAAGTTAGGTCTCATTTCCAACATTAGAGCCTATTTAGACTATATAGTGACAGATTCTAAACACTGGTGGAAAAATAGATTTTAATATATATGACAGAGTTCCAAGATATACATGTAAAAGTGAAATTTTTTAAAACTGAACTTAGTCTCTATGTTTTTATGTCTGGTTTTTTTTTTTTTAAACTGAAATTATGTTTTTTTGTGTGTAAAATATATATGTAATTTATGTAGCTAAGATTTTATTTATCTGGGTTTTCAGTTGCATTTTGATATCGATATGGAACCTGAGAATGATTGTTGATTGGAAGCCAAAACAGGAAATGACATTTGATTTTGAACAATGTGCGTATGTTTTTATAATACATATGGAGGAAGAATGGGGTTTAGCATAAGAAGGGATTATTGTAGGAAGGACAAGTTCACTAATCAACTTATTTGTAGAATTTTGGTTTGCAAGAATGAGGGATTTTGAAAGGTTGACAAGCGAGACCCATTGTCAAAAAATCCTAGAGCTGAAACTAGGACTGGTTGTGAGGCTCGTGATATATTACATTAGATGAGGGTAGTGGGAAATTTGTTGTGACTAATTTCAAAGAAAAACACAACCATGATCTTGTATCACCCGAGTGTGCCCACATGTTGCCATCACAAAGAAATATATTGACTATCCAAGCAATTCAGTTAGATTTGGCGGCACAATTTGGTCTTCATTTAGGCCGGTCTTTTGAACTCATGGGTAGGGAAGCTGGTGGAAAGCAATGTCTTGGGTTTACGAAATTAGATTCTAAAAATTATTTGAGAACCAAAAGACAACAAAGTTTAGCATATGGGGAAGTAGGCAATGTGTTACAATACTTTAAAGAAAAATCTTTGCAGAATCCTTCATTCTTTTATGCTTTTCAATTAGATAATGAGGAGCAAATAACCAATATGTTTTGGGCCGATGCACAAATGATCATGGATTACGCCCAATTTGGTGATGTTGTTACATTTGATACGACTTACAAGTTAAACAAAGAACATAGACCTTTCGCATCTTTTGTGGGATTCAACCATCATAGGGAAACAGTTATATTTGGTGCAGCATTGTTTTATGATGAGACTGCCGAATCGTTTGTATGGTTGTTTGAA
This sequence comes from Camellia sinensis, assembly GCF_055761805.1. Lineage (NCBI taxonomy): Eukaryota > Viridiplantae > Streptophyta > Magnoliopsida > Ericales > Theaceae > Camellia > Camellia sinensis. Next base: position 79,859,972 of record NC_138974.1, read on the forward strand.
AATTTTCTAGAGGCTATGTCAAGAAAGGCACCAAAAACTTTGTTCACCGATCAAGATGTTGCAATGGCTAAAGCCATACCCATCGTTATGCCTGACACAAGTCACCGATTGTGTGCTTGGCATTTGATGCAAAATGCATTAAAACATGTTAATTGTTTGTTCCAAGAAAAGGGGGTGAAGGGTGTATTAAATAAATTCTTTTTTTACATTGAAGATGCAAATCAATGGAAGTTAGAGTGGGTGGAGATGCTTGATAAATATGATGCGCATGAAAACCATTAGTTGAAATTGACTTTTGCGGTGAAAGAAAAATGGGGTTGGCCTTATGTTAGATCAACATGGGCTGCGGGAATGAGTACCACACAACTTAGTGAATCTTTTAATGCTTTTTTGAAAGATTACATTTGTTCTGATTTTAACTTAAATGAATTCTTCATGCATTTCAAAATTGTACTTTATGAGAAGCGATACAAGGAGTTAGAAGCAGGATATGCTTTGTGCCAAAGGTTGCCAAAGGTGAAAGCAACAATAAGAATGTTAATTCAAATGGGTAATGTCTACACAAAAAAGATCTTTGAGGAATTTCAAAATGAGTACTTTCAATCCATTGAATCAGACATAGAAGCAATTGAATATGGCGAGGCTAGTACCATTTACACAGTTGTTAATGTTGGTAACAAACATGGAAGGAAAGTGAAGATGGAGAGGGATGGCTTTTTGGGTTGTAATTATACAAAGTTTGAAAGGGAAGGAATCATGTGTTGTCACTCATTGAAGGTTATTAAAGACATATTGAAGATGGAAGAGGTTCCTCCACAATACATTCTAAAGAGGTGGACCAAACAAGCAAGAGCCAAAACTATAATGGGCGTTAAGGGGAATGACATTCAAGTAGATGTGAAATTCCAACAAGCCTCGCGGTATAAGACATTGATGACCGCATTTAGAGCAGTAGCAAGTAGAGCTGCTGAAACTGAAGAAACTTATGATTTTTGTATTGCACACCTTGCTACATTAGGTGCAAATGTTGAAGGCAAGTTAAGTGCTCATTTTGGTGTTGGAAATGAAGTAGGTAATGATGATGACACCCAAAGCTTTGAAGTGGATTGCGAAGATGTGAATCATGTTGTGCAACCAAAAGGATTGAAGAAAAAAGTGGCAACTAGTAAGGGCAAAAGGAGGGTCAAAGGTGGATTCGAAGCGGCGTTGGTAGCGAACTCCAAAAAAAAATCCCGTGCTAACAGCTTAGCTTCGTCACAATCTATTGCAAATTCAACAGTTGCACCTCCTCCATTATCTGTTGGAGGAGATATATATGTTCGTCAACATGTTCCTCCTCTTCAACCTCTTCCTCTCCTTCATCCTCTTCCTCCATCTTTGTCTATGGGTGGTAATTATATTCCTCCGCCATTGATGTATCCCACATATCATGTAAGTGTTACTTTAACATTGTATTTTTTGTGTGTATATAATATGTGACTCAAACCATGACTGAAACCATAATTGCGACGCCTAATATATGACATTGTTGCAGACGAACAATTTGCGGGAGATATATGTGGTGCCAAATTATTTGCCAACTTCAATGCCTCAACGGCATTCTGCTCAACCAACATTCCAGTCACTACTACAAGGTTCATGTGGATATGACATTGCGTTTCGATATTCTCAAGAATCAACTACTCCAATGTGCAGTCAGGTTCGTCCTTGATGTATTTTTAATTTATAGTTACTGAAAATTCTGGGTTTTTAGTTGATGAAAATTCTGTGATATCATGTATTTACTTGTTAAAAATTCTGTCTTTTTTTTAGGCTATGGACAAGCAGAAACAGAAGCAAACTGAAGCTGAAATTGGGCTGCAAAGTGAAGTCATGGCCTCTGAAATTGCGACGCAAACTGTTTCAAATGTTAAATTATATGGACCAATGTGTTAAATTACATGGACCAATGTGTCAATTTTGATGGACCAATGTTTTAATTTAGATGTTAAACTTGTATTGGTTGATGTTCAGTTACAGTTGATTTTAATTTATATGTTAAACCCAAGTGAGCTGGTTGTGGTTCATGTTCATTTAACTTGGTTGATGTTGGTTTATGTTCATTTATGTCTGCAATGGTTATGGTATGCTGGTTGATGTTCATTTAACTTGGTTGATGTTGGTTGATGTTCATTTATGTTGGTTATGGTTCATGTTCATTTAACTTGGTTTTGGTATTATGGGTATCAAGAAATGGTTAACAGTTTTGAATTGCAGATTCAGGACCCTTGAACACTGTTATGCAAATTCTGTTTTGAATTGCAGATTCTGTTTTGAACACTGTTATGCAGATTCTGTTTTGAACACTGTATGCTGGTTCTGGTATGCTGGTTTTTGTACATTTGATCTGGTTTTTGTAAATTCATATGTTGTACACATGATTCTGTTTTTGTAAATTCATTTGATATGGTTTTTGTAAATTCATTATGCTGGTATGCATCTCGTATGCTGGTTCATATGCTGGTAAATGAATTATGTTGGTTCATATGCTGGTAAATGAATTCTGCTGGTAAATGCATCTGGTATGCTAGTTCACATCTGGTGAATTTTGCTGGTTCATATGCTGGTAAATGAATTCTGCTGGTATGCATCTGGTTTGCTGGTTCATCTAGTAAATTCATACCAGAAGCTGGTAAATGAATTCTGTCGGTATGCATATACTAAATTCATAAACTAGAAGCTGGTAAATGAATTTTGCTGGTAAATGAATTCTATGTCCTATTACTAAGTTAAATGAACATGAACCACAGCCAACATAAATGAAGTTTAAGCCTAGAGGACAATAAACCATAACTTTTGTAAAAACCATCTCACAGATTGTCCTCTAAATTAAACCATTCCCAAGTTCATTAAATCCAAATCATTCCCAAGTTCATTAAATCCAATAGGACATATAATAAGAAATCTTAGTACAAACTAGAGGACAATAAACCATCTAAAAACCAGCAGAATGTTTTAATTAATAAACATTTGGAATTCATAAACTAGACGACAATATTGGGAATCATTCCTAAGTTCATAAATCTAAGTATAAAAAATTTGGAATTCATAAACTAGAGGACAATAAACCATCTAAAAACCATCTCAAATCATTCCCAAGTTCCCAGATTCCATTCATTAAAACATCATAAAGTACAAACATCATAAATCCATAATAACATTAGTCAAATTTTTCGGATACTAACATTACGTCATAAAGTACATTACATCCATAAATCCACAATAACATTAAATCCATAAATCCATAATAACATTACATCATAAAGTACAAAAGTATAGAAAATACAATCAAATACACCATCGCCTTCAAAATATTTTCCACCCTTCGAAGCCTTCGACCATAGTCATCATGTTCATTTTCCACGTCATACAGCCTCCTCCTCAGCTCGTTAAAGTCTTCTACTGTAACACCATCAGAAGCTCTAGTGTTGGAACGGATTGTGGACGTCACATCTTCATCATCTTCATCCACGAACTTGAAGTAATTGCACTTGGGAGTTTCAGTCTACAATGCAACCAACAATTAGTTAGTCGAATAACACAAATTAAATTGTCACTACTTACATATTTAATATTTCCAATACATACTTACATATTTTGATGGGCAAACAAAGAACAAACGCCCTTTATTTCCATTGTCATTGGTTCTTACAATATGTATGGTAGCTGTTCTTCCACAATTGCACAGTCTCGGTTTTAATCTTATGTTGCTGTTGTTAGTAGAAGAAGAAGCCATTTCTAAATCTGCATAGACAATACAACACAAACAGTCAGCCCTCGAGAAACCAATTTAGTTTTGAAACCAACATTGTAGTGGGCTCACAAAAAACCTATTCTACCTGTTATTCAGCATTGTAGTTCTACATAAAAATTAATTTCTACCTTTAAGAAGTGCTACAAATTTTGTAGGCTATGTAGATTTGACGGGTTAAAGTTGATTAGGTCTCAAAGTGTTTAGTTGCACTGAATTCAGGAAAACACTGCTAGATTTCTGGGCAGTAACCTATCTTAAGGTGTTCAGTGTTAAGAAGAAGGTAGAGTATATAGGATCACAAGGGTAGACTCCTAATGAATACTCATGGTTAACAGTCGGAAGATATGTAATCATAATCGTATGTCTGATGCCTAATGACTTCAAAGTGATTGTGATTACTATTTATTGTTCTTCTTCTTTTTTTTCAATTTTTATTATTTTTAATTCTTTGAATGTTGAAGGTCTATACTGGCATTCAGAAATTATTAATCACTGTTTTACAGCCTAAAACATTGCTTTTTATAAAGGGTTTCAGGGTTGTTTTTATGTTTGTACAGTAACAGTTCCTCACCAACTTTAAACCTCTGTCCACTAACCCCTAACTCCAATATCGATATTTAATTGAACCCTCCCTTACAATTATCTTACTAACACAACTCCCCATCTAATTACTATCTCAACAACCATATGTTATAGCCCAATTAGACATTTTACAGAAAAAAAGGAAACATGTGGAATATGGGCTAAGCATTGGAACCTCCAAATGCTATGCATGCTTCAAAGTTATGAAGTTTAAGCCTCTTTTTTATTGGCAAGAATACAGAAATAAAATATTAAGGCTGACAACTATCATATATGCATACAATACACCATCTAAGAAGTTCTAATCATGCATCATAAAGCTTTTGCTAGAAATTTCCCTTGAGCACATGCGTACATATTGATAAGTAAATTCCCCTCGAGTATATTTCCAGAAATATACACTCAATTGATGCTCTGTATAAGAGTATTACAACTAGCTATCAATATTCTCAAGTGATTGGTTCAAATACAATAAAAGGCGGAAAAAAAAAGCACATACAAAATGAGAGTTGTCCTTCTTATGTCAAGAAAAATCAAATCCCAATTGCAAAACAATAGCAAGAAACTTACTTTACAGGGGGTTCGTGGTCCTTTCGGATTAACTTATCCATGTTATCCATGATTTCTACCTTTAACAAGTGTTAGCCAACATTTGGTTTCTGCATAATTAGACTTACTGAAATTGATTATGTTTTATTGCAGTTGAATTCAAGCCATTAAAATGTTTTTTATGGAGCACACACACCTGTTAAAATTGATTTATTAATAGAAGCCATTAAAATTTATTTATCCTACAGCTACAACTACTGATATTAATGTTGATGGCTTGTATTTAGGCAATTTAAGGCAGAAAATTACAGAAGTACTAACATATGGACAGAGATGGAAAAAATAAGAAGAAGAAGAAGACGAAGAAGAAGAAGAGGAAACCCAAATCAAAGCCCTAAATTTGTAGCCGTTGGAATCCCAAATCAAAGCCCTAATTTTGAAATTCCAAATATAAAAGCCCTAAATTTTTTCAGACGTTTCAAAATCCCAAATCAAAGCCCTAAATTTTTTCAGAAATTCTAACTCTAAAAGCCCTACATTTTTTCAGACATATAACTTCTTAATTTCAGACGTTCGAAGACCAACCTGGTTCGTGAAGAAGAGATCTATGCTCAACTGATGGTGGTCATCGTGGTGGAGTTCACGAAGCGTAAAGGCTGAAGCGGTGGAGTTATGGTCGTCGTGGGGTCGTGGGGTCGCCATCTGGGTCGCCGTCGAGACTGGTTGCCAGTGAGCGTGGGTTCGGTGGACGACCACGGTCGACTGTGAGGCTGAGTGAAAGTGAGAGAGTGAGAGTGAAAGTATAAATCGTGTTTTTGTTTGGGCGGGAGATCGACGAAAATTTCAATTTTTTTTATTTTATTTTTAATCTCAGCCATTGGATGTGCACCGGCTCATCTGAGCCGTTGCAAGAAGGGAATGGAGGAGGGGCCTCAAGTGAATGTATAAACCGTGTTTTTGTTTGAGCGGGAGATCAACAAAAATTTCAATTTATTTTATTTTATTTTTAATCTCAGCCGTTGGATGTACAACGGCTCATCTGAGCCGTTACAAGGAGGGAATGGAGGAGGGGCCTCAAGGAGAGGATCCGAACTCATATTTTTTCTTCTTAATTTGGAATGTTTCTATCGCCAGGGGAATCTTGATTAGACAGGGTCTTATCCATTGCGTTTAATATAACTTGAAATTGTACCAATCTGAGCATCGGCAGGCATGCCCCACAGCAAGCATTGCCCATGATCATCAACACCTTGTCAGGTCTTTGTAACATAAAAAATGGTGTAAAAAGTTGTTTTTTTTTAATTATTATTTTTTAATTTTTAAAATAAATAGAGAACTAAAATAAATTAAGGAGTTATCGAAGTTACAAGTTTGGGTTACACAGCCCCTCGTTCGTCATCATACAAATGTTTAGCTAAAAAGGAGGGAGCAGAAGTAAAAACATGAAATTCTTGTTGGAATAATTTTTTGTGTACAATAAATAACTAGAAATAAATAAAATAAATAATTTATAGAATTTATTTTATCGAACCGAATGAAAAATAAAAGATCAAGTTGAGTGTGTAACACTCTGTCCTTAAGATAGATTTGCCCTGCTACGGTGCTTACAGTTAAGTGGCGTCTATCTCCCAAGATACAATGATCTTCACAAATTTGTAGTAACACTCCAAACAAATTTATCCGGCGAACTAGAACCTTGTGTTCTATACTCTCTTTAATTTTCTCTAAAACTAGAATGAAGAATAAATAATGCAAAGGAGAAAAATAGGATAGCAAAATGTAATTTTCAGTCAATTTTCGAATTGAAAGAAATGCTGGAACAGATCTGGTATATATAGGACTGAACAGGTTTGATATTCAAACCGAACAGGTGTGGTTTTGAAATGAACAAGTACTGTTTGTGTAACAACCCTCACCTTACTCTTTTCATACTTGCATACATCCTTGCATGGTCTTGCTTTATTATGTTAATTGGAAGGATTGTTTGCCTTGCTTTGTTAGTATTACTTGCGTGATCTTGTCCCTTGTTCGGTGTGTGTGCGTAGCCGAGGTCATCTTGAGCTCAGTCCGCCTTTGACCCTTATACTTAGAACTATCTTGAGATCTTGTTCAACCCCATCTTCACCTCGGGCATTCATTGCCGAGATGTTTTGCACTTGAACCTTGTCCGCAGGCAGGTATGGCCTAGGCCGAGATGTGGCGCACCTCGGCTAAGGTGTGGCACAGCTTAGTCAAGTGTCATCCTCCCTAGCCGATGTTTTGTTATCCTGTTGCTGAATCCTTGTTTTGAGCCGATGTCATCTCATTGCCGATGTGTCTTACCCGAGCTTGCTGCATACACTTTGTCAGAGACTTGTCTTGTCTATCAATCACCTTTTTGGAGCTGAACCAATCCGATAATGCCACGTGTCCGAGCTGATTGTTAAGACAGCCGGCAGACCTTGAAATAAATCATTTCTTGTCTCAAATCCTTGTTTTAGAGAGAGAAGCTCTAGAGAAGAGTTCTTGAGTGAGAGTAGTCTTCCAAGCTTGATCTTCGTGGCTTGAACCGTTGGATCCGAGTTTTGAGGTTAGAATCTTGATCTCCTTTGGTTATTCTTGTAGATTATCTAGCTGCATTGCATGATCGGATTTGTTTTGCATGTCATGCATTGTTTCGAAGTTGGTTTTGGAAAAAGAAAATGGTTTTCCATGTGTTCTTGAAGAAAGCCTCATTTTGATCGAAAAGTTTGGAACGAAAACCATGTTTTTGTGTTTGTTCTTGCATGACTTTCTTGAATGGGTACCCAGGTCCATATTTTGAACTCTTGGCATGAAAACTCAGATTTTTGTAACAAGTTGTGAGCTTGCATCCATCTTTCAAATGATCATGTTCTTCATATTCTTCAAAGGAAAAACCCAGGTTTTTCCTGACTTTGTTTAGCGGGACCTCGGCGTAGTCCTGGACGGTACCCAGTGTGTTTTCTTGAACTGGAGCCGTGATTAAGCTCCCAGCTTGTTTTGCTTTGTCTTTGACTTGGATCTGGCAAGAATGCCGAGATCATTTGCATGTATATAGAGCTTGCTTTGAGAATGTGACTTGCCATGTGATTGTAGGTCCTTGATATTTGCTTTGAGTCTACACCTGAAGAACTAGGCGAGTGGTATTATTGATAAAGCTATGTTATACTTGTTTTGATAAATCTTGCTTGCCTTGTTTTGACAAAAGTATTTTGTTAGCATGAATAAATAGCTCTTGTTTTGATGTGTCAAGTATACTCTTTGTTTTGATGCCATCTTTGAAAAGGATACGGTCCTTGTTAAATCGGGCCACGGGCCTAAGTAACACAAGTCCCTTGTGCTGGAGGACTCTAAACTTTCGTAGTACTAAGTATAAAAGGATACGGTCCTTGTTAAATCGGGCTACGGGCCTAAGTAACACAAGTCCCTTGTGCTGGAGGACTCTAAACTTTCGCGGTACCAAGTGCACAAGTCCCTTGTATTGGAGGACTCTAAACTTTCGCAATACTTTTGACCAAACGATTACGGATCGTACAGCCTTATGATACTTGAATGATGGATACGGTTCATCCCTTGCTTCGCCGATGTTATGATACTTGAATGATGGATACGGTTCATCCCTTGCTTCGCCGATGTTATGATACTCGAATGATGAATACGGTTCATCCCTTGTTTCGCCGATGTTATGATACTTGAACGATGAATACGGTTCATCTCTTGGTTCGCCGATGTTATGATACTTGAATGATGAATACGGTTCATCCCTTGGTTCGCCGATGTTATGATACTTAAATGATGAATACGGTTCATCCCTTGTTTTTCCTTTGTCAGTGAACATCTTTGGTTACTTGTAATATTTGATTGATGAATACGGTTCATCCCTCGTCTTGCTAAAGTTGATGAGTTTGTTTTGAAGGACCTCGGCTATATTCATGCAAAACCTTTATTTTTAGTACCATTCACTGAGTTTTGTACTCACCCCTCTATATATATGTAGGTGATGAGCAGGACGGCGGCGACGCCTAGATCGTTTTGGATGCTTGTTTTGGAGTCGTGCTTATGTCGGCTTTACTTTTGTATTTACGTCGGCGATGCTCTGCTTTGCATGTCGGCAAATCTTGAAAATCATGCTTCTTGAATTGTATTAGCTGTACTTTTGTTTATGTCGGCTCGAGAAGCCTTTTGATCAAGATGTAACATGTATTTTTACCTTGTTGTATTTAAGTTGTAAAGTTAATTGGAATGTTTGGCATTGCTTTGATCTACGCACAGCTCTTATGGACCACTTGAATTTAATTTATTACTTCCGCATTTGTGAGCCCCCTATATCCATACTCTGATTGTGTTAAGTTTTGAAAAGTTGGCCTTCGGTAATTACGGATTACTGGCCATCACGGCACCGAACTACTAGGGGCGGTTTGGGGTTGTGACAGTTTGAATTTCAACAGATCTGTTGGACAGTTTGGTCTGTTTGAACTGAACATATTCAAATCTGTTAACAACAGCAATTTCTATCTGTTGGTAACTGCTAGTTTTATAATTGTGCGGGTTTCAACAGATCCGAAACTGTTTAGACTGTTTGATCTGTTTGGAAAATTGGACTGGAGAAAGTAACAAATGGACGGAAAAAATAAATTCAAAATGAATTAATTTTGTTAAGAATTTTTGGAAAAAGTTTAAATAAATTTTCTTCAAAAAATTAATATTAGAATTGACTGACCCACACCTGGCACAGCTCGGACAGACGGCGGCGGCGGCACACACGCGCGTGTGTAGTGGTTTGAGCCAAGGTTCCATTTGTCCATAACTCCTCCCTTCTACAAACTTGGGGTGCCCTTTGGAGACCAACCCAAGTATTGTACTCTACAACTTATATACATACACAAGCTCTTTTAAAGTTTCAATGTGGGACAACCCATTTCAAGGAAACTCACATTTAATCCTTTAAATGTGCAATTCCACGAACTCGAAAACGACATCAAGTTCCTATTCACTCATAAATGGCTTTGAAGAACCATCTTCACCATGTGACTTGTCACGCGGCAAGGAACACATCACCTCTTTGGCCCCACCCCAAAAGACGTTTGGGGCCCACTCAATTTTGGGATCAAAGTTGGCCCAAAATAAACCTTATAAAACCAATTTTTTTCCAACAATCCTACTAAGGCCTGACTGCCATGGTTAGCTAGAGCGTCTGTGTATTTCTTGGCTTTTTGATAGATGTGATTAATTGTCGTGATCCCAAGCTGCAGGTTCCTGCAATCACATATAAGGTTACTAAAGTGATGACATGAAGAAGGTTTGTGCATAACTAAGTTAATCATGGCCTTCGCATCCGACTCCACACACATTCCAGACAATCCCAAGTCCATAGCTAGCTTCAAACCATCTCTAAGGGCCCAAAACTTTGCCTCTATAGCCGAAGCTATGCCGATATTACGAGCAAAACCTGCAACCCATCCAATCACAAATGACACCACCACTACTGGCTAAACCAAAATTATTCTTAGCAGCACCATCAGTATTGAGTTTGTCTTAGATTTTAGGGTAAATTACAAATATACCTCCTGAGCTTTACTTAAAATATGAATTGTTCCTTGTGGTTTGAAAATTTACAAATACCTCCCTGTCAAATTTTTTTATTTAACAGAATTAATTGAAAAAGTGAAATTTCTAATTATTTACCTATATAATAATAAAATTATTTGAATTATTAATTAAAATAAAATTTTAACATTATTAAAAACTATTAATTAACTTGATGATTTATTAACAAAATGACCTATTTGTTATGAAATTAAAAACCTTAGGGGATATAATGTAATTTCTAAAACTACAGAGAGTAATTAGGTGAATATTATGAGATATGAAAAATGTTAAAATGTTTGATAACAAATTTTTTAATTTCACAAAAAAAAAAGTGAATAGTCAAGGTGTGTATATATATATATATATATTGGTGGTTTTTTTTTTTTAATTTTTTTTTGTGTGTGTTTGTTGGATGGTTGGCTTTTTAAGCCCTAAAGTTGAATTCCCAAATGATATCAATGTAAGCATACATAGCTACAAGTTGATAAACTATTCCAAATGTGTTGGGGGGTTGACTTTTTTCCAAATTGCAGAGGTACGAGCGAGTCAAAGCCAAACTGTAAACCGCATAAAACCGATCCGCGAGCACCCTTAAGCCATAGCATCTATTGGTTGTCCCAGCCAAATGCTTTCTTGGGCTAGGGTTATGAAAAACAAGGAATTATTGCAAAGAGTTGGGTTTATCTGGGCTTCAATTATATCAAGCCCAAAAACATTAACAGAGAACAATTATGCAAAATATTAAATAGGCCATTTATCAAGAAACTATTGAAAATTCCATTTATTGAACTGAAATTTTTAGTAAGTTTTTTTTGGTGTAACAAACTTAAAAGGGTGAATTCAATCTTTTTTTAAATGTATTTTTGTCGTCACTTATTCTTCAAAATTCAAATAGAAAATCCTTATGCGAAGATCATGTAAGTATATGTTGGTTTTTTTGGCTTTCGAAGGTTATTATTGTAATTTTGAGCGTGCTAGCAAGAATCAATCAGTCCTTACAAAATATTAATTGCCAACCAATTATCAAACGATTGTGTTTTAGTTCTTTCAGCCTCAATGAAGAGTACTTTTACTGGTGGCTTTGTTTAGGAGAATTAAGCAAACAATGATTAAATGAAGAACAATTGCAGTATTTCATTAAGTAAAATAAAGACTTACAAAGATCCAAATCAGCCTCGTAGAGGTTTATAACAACAAACCACTTGAAACTACTCCTATGAACGAAGTGCAGTGCAGGAATTTGAAGTACAGAAATGTAAAGAACAAGAAATGTAAAAACTGGAAGGAAAAACAAAGTAGATAAAACTGATTTTTTTGGATCTGAGTCTGGGAGCTCTTTCTGGGGCCTTCTCTACTATTTATACTTCTCAATGACAACAGTCGAAATGCATTTCTAACCGTTGAATCATCCCTCTATGATCGCTGATCATGTTGCCTTGCAGTTAGCTCCACTATGCCTTATCTGCAGTTAGGCTTCCCTCCTGATTTTGAATTTAAATATGAGTAACCGTTGAAGCCACGTCATTTTGCATCTCTTTGTTGACCCAGTGCTATGCAAATCCACAATAACCAATACTAACTGCCACGTGTGTGATTACGATTGAAGATTTGAATTGTCTTCCCGTATTGACCTCATCCTGCCACGTGTCGAACTGTGATTAGTTTATACAAAAAATGTAGCCAACATTACCCCCCGCACTAATATACCCAATACTTGGTCATATTAGTGGATCAAGGTATTTTACCCACTTCTTAAAATGTGCATGGGCTTTGCATTTTTTAGAAATGCAACCGTCATTCATCAATGAAACATTTGCATTAAATTCTCTTATAATCCTTGAACATCCTCACTATCTTAGTATTCGAAAAGACTAATACATCTTTTATGGCCAAGCCAATCTTCTCTTACATTGATCAAGCATACGGAGAGTTATTTGATGATGTTGTTCATCCTCAAAAGAACCTTCATACATTGATTAGCCACCTTTATCCATCTTTATTTATACAAGTTATGGAAGCTTTCGCAAATCACCGGCCTTCGAACCAAGAACCTACTGCCTATGATTCTTTAGAACACAAATTTGCAATCATGGATATTGGAAGCTTTTCTTCTGCAACAAAGCCTTCCGCATGGGATGAAGCTGCTACTTCTTCTTCTTCTTCTACAACCTCTGATTAGGGAACTTGGCCTACCCCTACTCAACCTCAGACGAGGGAACGCATTCATCACCGATTCCCAGAATTCGATCACCCTCTTGAAATCCCTCCTTCCAAACGCAGTTCCGTAGTATATCCATATGTTCCTATTGACTGTATACGCAGTCATGAGGACAATCTGCTTTCATCATGGTATACTTCTACCTTGCCATCTCGGATGGTTCGAAGTGTCCAACGTCCTAATGAAGCTTTAGGGATCAGTCCTGCGCTTTTAGCCAAAAAAGCAAAACTTTATACCTCCGATTGGCTAGAATGTGTAGCCAGACCTGAATTCCTAGATTCGATCAAGGAGCCTCCGACTGCTCCTTCTCTACCTTCCAATCCAAATTGGATTGATGAATTGAGACTCACTCTCTCTGAGGGCCAATACTTCACCCCCTACTAGGCCCTAGTGCCTCCAACTCCTTATCAGCAGTTTAGGGCTCAAACTTTACTTGCTGATTTCTCCCATTTATCTTTTGAAGTCCTTCGAGATGACATTTCCCACAAAAACTTTCTATGGGCTTGTGACATTATGTCTCAAAGTCATCTTTTCAACCTTGTGGCCCAAATAGAGCTTTACACCTTTTCAGACCAACTTCCTCTCCTGCTCAACTGGCACTTCCAGGCTTCCATTACCAGTGAAGTTCTGGATAAAGCATTCTCTGCTCGAATTCAGGTTCAATATGAGGTAGAGAACCTCCTTGATGAATATGAGGCCTTCAGGAGCCAGGATTCTGAGCATGGGGAGGATGTTGCAATGAATAAAGTGCATGAAGAAGAGGAGATGGATGCCACAGATAAAGCCCTAAAACAGATAGAATTTGAAGTGAAGGCCCAATAACTCTCTTCTCAATTAAGGGCTTATCAATTAGATAAACCAAACCTGGACAACATAGAAGATAGAGTAGGAAAAAAGTATTCATTTATTAAATTTTGTTAGACTAAATTCCATGACCCTGTAACTTTGTCCCTTCCATATTACTACGAAATTGAGAATGTAATCAAATGAATCTCAGCGTAAACAAAACTTATCAATAAAACTGGGCTTTCCAAATTTCAATTGTCATATTCTGATTTACCACTCAAATTGTAAACTTAACTGTATGGTTGACGTGCTTTAACTCCATCCCAGCTCAAACTCTTCCAAAGTGTGAAGTCTTTCTTTTAAGAAAACTATCATCGCCTCTCATACCGACCCTAGGCCTAACATAATTCTTCAACTATCAGCTTCGAATTAAACAAATTTGCCCTTCGAAACTTGATTTGATCATATTCAATTCCCCAACATATGGTTAATACAATCAAGTAATTTCAAATCAACTAATTTTGTTTCAAATAAACAGTCTACATTTTCCAAAATATGAAAACTTCTTTTAAGGACTGCACTGTTTTATTCTAAAAACGTGATTTCTTTTGTATATTATCAAACCAACTATTGGTTTGAAACTTAGAACAAATAATTTCTAACCTTAAGGTATTTCAAGTTTTGCTTCGAAGGATTTTACTCTCACAGCAAACCTAAAAACAGGTCCTTAATCCTTTTGAAGTAAACAAATACTTGAATATTCCTGCATCCTTAGGTATGGAATGTGCTTCAAAGTCGACTTCCTGCCTTTGAAGCCGTTTGTTATCTGATTTTGGTGCCAAAATTTGGCTTCGAAGCCAAATATTTTATTTGGAAACTGACATCGGTATTTGAGATGTGTTTCCCTCCATAACTATCAATATTGAAGAAAACTTTTTGCATCCGTACCTTTAGTATTTCTTTATGAATTCCACGATTGGGTATCTTTTCAGACACAAAGGTTTAAAAACCATTTTATTTCGTGCTTTGAATTCACTCGTTTTCCTAACACACAAACCCTTCATCTCTACTGACCCTCTCTTCCTCCCTGCTTGTTACCAATAGAGTCCTCTTCTTTGAAAGTACCAACTGGCGAACGTATAAGCCCAACAATGGCTTTGAAAAGATGTATTGAGGAAGAGATTGCTAAATTTAAAGCTGATGGATTGAGTGCCATAGACGGATGCCTCTTTGTCCCTCACCATAGCGACAAATAAGAATATATCCTAGGTCCTATCTTTCGAGAGGTTCCCACCCAACTTCCCGCTTTGTATCCTCGTTTGGAGGACCACTTTCTTCTCTATGAATGGGGGCTTAACTGGGGAAATTGGAGAGTGAACCGACCTCATCGTTGCTGGCCAACATTGAGGGTGGAGTGGGAGGAGTGGTATGACAGGGTCATGCCTGCAAGAGAACGGGACCTACAAGAGCTCTGCATTCTCGATACCTTTTGTCTTTCCAGGTTTATCATTCCTGAAGACCCTTTTTTTATTCTTGCCGCTCTTTGCTTCTGGAATATGGCCTTTAACTTTTTCAGGTGTGGTATGATGGCTCCCACCGTTCTTGATATCTGCCATCTCTTAGGGCTTTCATCACTCGATACCCTCTTTACACCCAGCTATTCAGACCTTTCGGTTAAATTTTCTCTTCCACCTTTGAATTATTCCTACAGTGACTTCATAAAGGCTGAAAATAAAAAGGTGGGCCCTGTGAGTGATCGAGAACTCTTCTCCTTTATTTTATATTGGTTGTGTAAATTTCTGTTTTGTACATTATCTCAATGAATCATGCATGATTTGCCCCACTCGCAAAGGCCCTTGTTTTGAAAAAGCGAATAGCCTTGGCCCTTTATCTTTTAGGCCATGTTTATAGAGTCTGCTCCCAATTCTGTGAGAAACCTCTTGATATCAACCAAGGAGGTCCCCTCTGGGTGTTTCAACTCTGGTTCTTTGCTTACTTTACTGATTTACATCTCAAGTGCTTGAAATTCTTAGTTCAAGACCTTAGCACTTATAGAGAAAAGTCTGCTAGAATTGCCCTTTATCCCGTTTCTTTTGCCTACTATTTTACTTTTTTTCACCAACTCCCTGTTTCTCCAGTTGCTACCTTCTTTTCCCCCTTCGATGCCAATAAAGGACCAATTTGACTAAGGACATTCTTGACTGATAGACAGTGTTCCATCCCATCGCACAAAGACATGTGGGCTTCTATTTTGTTGCCAAGGGAACTTTTTGTTGGTACTTTAAACCCTCGAGCTTATAAGTGCATATCTGAGGTATACTGTCTTTCCCAGTTTGCCAGGCAATTTGGGTTTACCCAAGGAATTCCCATTCTACTTTGCAAGTCTCTCGAATGTCCATCTCACAGCCAGAGTCCTGAGAGTACCCAAATCTAAACTAGAGGAGGCAACATTTAAACTGTTGAAAGATTTGAGTGAGTTTAAATTTGTCTCATTCCTTCCCTTTGGCTTAGTTTTGAAAAGATTTCAAAATTGGTGGACAGCCAATATGGAAGTGCTTCTAGCAATACATCCTCATGATTTACTGATAGGGCTAGGTGTGCCTTCTAAGGCTAAACCAAAAGAAGCTGGGACCATCCCCTCTCTTTCTATAGCTGCCAAGACTATTCCTGCAGTCTCACTCCCTCCTTCCAGAGTTACCAGAGCTGCTTCGAAAAAAGGTATGCATTTTTAGGTTTCCTTTATTTCAGAATTTTCTATTTGTTTTCTTCATATTCATACTACTTGCTGTAGCGTCTCCACAAGAATAATTTCCCAAAAGAGCTGAAGCTTTGGCTATTCTCAAAGACAAACACCAGCAGAAAAAGAAAAGAAAACTAATACTCACTCCTGAAGAGTCTGAGCCTCAGATTGAAGAGAAAGAGGCAAAGAAAGAGCAGGAAGTACCACTGCAGAGAAAAAAGAGAAAGAAGATGACCGTCTCTCCTTCTGACTTGGTCAAAGATCCTACTCATGAGACAACTGTCAAAGCAGTAGAGAAGGAACACTCTAAAGAAATAATTATTTTCCAGAGAGCTGAAAAAAGGCGACAGCAACAACTACTAAGGGACGAAGCAGCTACTACTGATACAATCCAAAGAGAAACTGCGAGAAGGCAACACACTGTCGAGCATTATTCCCTTTGTAGTTCTCCCATCATTGCCACCACCTCTGAAACTAGTAATTTCCTTTCATGTCTCCACTTTCTTTTCTCAAATTCTTGATATTAGGACTTAACATTGTTTTGTATTTCTTCTTTTGCAGCGATGGCTACTTTGCCTTCTCTTCTAATAAGGATTCCTTCAGTTTCAACTGAAGTTGAACAACCTCAAAATGTGGAACCAATTCAAATATTACTCCCACTTCCTGGCCCTATATTTTCTATACCTTTCTTGAGGCCAAGCATTCCTGCATCCGTATCCTTTGGGTTGACTTCATACTTTCCTTACCTATCTTTCAGCTCTACCCAATTTGCTCTCCCTTTAAGCCTCGCTGCTCCTTCCCCTCCTGAGGAAATTCTAGCTATTACATCATCTCCAGTGATAGCTGATTTCCATAGAGAAGACACTGGTAGCTTTCCAATTCCTTGTTCATTATCTCTACCTAGCTCCAGTCTCTCTTCTCTCGACCTACTGGTAGCCAAAACTATAGAGACTGCTAAGGATACTTTACCTTATTCTCCTATTCTTATGTAGTCATTTCTTCTTTCTACCAGAGTTCTTTCTGCATCTTCCATGTCAATAGATGAGGTGGACATCTTCGAAGCTAGGCTAGCTAGTCTCTTTGACATACCTTCCACCTCTCCAACAGCTAGCAATGAAATTAAGCCATTAGTTCTAGTTGATTCTCTACTAGAAATTTTTGAGAGCTCTTCCTCTAGTGATAGGACTTCCTTGCCTTCTATAGACTTGGACAGCTGTTTGGAGCTGCTGACATCCTTCTCAAGGATTCTTTTCGAAGCCTTATAAAGGCCTATAATCAAGAATGGCTTCCGCCAATGCTGCAAGATTATTGAGCAATCCAACATGACTGTTTCAAGTCATTTATCTCAGGCGGCAGTAACCATTGATTTTTACATCAACATCTGCCATGTTGCCAAGGCTGCAGAGGAGAAATTGCTGAGAGACCAGATTTTTGTTTCCAAAATACATGCTGAAGTGTCAGAACTGAAGGAACAACATTCTTCTGTCTCCCAATTTCGAGCTCAACTAATGGAGAAGAAAGCTTAACTTGAAGAAGAGTTATCAGTAGTCAACCAAGCTTTAAATCGAACTGCCACCAAGCTACAAATCACTAATCAATGACTGGTTGATCGAAAGCAGGAGATGGCTACAGCCATTCAGTTGTTCCCATCTTTTAAGAGTAGAAAATCTATTGTAAAGGAACAACTGAAACATTGTACTGACTTTTGGGCCAATCTATGGCTACATGTATTCAACTCATTATGAAATAAAAATCCTTATTTATCATTTGAGTGTTTTCATGTTCTTTTCATTTAGCACTTATTTTATTCCTTGTGTTTCCCACACGGTTGGATAATATCTGCCATTAATTTTCTTAGGATGCACATATCCATTCAAAATTTTCAAATGATATGCTCATGAAGGCAAGACTCTGTGAATTTGATATGGTCCTTCCCAGTTAGGTGACCATTTGCCAAACTTGTGGCTTTTAATTCCTATTGGGAGTATTGTCTTTCATACCAAATCACCTTCATCAAAGCTAATGTGCTTGACTTTCTTATTATAGTTTTTGGATACTTTCTTCTTTTGAAAAAGAATGCTTTTTAATGCCAGAATTCTAGCATCATTCACACTCTCTAATTCTAAATACATACTCTGATGGTACTATCCAAGATTTAACTGGTCCTGGTATCTCACCCTCAAGGATTTAACATTAATTTCCACAGGTAGTACTGCATCATGCCCATATACTAAAGCATAACGAGTGATTCCTGTACTTGACCTTGGAGAAGTCCTATAAGCCCATAATACATCCAACAGTAAGTTATATCAATCTCTGGGATTATCTTCCACAACTTTCTGTATTCTTTTCTTCAAAGACTTATTGGATGATTCTGCATGACTATTGGCTTGTGCATAATAGGGGATAGAATTAATAAGACTAATTTCAAATTCTGCCACAAAAGTCTTTACCATCTTCCCATCAAATACAGTCCCATTATCAATAGTTATGGTCTGCGGGATGCCAAATCTGTGGATCAGATCTTTAATAAATCCAATAACTTCAGTCTGGTCTACAGCCCTATACGGCTTAGCTTCGACCCACTTAGTGAAGTAATCTGTAGCCACTAGGATGAAATAATGATGCTTCGAAGAGGGTAGGTGTATTTTCCCTATTATATCCATAGCCCATCATCTAAACGGCCAAGGTTTCACAGCCGCATGCAGATCAGTTATGGGTACATGTCTTATTGCGCCATGCTTCTAGCATGCCTGGCAACCTCTAACATATTTTATGCAATCCTTAAGGATAGTTGGCCAATAGTAAGAATGTCTTCGAAGTAGCCATCTCATCTTCACACTAGGCTAATAAGCGCCACAAATGCCTTCATGAATCTCAGCCATGGCTATCAATACTTCTTTTGGACCTAAACATTCCAATAATAACCCATCTGTCCCAATTTTGTAGAGAGCATTACCATACATTATGTATTACATAGATTGCAATTTGATTTTTCAGCTGGCTTTCGAAGATGGGCCAGCTACATACTGCATTATTGGATGCCTCAAATCTTGTTCTTGTAAGTCATTATGATTGACTTCTAAGACCACATTTCTTTTATTTAAGGGTGGTATTACCATTTGATATGTTGTTTAACTTATGTTCATTTGAGTGTTATTTCTTCTCTTGAAATTCGAAACTTTCTGAGTCACATCATTAGCTTTGTTATTCAAGAATCTTGGGGCATAAGTTACATTATTGAGAAAGCAAATGTAATGCAACAACATAGTACGACAACATGCTTACACTTTGACATTTGAAAATCCCTTTCACCTAGTTAACTACCAATTGAGAATCTCCAAATATGTCAACTGCATGAGCTTGTAATCCAATAAGTATTTCCAGCCCCATTATTAAAGCTTCATATTCAGCCTGATTATTGGAACAAATAATTTCATCCACTCTGAAACCATGTGTGGTCTCTACCCCTTTTGGTGACTTAATCACCACACCAATTCCAGTTAGACTATTGGCTTTTGATCCATCGAACCACATTTGCCATGGTTCAACACTAACCATACCAAGTTCCATTATCTTTTAGCTTTCTGTTTGACATGGATGGTCTGCCAAGAAATTAGCTAAAACTTGTCCTTTTACTGCCTTTTAGAGGACATATTCTAGATGAAAATCTGATAAAGTTGGTATTCATTTGCCAATTCTTCCCCTCAACATAGGTCAAGAAAACATATATTTAACTAAATCTGTGATTGCATTTACTAAGACAGTTGTAGGCAAAAGATAGTATCTTAATTTCATTGCAGCAAAATACAATGCAAGGCACAACTTTTTTACAACTGAATATTTACATTCACAAGAATTTAGAAACCTACTAAGGTAATAAACTGTTTACTCTTTGCCTTCTTCATTGTCTTGGGCTAAGAAAACTCTCAGTGAATCTTTTGCTGTAGCTATATATAATTTCAAAGGTTTATCGCCCTTTGGTGGCATCAGCATTAGAGGGTTGGCCAAGTAGGCTTTGATTTCTTCAAAAGAAGTTTGATGCTCTACTGTCCACACAAATTTTTCTTCATCTTTCAACCTTAATAAGGAAGAAAATACTTTAGTTTTCCCTGCAGTATTAGAAATAAATCTTCGAATTGAAGAAAATTAACCTACCCAAGGAATTTTTGTACTTCTTTTTTACTTGATGGAGGTCTGGCTTCAATGATAGCTTTGGCTTTATTTTGATCAATCTGTATTTCCTTCTTGTGTACTACATAGCCTAAGAAGTTTCCAGCTGATACGCCAAAAGCACATTTGAGAGTATTAAGTTTCAACTTGAATTTTCTCATTCTTTCGAAAACTGTTTCCAAGTGAAACAAATGTTCCTCCATGGATTGAGACTTTACTACAATATCATCAATGTAACACTCTAAATATCCTCCAATGAGATCCTGAAAGGTAGTGTTAATAGCTCTTTGGTATGTAGCCCTAGTATTCTTCAAACCAAATGGCATTTTAACCCATTCGAAGGTACCAATGTTCCCAGGACATCTGAATGTTGTCTTGTGGATATCCTCTTCTGCAATGCAGATTTGGTTATAACCAGAGTGCCCATCCATCATTGATAAAATCTTGTGCCCTGCTGAACTATCCACCAATAAATCTATTATGGACATAGGGTACTCATCTTTTGGAGTTGCTAAATTCAGATTTCTGAAGTCGATGCATACCCTCATTTTACCATTCTTCTTAACTACATGAACAATATTGGATAGCCATTTAACATACCTAGCTGTCCTAATAAAGCCTGCCTTGAGAAGCCTAAGAATTTCCTTATTGACCTTCTGAATCACTTCAGGACTCATCCTTCTTGGTTTTTGCTTATATGGCTTGAAATTAGGCCTCATAAGGAGCTTATGTTCTACTAATGATCTATCCATTCCTGGTAGCTCATTATAAGACCATGCAAAACAATCTTTATATCTCTTCCAGACCACCACCAACTGGTCCCTATCAAGAGCATTCAACCAAGCACTTATATAGGTGGGTTGCTGTATAGAACCTTCCCCTAAGTTCACTTCTTCCAAAGGGTCTTCCCTGTCAAGAGCATTCAACCAAGCACTGATGCTTCTTTTTTGATTTCTTTTATCTTCGAAGCAATCTCCTTGCTTTGTCCTGCTCTCAGTTTCTTTGATTCAACATCTTTGCCCTCCTCCTCATAGACAAAGTTTGTCCACAAGGCTTCTTCTTCCTGTATCTCCTGGACTTTTGTTTCAATGTCCAATGCACAGTATTTATCAAGGCCAAAACCCTGACCTGTTGCTGCTTCTGCTTACAACCAATTACCACGGCTTCTTTCTCTTGCTCTTGTATCTTTTGGACTATTGATTTTGTGTCCAATACTAAGAACTTAATTGAAGCCAAAGATCTGGCCTCCTAGGTTCCATCTTTTTGCCTACAACCAGGCATCATTGTCATCTTTGGCGACAAACTCTTCATCAACACTTTCTTGGACTAAGTGTTTCAGGTGTGCTAATTCCTCATCAGCCATCACTTCGGCTGATCCATCAAGTTTCCTCAGTACACTGAGTGGTGCCAATCTTTTAGTACACAATTTGGCCTCTGCAAAATCTACACAAGCTATGAAGGGTTAATGGTCTGCATTGATCTCCTTTGTCTCTTCATTACACAAGGCCATCATGATCTTCTGATATAAAGAGAAAGACAGACATTTATTGGTGTGAATCCAATCCTTTCCAAGTAGAGCATTATACTTAGCATTGCTGTCGATAATGAAGAATGCCGTCATGCAGTCTTTGGTTCCCACACTCAGGTTGATGGGCAAAATGCCTTGAGCCATCTGTTTGTCACTAGCGAAACCAGCAATGGTTGTACTGGTTGGGATTAGTTTGCGGTTCCTCTTTCCTAGTTTCTTCAAAGAAGATTTCGGAAGCAGGTTCACTGCTGCCCCATTATCCACTAATACCTGGTTCATCTATATCCCATCGAAGAAGGTCTTGATATACAAGGGTTTGACATGCTGTGTCATGGATGTCGTGGGATACTCAAAAGGGTATGAGACGTTAATACTCACCTCTTCCTCACTCTCATCTCTAGTTTCCATTGGTGTGGCCACTTTGGATTCGTCTTGCACCATACTCACTTGTGAGTCTTCACTAGAACCTGGAATTAGGTCAATCTCCTGACCTTGGTTTTCATCTTTAGCTTGAAACTCCTGGGGTAGTATATGCACCATATTCACTGACATAGGAGGAAACAAGCCAAATTGGACGACTGGCTGTACCTGGTTCTTTTCCTGGCCAACTTGTTCAATTGCTTCAGAAGCATCTTCCATGCTATATTCTGGCATTTTATTACTAACAACCTCCTTTGAGTGGTCTGTTTTTGCTGGTTTTTTGACCAAAAATGTCTGTTCAGCCATAAAGGCTTCAAACAGCTCTTCCTCAACCATCTCATTCTTTTGGCCTAGGCCAACTTCTCCCTCTGTCTCACTATCACTTTCCATCAAACACTTTTCCAATCCTGCCAAACTGGATCTTTCTTTAGCTTTCAGTTCAGAATGAACTTTGGCCAATTGCTCTCTGTTGCAACTTCTTTTGTCTTGAGAAGTCGATTTTGGATTATGATCTAACTTTGAACTTTTTTCTCCCTCTGCCTGGCCCTTTGGCTGGACCAATGAAGAGCTTTCTCCACTTTCTTTCAGATCTTTCTGGTACTGAGTGTACCTTTGCTAGATCTTCCTCCTTTGGGACCTATAAATCACTGGGACTATATTTGGTTCCTTTGTTTTTGGAAGCTTAAGTAACACCTAATTATTTGGAGCCACTAAAGGAGGTTTAATCATCCTTCCTTGGTCTCCAACAACACTTCTTTGGGTAGACATTTTCCTAGGTTTGTTCTGTATGACAAACCAATCTAGAACTCCAGGTACCTATGAACCCACTAACCCAGTTGTTAAACCGTCTCTTTCTTCCCTCGAAGCTAGCTTCGAAGCTAGTTGTGAAGTCTGCTGCCTGGCCCTGACTACCTATTTTGGGCCTAATTCAAGCCTTCCATGTAAGGTGGCCACTTTTCCTTTTATGTGAGTCTGGTCTAGGGGGCCAATCTCTGGCTTTGATCCCATGACTTGAATTCACTTCAAGTTTCCTCTCAGATTGATTGCCCTCTATTCTGTAATAGTTGGGTGGTCTGGATTCATATAGAGGTCTCTTGCCCTTGAAATGTACTCTAGTGGTTGTTGGCTCAACCATTAATAGTTGCTACCTAGCACTGGTTGGTTTAGAACGCCTCTGCACATCCTTGTAATATTGTTTCCTGTAGACGCGCTCGAACGTCCTGGGAAAATCCCGTTTTGTTCATTGGGCTCGCTATAGTTTGGACTCAAATGTCACGGTTCTTAATCTGATCTCATAATGTGCAATGTGAGATTGATAAATCACCAAAGAGTCCAAATCCGGCAAATCGTTTTGAAAGACTGATTTTTAGAAAGAAGTGCCAAACATGGACTGCTTTGCCAGATACAGAGTCGCCACCTAAATATTTTATTTTAGGGACATTTAGGAAACCCTGACTCGTGCCTAAGGCCACGTGTCCGTCATCACCAAAGTTGCCTCGGCTCGGGAACTTGGGTACGAGAGGAAAAGGTCATGCAATGAGCACCCCCGCTCGCCCGATCAAAGATCGGCCTTTACTAACATGATATCTTGTTTTTTAAAACACATGTGCTCTTATTCCGGTTATTAAACTAGAATTACTATGTGACATGCACAGCATACAAGTATAGACTGGATCGCCTAAGTTGGAACAAAACATCTCATGTTTGTTTTTGAAAGCGGTTTGCTACTCGCAAATAGGCTAAAATGCGGATTTTGCCACTCTCAAGTGGGCTTAGAAAACATGGTGATTTACCACTCTCAAATGGGCTTAAAACTCGCAATCAATGAATTGTTCCAATTCAAGTAATCCAACCTTCACCCACAGGCATTTAGGCAGTTATATCACATAAGTAGTTAGCCTCATGGCAAGCATGCTATCATGGTAGTCACTCACACACATGCAAGAATGCTAAAGCATAAACACTTACCGAGTACTCCGAGCCAAAACAAAAGCTATGTTAGAAATCAATGCATGATCCTAGCTATGTCAAGAATGCCTAATGCAACACATACAAAATGCAACTAAGATAGGCTCGGTTATTCTAAAAATGTCATGTGAAATGCAATTTGATACATGTATTCAAACAGGAATGGAAATACAATGCAGTTAGCATGATGCGCTGAGCCCGGTGCATGCAAGACAGATGAATGGATGCAAACATGCGAGCATAAGGATGCTAATTGAAACATGCCCTAAGACTAACCATCGTAAGCTGGTAAATAAAAGGGAGAAAGAAATGGGGGTTGGAAGACATGCATCACACACACGCACACTTATTTACAACAGTTGTGCCATCTCGACGGAGGGTCCGAATAAATAATACAAATCACGTAATTAACTAACTAACAAACTAATTAATTATTACAAATTGAATTGAAACAAACAACTATTCTAAGTTAACAAAAGCACTGAAATGGCCTCATGACGAGGGATGCATGCATGCTTGAATCGCCTCGCTCGGAAATCCATTACGATGCCCCGACTTGCCTCTGTTTGCACTTGTTTCCAGAACACTGCAAAAAACTCCAGGAGGCTAAAACTCCATCATGGAATCTGTAGGAGGAAGGCCGACCAGTTGTTGGCATTGGAGACCACCTGCCGACCACTTTCTGTGCTGAAAACCAGAAAAAGTGGTCGGCCAGCCACTTTATTTGGTCGGCCGACCAGTTTTTGCTGCTGGTTTCTGGTTTGCTGCAACAGAGAGCAAGAAAGGGGCATGGCAAAATATTTACAACACACGTATGCACAACCACCCTCCCTATCATTACGTAAGCTCAAGGGAGTATGGTTCTCGACCCTCGACCCACCAACCACGCATCTCGATGCATGATGACCGATGAGCCCAAGTTGTACAACTCAATATGAAATGAATACACACACAAACACATAAAGCCTAAAACTCCATCATGTATAGTCAAGAGTGTCAGCGACCGAGAATTGAGGCACGTTTCATCACTTTGAGTATGAAACGTCCCTCGTTTCCCGTGTTTGGACTAACTCCTATGCCAAACACAATGCAACAAATAACATGGCGTGGCATACACAATGCGGCTCAAGCATGCAAGCATACAATGCAATGAAACAAGCATGTGAACAAGATGCAAGTGACAAGCATGAAAACATGCAATGCAACATGAACAACCTAACAAGGCCAATGGCATGCTTAATGCACATACTGTCACGCCCCAAACTCGCCCCTAGAAGTTTGGCAACGAGACCGGCCAGTAATCCTAGATTACCACAGGCCTTGCTATACAAAACATAAATAAAAAGGGGCTCGCGGAAGCGAAAACAATAACCACTAATAGTCCAAAGAGCTGTGCATTTATATGAACATACATTACATGCCAAAAATGTGGTTAATTTACCCACTAACTGTACATCACATATAAACAAGATTCATGTACAAAACATAGGCTCACGCCACATGCACAACCAAAACCAAGCTTCCTAACGGCCTTCTAGGCCTAGCCCCAACTCGGAGGCACCAAAACACCGGGTAGGCTTCAAAATGGCGGCTCGGCTCGGACCCCGCCTAGGCTTGACTCCCAGAGTGCTCACCTATAAATACATATATACAAACAATGAGCTAAAGCTCAGCAAGTAACATTAACGTAAAGGGGTAGTGAACGGATTCCACATTCATATACCATAAAATAAATCATCCATAAACATAATCATCTCATATCAGAACATACATAATGGCATACTCCATAGAACATAACATTTGTCGTCCAACGACTAGAGTAACCGGTCCCGGACACCGATTAAACACATACCGAGATCTCGTAAACTGGTCCACTTAGGACTATCTATGGATGCCATACTAGATTCGCAAACTGGACATTCGTTCACAGAAAACATTCTCATTTCAAGGCATAGCATAACGTAATACATTTAAAACATAGTTGATAATAACATATCTTTACAGAAATGTTACTCACAGTGGGTTTCCAAAACCGATTGCACGGTCTTCGCCTCTTGACCTGCAATTATCAACATTAGAACACATTTCTCCCATACACATTATCATTAAATCACTTAATACATGCCATATTATCCTTTCTTTACTCTATTTCATGATTATGAGATGCTAAATGATGTCAATAACATGGTAAAATCAAGTAATTCAACTTCTCAAAATTTCCTGAAAAAGAGGTCCCCGCTCGAGCGCCACTTTGTCCGCTCGAGCGGACTGCACAATTTTCCGAAACTGCTGGGAGGCCTATTTTCACGCTCGAGCGGGAATACCTCCGCTCGAGCGGACCGCGCGAAAATCTGAAATTCTGGACTCTTCTCAAGCTTTAACCTTTCCTTTTTGCAAAAACACTTCAACATTGATGAAAACCCAAGTCCCAAAACACTTGGAACCCACTTGATTTCAACATTTTAGCTTTTAAACAAACCCAAATGCATCATGCACAAGATCAAACCATGATTTAAGGTGAAGAATCATAACTATTCATGTAAAAGCTTCATTTCTTCATATCCATGGAGGTTCTTCCTCAAAAATGCCAAATATAAACATAAATCATCAACTTATGCCATACATGCTCAAATTTAAACATATTTCTTCTTCAATCCACTTATTTACCATGAGGTCATGCATGAACCAACCTTATTTCAAGAAATTAGAGAGGAATCCTTACCTTAATCACTTAATTGTAGAAGATTTAGCTTGATTCTCTTTTTCCTCCTCTTCTCCCCCTTTCTCACGAATTCTCTCTCTCTCTCTCTCCTTTCCAGATTTTTCTTCTCTTTTGTTTTGAGTCAAAACATGGTCAACATCTTTATCTATATATATATATATATATATATACCATAAAAATAGAATTGTGCCATTATCTTGAGCCAAACAAGACTTAACGAATCAGACGAAATTCAGTTCTCAATTTATTTTCCCAAATGGTTCTACAAACTCCCGGTATCACATAGGCGTGTTCAATTTCGTTTTCCGAACCCATTACGGTCATCAATTTCAGTCCCAAAGTTCTCATCTCAACAGATATTCTTCTAAGTTCAACAGATAATCTTCAATTAAATCATGCTAACACATAATTAATTATTGGTAATCATGGTATATGGTTCTGGGTCGTTACACTCTCCCCAACTTAAAAAGTTTGGTCCTCCAAACTTAGCTCATGCGGATAATATTCAAATCAGAAATTTCGGTTGTACGTGATAATTCTTCCGTCAGAAATGTTCAATATAATAGTAGTCATATAGACATAATCATTCCTTAACAAGTAATAACAAAGGTATATTATTCCGTCATGGTCATATGTTCATATTTCCACCGCATAAGTAACATAGCCATCGCATAGAGAACAGTGCTAACATCACAGTAGATAATAAAAATCATACCTGTATTCGCTTTTCCAGTATTCTGTGTCTTTTCTGAAACTAGGGTGAAAACCCTTCCTTGCCTCAATGTTTTCCCCTCAGGAGCAGATGTTACGTTTGTCTTGGTGTCATTGTTGAGTTAACTCCACTAGCAATGGGTCCTTCATTTCTTACATAAACTTGTGGGCAAGCTTTAGCTATATGTCCTTTTTGTCCACATTTGAAACAGACTCCAGTTCCACGGCGACAAATACCCCAATGTTGCTTCCCACATTCCTTACAAGTAGGAACACCTATACTGCCACCACTTTCCCTTTTTGTGTTGTCACTAAACTTTGAAGTCAAATTTTCATTCACGGAGCCCATGGATTCACTAACTGTTTCTACTTTTTGTTTCTTGAATTTCTTACTTTCTGGTTCAGGTGTAGTTATAGACTTGAACATGTTCAAGATAGCAATATTTGTTTCAGCCATCAAGGCTCTGTCAAGTACATCAACATATTTTTCTAATTTCAACACGTTCACCCTGTCAAGTACCTCAACATGTAGGCCACCCTCAAATTTCCTTGCCTTCTTGTAATCCGTATCAACCATATGAGGGGCGTAACGGGCTAGTTCGGTAAATTTCGCTTCATACTCCGCTACTGACATGGTTCCTTGCTTCAGCTGTTCAAATTCGGATACTTTTCTATCTCGCATGCATTGTGGAAAATACTTTTCATAAAACGTCTCTTTGAATCGATCCCATGTTAAGTCCCTATTCATATCTCGAATGAGCATCCACCATCTTCTCGCTTCTTCCTTCAAAGTGAATGTGGCTAATAGAACTTTATATGTATCATTACATGGAAACACTTCAAAAATTTTCTCAGTCTCAAGTACCCATGCCTCTGCTTGTAATGGCTCAATACCTCCTGCAAATTCTGGCGGTTTCAATTTCTTGTATTTCTGTGTCAGAGTGATGATGTCATCATAATTGATTGGTTCCACTTGAACAGGTGGTGGAGGAGGTGGTGGAAAAGGTTGTCTCTGTTGTTGTTGGTTTTGCTCTTGCTGTTGTCTCACCAACCCAGTTAAGGCTTCCACCATTCTTTCTAACCGATCCATTCTGGCATTAGAAGATTCTGACTCATCTACATTCCTTGCATTAGCGTTCTCCATTGGTCTCTAGTACCCATAGCAGATAGAATATTTCATTCTCAACATAATCGTTCCTCTGATGTCTCATCATTTACAGTTCTCGTTTCTTTCTCTTCCAAACACACACACACATGCACACATGTATGCCATGCTCTATTTCTTTTCTATGACACCCTACAGCTCTGATGGACACGTGTGTGGGTACATTAACTCGTGCGCTCTGATACCACTCTGTCACGCCCCAAACTCGCCCCTAGAAGTTTGGCAACGAGACCGGCCAGTAATCCTAGATTACCACAGGCCTTGCTATACAAAACATAAATAAAAAGGGGCTCGCGGAAGCGAAAACAATAACCACTAATAGTCCAAAGAGCTGTGCATTTATATGAACATACATTACATGCCAAAAATGTGGTTAATTTACCCACTAACTGTACATCACATATAAACAAGATTCATGTACAAAACATAGGCTCACGCCACATGCACAACCAAAACCAAGCTTCCTAACGGCCTTCTAGGCCTAGCCCCAACTCGGAGGCACCAAAACACCGGGTAGGCTTCAAAATGGCGGCTCGGCTCGGACCCCGCCTAGGCTTGACTCCCAGAGTGCTCACCTATAAATACATATATACAAACAATGAGCTAAAGCTCAGCAAGTAACATTAACGTAAAGGGGTAGTGAACGGATTCCACATTCATATACCATAAAATAAATCATCCATAAACATAATCATCTCATATCAGAACATACATAATGGCATACTCCATAGAACATAACATTTGTCGTCCAACGACTAGAGTAACCGGTCCCGGACACCGATTAAACACATACCGAGATCTCGTAAACTGGTCCACTTAGGACTATCTATGGATGCCATACTAGATTCGCAAACTGGACATTCGTTCACAGAAAACATTCTCATTTCAAGGCATAGCATAACGTAATACATTTAAAACATAGTTGATAATAACATATCTTTACAGAAATGTTACTCACAGTGGGTTTCCAAAACCGATTGCACGGTCTTCGCCTCTTGACCTGCAATTATCAACATTAGAACACATTTCTCCCATATACATTATCATTAAATCACTTAATACATGCCATATTATCCTTTCTTTACTCTATTTCATGATTATGAGATGCTAAATGATGTCAATAACATGGTAAAATCAAGTAATTCAACTTCTCAAAATTTCCTGAAAAAGAGGTCCCCGCTCGAGCGCCACTTTGTCCGCTCGAGCGGACTGCACAATTTTCCGAAACTGCTGGGAGGCCTATTTTCACGCTCG
The DNA here is from genome assembly GCF_055761805.1 of Camellia sinensis. Lineage (NCBI taxonomy): Eukaryota > Viridiplantae > Streptophyta > Magnoliopsida > Ericales > Theaceae > Camellia > Camellia sinensis. The sequence goes on from NC_138974.1 coordinate 79,890,170, forward strand.
AGCGGGAATACCTCCGCTCGAGCGGACCGCGCGAAAATCTGAAATTCTGGACTCTTCTCAAGCTTTAACCTTTCCTTTTTGCAAAAACACTTCAACATTGATGAAAACCCAAGTCCCAAAACACTTGGAACCCACTTGATTTCAACATTTTAGCTTCTAAACAAACCCAAATGCATCATGCACAAGATCAAACCATGATTTAAGGTGAAGAATCATAACTATTCATGTAAAAGCTTCATTTCTTCATATCCATGGAGGTTCTTCCTCAAAAATGCCAAATATAAACATAAATCATCAACTTATGCCATACATGCTCAAATTTAAACATATTTCTTCTTCAATCCACTTATTTACCATGAGGTCATGCATGAACCAACCTTATTTCAAGAAATTAGAGAGGAATCCTTACCTTAATCACTTAATTGTAGAAGATTTAGCTTGATTCTCTTTTTCCTCCTCTTCTCCCCCTTTCTCACGAATTCTCTCTCTCTCTCTCTCCTTTCCAGATTTTTCTTCTCTTTTGTTTTGAGTCAAAACATGGTCAACATCTTTATCTATATATATATATATATATACCATAAAAATAGAATTGTGCCATTATCTTGAGCCAAACAAGACTTAACGAATCAGACGAAATTCAGTTCTCAATTTATTTTCCCAAATGGTTCTACAAACTCCCGGTATCACATAGGCGTGTTCAATTTCGTTTTCCGAACCCATTACGGTCATCAATTTCAGTCCCAAAGTTCTCATCTCAACAGATATTCTTCTAAGTTCAACAGATAATCTTCAATTAAATCATGCTAACACATAATTAATTATTGGTAATCATGGTATATGGTTCTGGGTCGTTACACATACATACATACTCAATGCAAGGCGACACAGGCATGCAATCAATGTAAACAACAACTAGCATACACAATGCAAATGGACGTGGCATGCACAACGCAATGAACCACATGGCATACACAATGCTCGATGAACTTAAATCGAAATGGATAGGCCTCAGTCATGTCCCAATCAGTGGCCATACATGCTAAGATGGAAACTCAAAATGCTATACAAACATGCATGCTTAACGGCCCAAGCTTATGGCTTATAACACAACTCCCCAAAAGCATTGAAAGGATGAAACATGGGGTACAATGGCATATGTTCCAGCACTGAAATGGCATGCAAAATGACTTAGAATCATGCCAATAACCCGTGTAATGCATGTTGGAAAGCTCAAGTGTCGAAGCTAGTGAAGTGTATTACACTAGAGGCATGCAAGACAATGCTCAAGTGGCCAAACCAACCCAAACAGACCTTATGCAGGCCAAAACAGTAGCAAAGATAGGTTGAGATGATGGCTTTGAAAGGCATGAAAATGAGGCTCATGTAATGGCTCACAAATAGGGCATAAAGGCACAACCCTCAAGAGCACTTAAAGAGCGGAAAATATGAAAGTGTAAAAGCCCTACATGCTCTAAAATATCATTCTCAATGATGCCAAAACATGCAAATACCTCAAGTTAAGCATGCAAGAGACCTCAAAACTCAAAACTAGTCAAGGCTATTACACTACAAGCATGCATGACAAGCCTCAATCGACCAAGAAGCCTCAAAACAGAGCTAAGACAGCCCAAAATAAGAACAAAATCATGCTAGAACATAGCCAAAATATGCTAGGATAATGAGCCAAAACATCATACAAACAAAGCTAGTAAATGAGATTTGCACTACAAGTATATGAAGCATACAACAGGCTACCAAACCAGCAAAAAATAGAGTCATGACATGTCAAATGATGGCCAAAAATCTACTGAAATGGAGCCAATACATGCTAGAAAGACATGCTACTTTGATGAGCCACAAATGAGAATACACTACACATACAAGAAGCAAACACAAGGTGGCCAAACCAGCCATAGACAGAGCTAAGGCAGGCCCTAAAAGTCATGAAAAAGCGCCTAAACCAAGCCTTAAAAGTATGAAGATGCATGCTCCTTTGATAGGCCAAAAATGTAAGCAAACAAAACAAGAAGAGAGGGGATCACCCCCCTTTGATTTGAGGCCTCAAAACTACATGCCTACCACTGAAAATCCACTGGATTTCAGTGGCTAGAAGGCCAAGCAAGGACTAGCTCAAAGGCCTTAAACCATGGCACAAAACAAGGCCAAACAAGACATGCAAGAGGGTAGAAGACCCTTAACACCCAAGAGGCCTTAAACAAACATCAAAAACACTTAAATACAAAACTTTTTCCAGTTGAAAGCAAGGCCTAAATAAGCATGGAAATGAGACCAAGAGAGCAACCAAAAATAGAGCTTAAAACAGGGAAAAGAGGTTACCCTTGAAGTACTACAAAACCAGCAGATTTCTTGAGCCAAAAACCACCTCTTGAGCTCTCTCAAGACCTTCCAACAACTCAGTAACAAGGCAAGAGAGGTTGTGTGCACAAGTGTGAAGCAAAACACCAATATAAAGAGAGAAAGAGAGGGATCTAGAGAGAGTGTAAGCCTATCTCCTCAGCCCAAAAATCAGAACCTCTGGAGTGGAGAGGGAGCCCTTCTCTTATAGAAAAACCAAAGTTAAAGCTTCTTAGAGAAGCTAAAACTTGGATGCAATCCCTCCATAGACGTGTATGGAGGATACAACATGTGCCTTCCAGCTGGCACAGCTGGCACCCACACAATCTGCCAAAACAGGGGGAGAGGTGCCAACCATTTAGAGTGGTCGGCCTGCTACTTGCAATGGTCGGTCGACCACTTCAAGTGGTCTCCCAAAAAAAAAGTGGTCGGTCAGGGGAATTGGTGGTCTCCACACTGAAAGCAAGCCAATGGTGGGGGGGAGACCAGAAAAGGTGGCCTAAAGACCATGAAAACCAGTTTCTCGACCAGAAAATCGGCTGGCGGGAAGAAAAGTGGTCTCCAAGGGAAAAATTGGTCTCCCACCCTTGTACCACCTTCCAAACAAGGAATACAGGATTTGTACCTAAAACAAACCAACACGGATGCAAAACGAGAGTTCGGGAGGCAAAGCGCGCAGCTGGGAGCCTCGAAACCCAGCTGTTGAGCACCAAAAGTGGTATACGACCACAAAAGTGGTCTCCCAGACCACAGTGTCCTTCTAGATAGAGGAAACAAGGTGTGGTTCAAAAATCACGCCAAACGGAGAACGTTAAGCAGTCCCGAGACAAGGCGCATGGTCGAAGGCTCCAAAAATCGAAAACTAGTCACTAAACGGGAAAAGTGGTCTACGACCACAAAGAGATAGTCTACAAGACCTCTTCCTCCCTCCGGGAAGGGAAACAGAGTTCAGTCCTTACACCGAGCCGAAGCACAAAAGAGTTCAGAGGCCCGGAGGCAAGGCTCTCAGCTAAAACTCTGAAACCTCTAAATGAGCACAACATGCGCCATCACCGAGCGCTCAATCGATGACATCTGAGTCTTAAGGCCAGTCAAAAATGGGGTGTCTACACTTCCCACCAATCGGAAGCCCTTTCAACCACTTGTAGCTCAACTTGCATCTGGAACACATTCTTTGCATGACAGCTGCTTCTAAAGAATCATCATCCCGTGCCTCTTCATCAAAGTCTTCCCTCTGGCTTGTAACACCTTTAGTTTATATTTATAAAAATTTTAAAAACTCAAATAAAAACTTGTTTGGTAAATTTTTTATTTATAAATCAATGGTCTCAGTTTATAAATTTGGCCAAAAAATGTGAATTCAAAAAATGTGTTTCCGTTTTGAGTTTTGAGTTTTTTTTTTTTTACCCACTAAATACTAGCCACCACCCGCCATCATTTTCCACCACCATCTTCCGCCACCACCACCCACCCCCTGCCACTACCACCCACCCCCCACCACCACCTGTCACCACCACCCGCAACTTGCCACCCACTCACCACCACCACCCACCCCTCGCCGCCGCCGCCACCGCCACCACCACCACCACCACCACCACCACCACCCACCACCCACCCGCTACCACCACCCACCACCATTACCAGCACCCGCCACCCACTTGCCACCACAACCACCACCACCATCACTACCATCACCATCACCATCACCACCACCCACCACCCGCCACCCACCCGCCATCACATCACCCACCACCCGCCACCACCACCTGCCACCTACCCGCCACCACCACCCACCCACCACCACCCGCCATCCACCACCCATCTGCTACCACCATCCACCCACCCGTCACTGCTTTCCACCACCGTCTTCCGCCGCCACCACCCGCCACTTGCCACCACTTTCCACCACCATCTTTCGCCACCACCACCCACCAGCCACTTGCCACCACTTTCCACCACCGTCTTCTGCCACCATCACCCACCACCTGCCACCATTTTCCACCACCGTCTTCCGCTGCCACCACCACCCGCCATCGTTTTCCACCACCGTCTTCTACTGCCACCACTCGTCACCACCCACCACTACTTGTCATTTCTCACTCTTTTTTATATTTTTAATTTTTTAAAACATTTTGTCTAAACCAAACGCATTTGTAGTTTATGTTTTTTTAAAAATAAACAAAAATCAATTTATAAAATTTTTGTAAATATAAACTGAAAACGTAAACATTACCAAACAGGCCCATAGCATCTTTCTTGACAGTAGTCTAGCTGGCAACATGCATTTGCACATTGACCTCTTCCAATTCTTTCAAGGATAAGTTCTGGAAGTCTGGCACAATAACATTGGCTGCTACTTCACTAATTTCTGGGAATGGATTAGTGTCAATCCCTATGGCCTTTTTTGCTTTAGCTGGGAATTTTAAGCTTCTTTTTTGAATTTGCTCTTGGATTCTGTCTCGAAAAACAATGCAGTTTTTAGTTGAGTGAGACCACGAATTATGCCATTTATAATACACTCTTCCTTTAAGTTCTTGTGGAGACGGAATTTTGACTCCTTTTGGTAATTTCAAGAAGTTTGCCGCAAGCAAATGATCAAAAATTTCATCTGTCTTCATTAAATCGAAATAGCATTTCCTATGAAGGTCTTTCTTTTTAAACTGCTGGTCTATTGTTGTGTCTTTATGAATTAATGCCTCACAGATCACAGGTTCTTTTCCTACAATCTTTGCTGCATTAATCTCATAATTAGGATCTCTATAATACGTCTTGTATAATGCATTACTTCGATCTTGTTCTTCCTCTAGTAATGCTTCATACGTAGACACCTTATAGGTTAGTTCCACTAAGTCTCTAAACTCAGTTGAGTCGAACTTCTTTCGAAGCCTAAACTCTAGACCATTTTGAGCCAATCTCACAAATTCAAACTCTGGTAGGATGATCCTATATTTGTTTCGTGCTCTTTTGAATCTGGCAATAAACTGAGTAGCCTTCTCATCAGGCTTTTGACTCAACCTTGCCAAGTCTGCCATGGAAACTTTTGCCTCTGTTTGGAAGAATTGGGCATGAAATGCCTCCTCTATTTGTTGCCAAGTTTGGATAGAGCCAGGTGTAAGGTTAATAAACCATACAAACGCTGCCCTAGTTAGAGAATTTGGGAACAATCTTAACTTCATGTAATCATTATTGGTAAATTCACCACATTGAGCAGCGAACCTAGCAATATGCTCAACCGTTGACTGGTTTTCATTCCCATAAAAAAGAGCAAAGTCTGGTATCCTAAATTCTCTTGGGTATTCATGTACCCTATCTACCCTATTCTAGATATGGCTTCATGTACACAGGAGTTTGAACCCCCTGAACCATCGGTCCACATATCTCTCTAACAATATCAACAATTTGGTCCCTAGAAACCATATTTTGTACCTGTTGAACCACTACTAGAGGAGCAAACACAGGATTTGGTGGACAACCTTGTGCCTGAGATCCTCTTGGTCCATAGGGCGACATATTTGGGACTGGTTGTCCCTGTGGTGCTGGCTGTTGTTGAGGGTATGAGTGACCCCTCTGAGCCTATCCTACGAAAGGACCTGCGAAAAGTGTTGGAACAGGTGTTGTGTCTCTTCCAGTTGCAGGAAACTCTACCAACCCCCCGGGTACAAATTCGAACAAAGGATTAGTGAACCCCCTCGTGCCGGGTATGGCTTCGAACATGCTATTTGGAAACATCCTTAGGTCATTTTCTTGTGTTGGACCAGATCCACCAATTTGCATGGCATCATTGTTAAGTAATGAGGCATTTTGATTTGTCACAGGCCTTGAAAGAAGCTCATACCAAGACGGAGGTGATGGTCTTTCATAGTTTTGGTTACTAGTTTAACCATTAGTGTGTCCATTACTCTGTATAGGCTGTTTATCTCTAGCCAATCTTTGCTGAGGGACATTTGAAATTTCCTCTATGTGCCTTGTGTTAGTTGGTTGATGAGTTGATGAGTGTTCATTCGATCCACAAAGGATGTTGCCAATCTTTCCATTGTGTTCGTTAACTGTTGTCCCACAGCATCTACTAGGCCTCTCCATGGATTTATTGACTGAGTAGATGGAACAGTGGATGGTCCAATTCCTTGGCCTCATCCAATATTTTGAATAAGTGGTACTTGTTCCGAAGTGCTGGTCTGTTCGACCATAGGTTCTGACAAAACAGGTACTTTCACAGGATGTGTTATCACATTATCCTCTGGATTAGACATTTCTACCTCTCCTTCCACGCCTTCTTCCAATCGTTCATTTTCTCCTTGTCTCCTATGTCTAGCCATTTCAATTAGTCCCACCGGACGTGCCAAAAATATATGTTGACTTTTTTGGTTTCCGAAGGTTATTATTGTAATTTTGAGCGTGCTAGCAAGGATCAATCAGTCCTTATAGAATATTAATTGCCAACCAATTTTCAGACGATTGTGTTTTAGTTCTTTCAGCCTTAATGAAGAGGATTTTTACTGGTGGCTTTGTTTAAGAGAATTAAGCAAACAATGGTTAAATGAAGAACAATTGCAGCATTTCATTGAGTAAAATGAAGACTTACAAAGATCCAAATCAGCCTTGTAGAGGTTTACAACAACAAACTACTTGAAACCACTCCTATGAACGAAGTGTAGTGTAAGAATTTGAAGTACAGAAATGTAAAAACTGAAAGGAAACACAAAGTAGATAAAACTGGTTTTTTTGGATCTGAGTTTGAGGGCTCTTTCTAGGGCCTTCTCTACTATTTATACTTCTCAATTACAACCGTCGAAATGCATTTCTAACCGTCGAATCATCCCTCCATGATCGCTGATCATGTTGCCTTATAGGTAGCTCCACTATGCCATATCTGCAATTAGGCTTCCTTCCTGATTTTGAATTTAAATATGAGTAACCATTGAAGCCACATCATTTTACATCTCTTTGCTGATCTAGTGCTATGCAGATCCACAATAACCAATACTAACTGTCACGTGTGTGATTACGATTGAAGATTTGAATTATTTTCCCGTATTGTCCTCATCCTGCCACGTGTCAAACTGTGATTAGCTTATACAAAATATGTAGCCAACAGTATGTTTTAAGGGCTTCAAGAAAAAAAAATACAGGACTTATATATTTTCTTTTCTAGAATTTTTTATTTAAATTCAATTTTGATCCATCACTATTCAGCTTTCATAAAAATTTTAAATGATAAAGTGGCTAGGGGATAACATTGGATTTGGAACACAAGTTGAAATCTAAGAACTTAATGGTTGTAATGAAAAAGTGAAAGACCAAAATATAAAAAATATAATTTACTCAAATAAAAAATATAAAGAAGTGGGGATCATGCCATTGTCTTTAATATTTGGTTTAGTTTTTAAAATCTATTTTTTTTTTTGAAAAAAATAAAAGTAGTTTGGTGAAATAAATACATAAAATCTATTTTCACCCTCAAAAGAAAAAGTTATATAAAAATGAGTATTTTTTTGATTATCTTTATCAAATTAGTTTTTAGTTTTTCTATAACAAATTTGTTACAGTATATTAAAATAGGGTATGGCTTCTGTCCAGTTTGGCATCGGATTGGACCGTGTTGTTGGGCCCGTGGAGCCCATCACAGGTCCCGTTTTGACAATCTGAACCGTTCAATGTGTAGAAATCGTTGAGTACTGTATGCTTAAAAAAATAATGTTGATCGGATATCAATAGTTATGTGATCAAAATAGTTTTTTGTCAACCGTTAATTTGTTCACCGTTCAATTTTTTTAATACGAAACTGATTTGATCATATAGCTATCGATATCCGATCAACGTGATTTTTTACAGGCATATAGTATTCGACGAGTTTTACACGTTAAACGGTTCAGATTATCAAAACAGGACCCGTGGTGGGCCTCTATGAACCCAATAATACGGTTCAATCCGATCCTAGACTAGACAGAAGCCATACCCATTAAAATATATACTCCCTCCGTCCCAAAATATTAGTCCCTTATTCCATTTTTCATTGTCCCAAAATATTAGTCCCTCTTCAAAAATCAAGTTCAAAAATAATATAAATTTCCTATTTTACCCTTCTTTTAAATTAATAAACAACATAAAAAGTACAATTATGCATTGATATTCCCAAAAAATGTACTATCAAAAGGATAATTTTGGAAAATCAACTTTTTTCAAATACAATAATTGTACTACTAAAAAAAGTTGAATTCCCCAAAAGGGACTATTATTTTGAGACGGAGGGAGTATATAACAAAATAAGATGAATAATACGAGTCCAGCTTAAGACTTGAAAGTGTGCTTTCTTCGAATCTCAAATTTACCTAAAATTTGTCTAATTCATATAAAAAGAGCGGTTAAACTAATCTCGACACCTACTCATAAAAAAAAAAATAATAAAAAAATGAACACATTGTAGAGTTGCATTTTTGCAAAAATCCCAGGCCCACTAATTTCTCAATTCTCATTAATTCACAGTTTCAAAAAACAAAAAAAAACTCTCTTTTTTCTCTCTCAAAAACCCTAGAACCTCAACCTGGCGGCAACTCCGTTATAAATTCTCTTCAAAATCTCCTCTTTCTGCCTCTTTCAAAGCCTCCTGCCTGCTTTCCTCTCTTTCTCTCTCTACAAAACCCTAGTTTCTCTCTCCTCAGCTTCCATGGAGTTTTGGGGTAAGCTTCCTACACCTTCATCACTCTCTTAGGGTATTCTTTTATTTTCAGTCGATTGTTCGTCTATGTAGTATATGTTCCTTGGGTTTTCTGTGTTTAGAGATTGTTTGGTTCGATATTCTCTCCTCATACTTCGTCTGTATCCCTTGCTTGGGACGTTGCTTGATTCGACTTTTTTCTTTTTATAATTCGTTTGTTTGCCGAGTAAACTAAACTAAGAAAAGAAGAACAAAACACTAAATGGAACATATTTGTGTTTTGCCTCTGCTCTGTTCTTGATGTTCATGAATGTTCTCAAGTATATCTCTTTGTATTTTGCTTTAAAGATAGCTGATCGATCATTCAGCAAGCTTCTAAGATGTGGGTTATTTTCATTTATCCTTTTTTGTTTATTGCCATGTAAATAATATATATTAGATCTTATTGGTGACTACCCATATATTGTCTCCCTGAAATGTGGTGGTTGTGATCATTGATTTCTTAACTACTGGTGCATAAATGTGCCTTCTATTACCTTTTAACATTCGGAATGAAATGAGTTCATTTGTTAAACATGCCTGCTTTGATACATGCAGTTAATTGCAGTATTTTTTTGACAATTTAATAGATGTTATCAGGGCTGTGTTTGGTTGGAGGATTTGATGAGGGAAATGGAAATGGAAATTGAAATAGAAAGAAAAGTTGGATTTGAATTCCAAGCTATTGGTTGAGTTGGGAAATGCAGAAAGAAAAAAGCATAAACGAACTAAAGGACAAAAAGTGGCATTGCATTTCCCTCTCACTCTCTTTTCCCCTTTGTTTTCCATTATAACCAAACAAAATATGGGGTTGCATTTCCTCTTTCCTTTTCATTTCTCTCATCAAATCCTTCAAATGTTATGAAATTCAATTTTCTTCTAATTCAAATTTGTCTTTAATTTTTTGTTTAATACAGTTTGTTTAGTTTTTAATTTTCTGTTAATTTTGGGCGTAATGTTTGCTTGCTAATTCCAGGTGTTGAAGTCAAAGCTGGACAACCCCTTAAGGTCACACCTCAGCTTGGCAAAGTCATACATATTTCCCAGGTTATTATCAACATATAATCAATACACTTGCCCTATGCCAACACAATGACAACCATTTTTTATTTTATCTTTTTTTTTTTTTTTTTGCATGTCTTTTTGTTTGACAAATGTTGGGATGTTGCTGTTTTCCAGGGAGCATTGGGTGAGGGAAAGAAGGAAAAAGGAAATGACCTTATCCCACTCCGTGTGAAGATTAATGGTGAGAAGTTCGTCGTGGGATCACTTTCTGCGGAGAATTTTCCTCAAGTTGCATTTGATTTGGTGTTTGAGAAAGATTTTGAGCTGTCACATGACTGGAAAAATGGAAGTGTCTACTTTTGTGGATATTCAGCAGACAATCCTTTTGTATATCCTTCAAATTCATTCCTTATCATGCTTAATTTCATGCGTTTGCAAATTATCATATTCTTTATTATCAATGTTTAGAGTGTGTGATATGCCAGCCTCAGCTCTAAGATGAGGCTTTTTGAATGCACGCCACATTATTGTTCGCTCTCAGGCTTGTCCCGTGATTTCGATATTTCCTTTATGTAAATATTTTAAGCCTTCACTTGCATGACAGATACATACAGGAGAAGGGTTTTATAACCTGATTAGATGTTAAATGTTTTTCTTCTTCCCATCCTATTAGTATTCAATTGCCTGTGATTTAATTAATTTGAAGTGAAGTTGGATTTTTTGTTTCTCTTGTGAAACTACAATAGTTCTGTTCCCATGTTTTTTTTTTTTTGGTTTCTCACCAAGCATATACAAATGTATATCTTAAAGATTGCTGTTGTGTGATATTTCAGTATCTGTTGTTTAACTTTTTATCTGTAATTATTTGTTGCAATTTTACATTAGAGACTGAGACCATAAATACTATGTTGATGCATTGGGTTGTTTTGTTTCAAATTTATGTTTTGTTTCCTTGACTGCCTGATGTCTTCTCTCTCCACTGATGATGATGAATTTGGTGAGTCCTAAGACATACCTTGAGTAGATATGGTTGTCAAGTGTCATATTCTTTTAGCTGAATGGTCCTTCCTAAATATTTTATTTTTCAGAATCGGATGATTCAAGTGATGATGAAGATATCCCTCTACCCTTGACTGAGAATGGTAGAATTTGTATTGTCATTTGGTATAGTATTTTTTTAAATTATTTTTTTTATATCAGATTCTAAACTGTTGATTTTTTTTCTTTTGAAATTTGTCAGGGAAAATTGAATCTAAGGTGGAGGAAGTGAAACCAGATGCAAGTAAAGGTAAAACTGCTAAACCTGAATCTTCTGCTAAGCCAAAGGTGACTGTTGTGGAGCCAAAAAAAGATGATGAGTCTGATGATGATGATTCAGATGATTCATTTGAGGATGACTCAGATGATGAGGTAAGTCAGTCACACCTTGATTTAAGGATTATTTCTGTGATCCTTGTATAATTACGATAAATTATATGGACATCATTTTCCAATGAAAAATTAATTGATTTTTATGATATATCCATTTTTTTTTGTTTTATAAATATTATACAACAAATATTGTCAACTTCATTTTCTGAGTAAAGCTGTATTGTCAGGAAACCTTTAACGGTAGGTATATGTATTAAGATGCATCTTTCACATCTTTGTTTGCCTATTGTTAATATTATTCGTTTAGAAAGAGTTTGGAATTATAATGGCCAGAAAGGTTGAAAGTTTATGAGTCATAATATAATTGATATAAAAGAAAATTAAAATTGAATGTTGTGTTTGATAGATGAGTGTTATATGATAAAGAGGAGAGAAGGTATTTTAATTTCTCGTACTCTCTCTTGTTTGGTTCTCCAGACGAGAATTTTAGGCAGAATGGTTATCATCTATGAAGCACGGGTACTTCAAAAATAGTGCCGTACGAGTACCGGGTACTTACTGGGTGCGGGTACGCATACCGGTACGGCGGTACGCGTACCGGGTACGGCAAAAGAGGGTTCGGTACGTTTGGCTTATTCGGGTACGGCATGGGTACGGCACGGGTACGCCATGGGTACGGCGTGGGTACGCCAAGGCCATTTTTTTTTTTTTTTTTTTTTTTTTTTTTCTGCCCTTGCAAATTAGCAATTATTATTATTATTTTTTATTTTTTTTGGTGCCCTTGCAGATCAGTAATTTTGATGTTTCTCTGTTGTCCTGTTTGTCTGTATAAATTGTAGAAGCATATCAACAAATGATTTTAATGTTTTTAAAAAGCAATTTGAACAAAAAAAAATAACAAGGCCTATAAAGGGTAGTTCTGTGTATGACTATGCATTATGTTTTTGCTTTAGATCCTCCTAGAATTTCTTTATAAAATCTTTAATCATAACAAACTTTTAAAGTTTATGCACAAAACATTAAAAATTGATACTGTATTAGTTGATTAGTAGTTGTTGGGAATGATGCAATTTTATGTATTATGCAAATTGCAATTGACAACCTGCACCAATTGAGAATTTTTTTCCTTTATTGTTGGTAATTAACTTTAAATCTTTCTTTGGTCTCCTGTTATTTCTTTGGTCTCACCCTATAAAAATAGCAAATTGATGAGCAAAAAGAAAGATTTTAAAAATAAATTATGATCACAAATTCACAGTGCATAACATATCAAAGTGAGAGATTTCACAAATATTATTTTTAACGCTTAATGGTTTTAAATTATAGGAAAATGAGTAGTTCTTTTTTTAGTTTTGATATTTAATTTTAATTTGTAGGTTGGATCCTTTAATCAAAATTATATTTAAAAAAAAATAAAAAAATATCGGCGTACCGTAGCCGTACCCGTATTGTACTTTTTTTGAGTTTTGCCGAATCGGCGTACCCGCACTCGTACCCGTACCATACTCGTACCCGCACCCGTGCTTCCTTGGTTATCATCAGCTTAATAGGTTAAACAGAAGGTGCAAGTATCTAAATGATTTATATTGATCTTTTTGGGTGATATTGCTAAAGAATAATGTAAGCTGTTGCTTTATAGTGAGTTTTACCTTTATAAGACATTAGAAAATATGGCTATAGACTACTCTGGACTTTTATTCTCATCATTGCTTTAAAACCTATGAAGCATGGACACGCCAAAATGGAAGCCGTGGCGGTGTCGGATACGAGGACACGCCGGGGACACGTACGCGTGTCCCCTTAATTTAATTAATTTTTTTGTGAGGGACACGGCGGAGACACGGCAGAGACACGCGTGTCCAAATCTGGACACGCCATGGGACACGGGAGAAGAGTAAATGAAAGAGAGAGTGAGTACAAACCTGGTCAGCGACTTCTCAGCCTTCGATCTCGAGCCAATCGACCTCCATCCAGTCCATTTCGACGATCCAGTCCACTTCAACTCAGAGCTTCTCTCTCGCCTTCGGCTTCGCATTTGCAGAGCTCTCTTTCTCTCGCCTTCTCTCTCTCTCCCTCCCTTGCGATCGTCATCGCGATCGCTTCTGTCTCCCTCTCTCTCGCTGATCGCGATCGCGCAATCGTTGGGCTCCTCTCTCTCGCTGATCACGATCGGTGGTCCCCCTCTCTCTCGCTTTTGTTTCTGTCTCCCTCTGCCTCTTCTGTCTCCCCCGTCTTTATCCACATAATAGTATAATATATGTAACTATTATTTATTATAATAACTATTATTATATTATAATAACAATAACTATTATAATAACTATTATTATTATTATATATTATAACTAATAACTATTATAATTATATATTATATAATAGTTATTATATAACATAAATATACTTAGAAGATAATATATAATACAATGGTTATATATTATATAATAGTTATTATATAACATAAATATACTTATAAGATAATATATAATACATATTATAAAATAATATATACTTATTAATAAATAAATAAATACATATGTAAAATAAAATAAAAAAATTAATTAGAACACATTATTTAAAAAATATAATAAATAAATAAAATAATTAATGTGTATTAAAATAAAAATAATTATAAAAAAATTAAAAAATTTGCCGTGTCCCCTGCCGTGTCCGTGTCCCCATTTTTTAGAAATTACTGTGTCCCGTGTCCGTATCCGTGTCCGTATGCGTGTCCGTGTCCGTGTCCGTGCTTCATAGTTTAAAACCATTTTCAAGACAACAATTGGAATTTTCTTTACTGTTCATCTTAAATGAGCCCAAGTGGCTGTCCTATAATTGGTGATAAAAATTTGTTTACCCCTATGAAGTGAAACCTTTTGAATGGTTTATTGTTGCTTAGGACATGATGGGTGCTTCAGATGACATTGGTGATTCGGACGATGATGACGCTGAGGATGATGACTCAGAGGACGAAGATGATGAGACACCTAAGAAGGTAATAGCTGGTGGGGAAAATTTGACATTGTGGTTTGATTCAATACTGCACTCATTTTTTAACCTACTTTTGTTGTCCTTGTTTCATTTTGAAGGCTGGGCCTGCCAAGAAGAGAGCCACCGATTCTGCAACAAAAACACCTGTGCCCGCTAAAAAGGCAAAATTAGATACACCTCAGAAGACAGGTGAGCTGCTTCATCTTTTTTCTTGTCTGGACTAGATTTTACTCTGAATTGTTTTATACATGATGCAACATATCCCAGTAGTCTTAAGGTAGATTAGTTTTTCGCATATACTTGCATCTTGTCTTGTGACTTTTTTTTATTTATTTTAAAAATGATTATGTCAGGAGTTTGGAAAAAAACTGTCATTTGTATCTTGAGTTGAATTTGTTTACTGAAAGTTGAAAGAACAGCTTATTATTGCTGTTTTGTAGTTTGGACAAATTATTTATGTTGTTTATTTACTTCAGAATTTGTTATTTAATCGTGGAGGAACGTAGAGGAGAAAAGGAATCACACTTTAGAAGCATTGGATAATGGACGGGGAACTCAGGAAAAAACATTTATTGAACTTGAAACATTTAAGAGTTGCTCATATATTTTCTTTCACTTTTTAGCTGTGTTACATGGGCTTTTCTAGTTTGTCTAAAGCACCCCATGTCCACCACATGACAACTATAAGGTTGTGGGATGTGTCTGATACCTGAACTCTTGGATCATCTATTTTTTTTAACATTGTTTGAAGAAGAAAGTCACATTTGCTAATAAAGGATTATTTTTCTACATTGGGACAGAATTAGGAATTGGTATATCGTGAATGGGTAGGAGTAGCACCGATAAAAGATAAGTTGAGAGAGAATAGATTGAGATGGTTTGGTCATATACAACAGAGACCAATAGAGGTAGCAGTGAAGAGATTTGATATAGTGGACGGTAGATGAAAGTGTTAGGGAAGTGACAGACCTAAATTGACATGGATGAGTGTAGTAAATACAGATATGAATCTTCTTAATTTGATTAACTAGATGGCCATTGATAGAGCTGAGTGGAGAAGAAAGATTCATGTAACCGACCCTATTTGATGGGACTTGCGGTTCAGTTTGGTTTGGTTTTGGGATAGAAACTCACATGGATGAGGTTTAGAAAGCATGTATTTTCTTTGTTTTTATTTAATTTAAAGTACATTTATACATATTTTATAACATATTATTTAATAATATTATGGAACAAGCCTGAGACCCTTAAACATGACATCACATTTGCTAATGAAAAAATATTTTGACATTGGGACAGAAACTCACATGAATAAGGGATAGAAACTGTCTGTTATGCGTTTCTGTACCCATATTCAACCTCTTTGTAAGGTCTAGGTCATCACTATTTTGCTGGAACCATGGATTATTTGTTAGGATTGTTGCAACCCGATCTTGATTGTTTTGGTATGCTGCCAATATCCGCTGCTAGATTTTAATGCAATTACTGTATTGGTATTTGATGAAACAAAATTGAGATAACGAATAATCCTCAAGCCTAGTGCCATATTTCTGTCTAATTCAAAGTAAATAAATTATCATTGGCATCTGTTACTATCATTTGATGAATTAGCTGAATTCTTTTCCGATGTACCAAAAAAAAGATGAATTAGCTGAATTATTTTGTATGCTTTATGAATTCTCCGAAGAGAGATGTTTGTGGTCAATACCCACATCGTCCCATAACAAAGTCATTTAGCAGATTTAATGCTGAGATTAGTCTGGTTTATTTTTGGCACAGGTGGTAAGAAAGGTGGTGGTCACACAGCAACTCCCCACCCTTCAAAACAGGTTGGGAAAACTAATGCCACCGCTAATAGCAACAAGTCCAATGAGAAGTCCCCAAAGTCTGAGGCTAAAGTTTCTTGCAAATCCTGTAGCAAGTATGTTCATGATCGGAAAGCTGGTTTGCTCACTCTATTTTGAATTACCAAGACTGACATTAATGTCCCTTTTTTAACAGGACATTCAACTCGGACAATGCCCTACAATCTCATACAAAGGCCAAGCATGATGGCAAATAGGAAATTTATTTTTGGTTGAGAGTATGATGTGAAGACGGGGGAGGGCTTTGTGCTTCGTGTGGGTAGGATTTTCTGCACAGGACAAAACAATTGGTTGGCCTTGTCTTTTATGATATTATCTGTCAATGTTTTACAATCTGGTAGAACCGTAAATTACTGAATACTATTTCTCTTTTTCCAGTTTTGTAAGTTTTGGAAGTTCTATGAAATGATGTTACCTTGGATTATAGTCACCAGTTTTCTATCATATGAGTGTTCTGTTATGTTTCACATTGTTTTGATTTCTGGTTGAAATATTGTTTGTTTGTTTTTTTTTTTTAATGTGTTAATTTTTGCCCAAATGCACATATAGCTGCTGCATCTTGGAAATTATTTACTTGGTCTTTGCTTTTGAGAGGCAAAGATAATATATATATTATGGATATGTATTTTATGTTAATAAAATGTGGTGTATTGTCTTAGGAAACATACCATGGGGGTGTTTGGGAAGAGAGTTGGGTGAAAATAGCCTATTAAAAGATAAAATAAATTAAAATAATTAATAAGATAAAATGTCACATTTAATTTATAATTTTTTTTTCTCATAATCATTAAATAAATTACAAATAAAAGTAAACTAATTCATTGAACTTAGTCAGGTTAAAACAATCAAGAAGTCAAATAATTAAGAGTAATGTTAGAAATTTCAAATAATCTATCAAATATTTTATCAAATCTCTTACATTATCTATGTGAGAGGTTTGGTAAAACGTTTAGGAGATTATTTAGGATCTTTCGCATTACTTAATAATCTATTAAAATAGTTAACTTTTTAAACAAGCCAAAAAATGAACCTAAAAAATGAGAGAAACCATAAAAGTGGTCTGTAAGTATCTCATAAAAGGGTCTGTAAATATCTAGCAGGTTTTCTAAATACAGAAAGTTGAAGAAAATTATGAAGAATAAGAACTTATCAGTTTTGGTTATGTTTATACGATTTGTTTCTTTTCAAGTAACAAGAATTCATGATGTTTCAAAACTCAAAAGTTCAGAATTCCAACAATGTTGTTATCTCGTTATTTTTTATAGGTTTTTTGTCTTGAGAAATTATTCAATGCCGTTTGAGCAAGTTTATCTTTACTTTATGTTGAAGTTTTAAAAGTCTATAATCAAGATAGTTTATAAATTACATAATTCAATGGTTCTAGTTTAAAAATAAAATAAAATAAAAATATCATATAATTTTTAAACCAAATGTGAAACATTAAGGTGCGGTTTAATAACGTATACAGTTTATTGTTTTTAGTTTAAAGAAAACATTAAACTTGTTTATGTTTATTTTGGGTAAAAATGAAAACAAAAAATGTATTTGGTACATGAGTATTTCAAAATTTTGTCTTGAAAACAAGTGAAAAGATGTGGTTATTGTCAGTTGGAGATAGTGATCAGAAGTGATTGTTAGCTGTGAGAGGTAGTGGTCAAAAGTGGTTGATTGTCATGAAAAGTGGTGGTCAAAAGTGATTGCTGCTGGTTGGAGATGTTGGCTGGTTAGCTGCCTATGGTGATAGTTGATGATGACTTTTAATGAAAGGTGGTGGTCAAAAATGGTTACTATCGATGTGAGATAATTGGTGGCGATAGCATGTGATTAGCGGTTGAGACAGGTGGTTGACAAAGGAGATCATTGACGATGATAGCCGGTAGTAATGAGGAATGACTCAATGAGTGGTGATTGAAAAGAGAAGGAGAAAAAAGAAGAAATGAAAAAAAAAAAAATTAAACAAAAAAGTGAAACAAACCTTTTGTGTTTACAAAATCTAATAAATTCTGGAAATTTTTTTACAACTGTTTGAAAATAAAAATAGAAACCAGGCAAGTTTTTGTTTATAATTTAAAAAATTCACTAAATATAAGCAGAAAACTATAAATATAAACATTACTCAATAAATTCTAAACTTAAACATTTTTTTTAATAATTGCATGTTCGGTGTAATTTGTGCAGACACTAATCCCAACCAGATTCATGTGAGTGGATCCTATTACCAACCTAGTCTCTCAATGAACAAGATTAAGATCCTGTTTGTAGCTTATAGTTATTTATTATTTAAAATATAAAAAAATTATTTCAGAGTATTTTGTGTATCCTGTTTATAACTTTTATGACAAAAAAAATTAAATAAATTGATTATTTAAAAATTATTATTATTTTTTAAAGTTTTGCTTTCTAATCGTAAACTTCCAGTTTGTACTAAAGAAAGTATTGATGCGTTGCATAGTTTTACATCGCTTTTACTGCAGAAATCGTTTGCCAAAAATATATATATATATATATAAATAAAAACATACACATAAACACACCAAGTTACCAAGTTACATAAACCCACACATAAACCCACCAAATTACTGTGCACATCGGTGGAAACTTGCATATAAAAAACAAAGTAAATGCACATTTTCGTATTGTTGGCTATATATTTTGTACAAGTCAATTACAATTCGACGCGTGGCAGAATAAGGGTAATACATGAAGGCTAGTCAAGTCTTCGATCCTGATCGTACACGTGGCAGTTAGTATTGGTTATTACGAGATCTAAGTAGCAGTGGATCAACAAAGATAGGCAATGTGATGTGGCTTCAACGGTTACTCACATTTAAATTCAAATTTAGAAGGGAAGTTTAACCGCGAGTGATGGCATAGTGGGCTAATTACAATGCAACATGATCAACAAACATGGAGGAGCAATTCGACGGTTGGAAACACAGTTCGATGGTCATCCTTGAGAAGTATAAATAGCAGAGAAGGTCCCAGAAAAGCCCCCCAGACTCAGATTAAAAAAACTAGTCTTATTCTACTTATTTTACATTTTCAGTTTTACATTTCTAGTCTTACATTTCCTGTACTTTAAATTGCTGCATTGCACTTCGTTAATAGGAGTAGTTTGAAGTAGATTGTTGCTGTAAACCTTTGCGAGGCTGAGTTCGAATCATTGTAAGTTTTTCATTTTAATGAAATACTGCGACTGTTCTTCATTTAATTGTTATTTTGCTTAATTCTCCTAAATCAAGCCACCAGCAAAAGTCCTCTTCATTGAGGCTGAAAGAACTAAAATACAATCGTCTGATAATTGGTTGGCAATTAATTTTCTGTAAGGACTGATTGATTCTTGCTGGCACGCTTGTAATTACAATAATAATAACCTTCGAAAGGCAAAAAGTCAACATATATTTTTTGGCACGTCCAGTGGGACTAATTGAAATGGCTAGACGTAGGAGATAAGGAGAAAATGAACGCTTGAAAGAAGGCGTGGAAGGAGAGGTAGAGATACCTAATCCGGAGGATAATGTGATAACACATCCTCTGGAAACTCCCATTTTATCAAAACCTATGGTTGAACAGACCAGCACTTCAGAACAAGTACCACATGTTCATAATATTGGACGAGACCAAGGAATTAGACCATCCACTGTTTCATCTGCTCAGCCAATAAATCCATGGGATGGCCTAGTAGATGCTATGGGACAGCAATTAATGAACACAATGGAAAGGTGGGCAACATCCTTTTTGGATCGAATGAATAACCACTAACTACCAAACGTAAGACACATGGAGGAAGTTTCGAATGTCCCCCAGCGAAGATTGGCTAGAGATAAACAGCCTATGCAAGTTAATGGACATTCTAATGGTCAAACTAGTAATCAGAATCATGAAAGACCATCACCTCAGTCTTGGCACGAACCTATTCCGAGGCCTATAGCAGGTCAAAATGTCTCAGTACTTAACAGTGAAGCCATGCAATTTGGTGGATCTGGCTCAGTACAAGAAAATGGCATAAGAATGGTTCTAAGTCCCATGTTTGAAGCCATACTTGGCACAAGGGGTTTCACTAATCCCTTATTCGAATTTATACCCGGGGGGTTGGAAGGTTTTCTTACAAATAGAAGAGATACAACACCAGTTCCAGCACCTTTCGTAGGTCCTTTCGCAGGACATGCTTAAAGGGGTTACCCACACCCCCAACAGCAACCCACACCACAGGGACAACCAGTCCCAAATATACCACCTTATGGACCAAGAGGACCACAGGCATAAGTTTGTCCACCAAATCCTGTGTTTGCCTCTCCAATAGTGGCTCAACAGGCACAAAATATGGTCCCTAGGGACCAAATTGCTAACATTGTTAGAGAGATGTGTGGACCAATGGCTCGGGGGGTCCAGACTCTAGTGTACAGGAAACCATACCCAGAATGGGTAGACAGGGTACATGAATACCCAAGAGGTTTCAGAATACCAGACTTTACCCTTTTTTATGGGAATGGAAACCAATCAACAGTAGAGCATGTTGCTAGGTTTGCTGCTCAATGTGGTGAATTTACTAATAATGACTATATGAAGTTAAGGTTATTCCCAAATTCCCTAACTGGGGGAGCATTTGTATGGTATATTAACCTTACACCTGGCTCTATCCAAACTTAGCAACAAATGGAAGAGGCATTTCATGCCCAATTTTTCCAATCGGAGCCAGAGGTTTCCATGGCAGACTTGGCAAGATTGAGTCAAAGGCCTGACGAGAAGGCTACTTAGTTTATTGCCAGATTTAAAAGAGCTCGAAATAAATGTAGAGTCATCCTGCCAGAGCCAGAATTCGTGAGATTGACTCAAAGTGGCTTAGAGTTTAGGCTTCGAAAGAAGTTTGACTCAACTGAGTTCAGAGACGTAGTGGAACTCACTTATAAGGTGTCCAGATACGAAACATTACTAGAGGAGGAACAAGATCGAAATAATGCATCGTACAAGACATATTATGGAGATCCTAATTATGAGATCGATGCAGCAGAGATTGTGGGAAAGGACCTGTGATTTATGAAGCATTAATTCATAAGGACACAACAATTGACCAGCAATTTAAAAAGAAAGACCTTCACAGGAAATACTCTTTCGATTTAACTAAAGTAGATGACATTTTTGATCATTTGTTTGCGGCTAACATCCTTAAGTTACCAAAATGAGTTAAAATTCCATCTCTTGATGAACTTAAAGGAAAAGTATATTGTAAATGGCATAATTTTTGGTCTCACTTGACTAAGAACTGTATTGTTTTTCGAGACAGGATCCAAGAACAAATTCGGAAAGGAAGTTTGAAAATCCCAGCCAAAGCTGAAAAGGCCATGAGGATCGACAGTAATCCATTTCTAGAAATTGGAGAGGTGACAGCCAATGTCATTATGCCGGACTTTCAGAACCTGTCTTTGAAAGAATTGGAAGAAGTCAATGTGCAGGTGCATGTGGCCAACCAGACAACTATCAAGAAAGACACTAGAAATCTACCAGCTATTGGACAAGGTTTCTCACACCTGAGGGAAGACTCTGATGAAGAAGCACTGGATGACGATTCCTTAGAGGCAGCTGTAATGCAAAGGATGTGTCCTAGGTGCAGACTAAGCTACAAGTGGTTGAAAGGACTTCCAATTGATGGGAAGCAATACTACAAGGATGTGCAGAGACGTCCTAAACCAACCAATGCTTACAATAAAGGGCCATATCTATCTGGTGTTAGGCAGCAGCCATTGAGGGTTGAACCAACAGCTGATAAAATGCATTCCAAAGGCAAGAGGCCTTTACATGAGTCCAGGCCACTTAATTATTACAGAATAGAGAGCAGTCATTCTGAGAGGAGATTGGAGAGAGGTTCAATTTATGGGATCAAAACCAGAGATTGGCCCCCTAGACCAGACTCATGCAGGATAGAAAGTGGACACCTTCATCGAAGACCTGAGTTAGGCCTAAAGCATGAAGTCAAGGCCAAGCAGTGGCCTTCATAGCCAGCTTCGAAAGCGACTTCGAAAGAAGAAAGAAGCAGTGCAACAGTTGGGTCAGTAAGTTCGTGGGTACCTGGGGTTCTAGATTGGTTTGTGATGCAGAACAAACCTAGGGAAGTGTTTACCCAAAGAGATGTAACTGGAAACCAAGGCAAGATGGTCAAGCCTCCTTTGGTGGCTCTAAACAGTTGGGTATTGCTTAAGCACCCAAAAACAAAGGAACCAGATATGGTCCCCGTAATTTCTAGATCATAAAGGAGGAAAATTCAGCATAGGTACACTCAGTACCAGCAAGACTTGAAAGAGAGTGGAGAGAGTTCTTCATTGGTGCAGATAGAAGGAAAGACAAATCCAAAGTCAGACCATACTCAAAAACCAACTCTACAAGGCAAAATGGGTTGCAGCAGAGAACAGTTGGCCAAAGTTCACTCTGAACTAAAAGCCAGAGAGAAGTCCAGTTTAGCAGGACTAGAGAAGGCATTGATGGAGAGTGACAGCGACAAAGAAAAAGAAGTTGGCTTAGGCCAAAAGAAACAAATGGTTGAGGAAGAAATGTTCGAAGCTTTCATGGCTGAACAAATATTTCTGGTTAAAAAGCTGGTCGCGACAGACCATTCGAAGGATGAAGTGCCAGAAAGTAGTATGGAGGATGCTTCTGGGGTAACTGAACAAGGTGGCCAAAAGGAGAAACAGACACAACCAGCCATCCAATTTGGCTCAATGTCAGTGAATATGGTACACATACTACCGCATGAATTCCAAGCTGGAGATGAGAACCAAGAGGGGCAAGAAATTGACCCAATTCTAGTCTCTAGTGAAGATTCACAAGTGAGTATGGTGCAGGATGAATCCGTAATGGATACCCCAATGGAAACTGAATATGAGAGTGAAGAAGAGGTAAGCATTAACCTCTCATATCCTTTTGAGTATCCCTCGGATTCTATGACACAACATGTCAAGCCTTTGTATATCAAGACCTTTTTTGATGGGATACAATTGAACCGAGTCTTGGTGGATAATGGGGCAGCGGTGAACTTACTACCAAAATCTTCTTTGAAGAAACTAGGGAAAAGGAATCCTAGGTTAATCCCAACCAGTACAACCATTGCTGGTTTCGCTGGAGACAGACAGATGGCTCAGGGAATTCTGCCCATCAACCTGAGTGTGGGAACCAGGGACTGCATGACGGCATTCTTCGTGATCGACAGTAATTCTAAGTACAATGCTTTACATGGTAGAGATTGGATCCACACTAACAAATGTGTGCCTTCCTCTTTGCATCAGAAAATAATGATGACCTTGGGCAATGAAGAGACAGAGGAAATTGATGCAGATCCTTAACCTTTCATAGCCTGCGTAGACTTCGCAGAGGCCAAGTTGTATATTGAGGAAGTGACACCACTCAGTATACTGAGGAAACCTGATGGTTCAGCCGAAGTGACGGCTGATGAGGAAGTGACGAATAACTTTCACAATTTTCACATGATGCTAAGGATGCCACGAATAACTTTCACAATTTTGGACAACCATTCATTCATTTCCAACATAGCATAGCATTTCAGAGAACTAATTACTTCGTATCATAATATTCAGAAAATACTTAACATTGAACATAACTTTACAAAGTTATTACTCGCAGTGGGCTTGGAGACAGACAGACAGAGCAGATCGATCAGACAGGACGTGGCACGTGACCTAGGTTCCTTAATTTCAAGTCTAGAGGCTCAATTATGCAATTAACCTTCAATATCTTTAAGTCTCCAAGCTAAATGCCTAGATGAACTCAATTTCTCCTATCTCTCTCTCTCTAGTCGGCTGAAGCTCTCAAAATGGCTGAAGAAATATGTTGTATGATCAAGTGTAATAAGGCTTCGACATAGTCTAAGGTAGTGGCCCACTCAAGGGCAATTTCATAAATAATTGGACTAATGTAATTTAACGTTATTTAATCTAATTTAATCGCTCCGAACCAAATTTTAATTAAACCTACTATAAAATTCTATAAATCCTAACTAGCACATAAATCAAGTCAATTTCTAATTTGGACGCCGATAAGGCTTTCAATTCGCAATTTAAAATCAAAGACATGAACAGATCATTTTATGGCAAACAGATAGGAACACATAAATAATGCAATATACATGTAAATAAATCCTAAATCCTTCCTAAATTACTGTTAAGCATAATTAATCATAAATTAGCATTAATCGGAGGTCAGGGTCATTACAGTCTCCCCACCTTAAGAAGTTTGGTCCTCCAAACTCGAGTTATCTTATATCAAAGAAATGATGTCCAACAAAAATATAACTTTAACTCTACAAAGCAGGAGCATAACCATATTCATGACCTAATCTCGACCTTAGCTTCGTACAGAAACATAATCATAAATCATATACAGAGATTAGGGTTCGTAACAAAACAGAGTCTTATACACATTCAGATTTTAGTCAAGAACAAATTCAGATACGTGTTCATATTCATATTCTTGTCCAGATCATACATAGATGTCACAAGTCTTGCTTAAACATACGTGGTGCATTTAATAGCACAACAAAGCAGATACAGAACAGATACAGACACGTGATGGTTATAAATAACCAGTTCCATAAAGGAACCTCCGAATCTGGGTAACAGAACAGAATAGAAGCTGAGCCCCCGTGGCAGGGCCTCCGGTACGGGTAACAGAGTGCAGACAGAAATAAGTTCCATAAAGGAACCTCCGATACCGGGTAACAGCCAACAGATACCATATAGTGCCAAGAGTCACACGAATACATATCAGAGATTGGACAATCATTCAGTACACAACATATAGCATTTCAGAAAGCAAAACTTATTTCATCACACAGAAAACAAATATAGTGGAACACGACTTTACTAAGTTATTGATCACCTTACTTATATCAAGTACTAATCGGACGACTTAGACTCACACTGTTTCCATTTTCACAAATAATTTCCCGTTGTCAAGTTACAAAGATTTAATTTATTCAATTTCGTGTCATCCATCCGGTCTTTGTTCAATTTGGTTTTCCATTCGGTAACCCATCACAGTTAGTCCAGGTCATTTTGAAGTTATCAGGAATACAAGGTAATTCCGTACGTTAACCCCATAGCAGTAAACGAAATTCTGAAGTAATCACTTATATACTATTCATCAGCCTCAGTTCCCACAAATTAAATCGTACTACGTGTCAATACAGAAGCAGTCATGCTGATTACATATATTTCTAGGTAGTTAGAGTTTCTAATCAAACCAGCTTGTTGTCAACAAATCCCATCAGTTTTGAAGTACAGTAACACAAAAGCAATCGTTCTCTAGTCAAACCAGTTCATAGTCATAACGGTAATACCGGGTAATTAATCACATGTCATATATACAGTATTCCCATATTCTCCAAGCATAAGTTACCAATCCCATAATCCCATTCACATGTTTCCAATCGGTTATAGGCATATGGTATAAAGCTATTCATAATCACGTAGTCTGCTGTTGACGATTCACATTCTTCCTAAGCGTTCAAGATTCAAAATTTCCTTCGGTTAGTTCTCTTAGCAGCATAGCCCTGTCATTCAATCATAAGCAATTCACAATCCCCCATAATGTAATCAAATCAAATAGTAGCTCTCAACAAAGTTCTCCTCAGATCAGATCAATGGAAGTTCAACCAAGTCATATCAGGTGAAAGTTCTACCCAGTCATATCAAACAGGAATTCAAAGCGTGAGTCATCAAATAGAAGTTCTCTCAGGTAACCAAAGGTCCCATCAAACTACGGTTCTATCAGGTCAGATCCTGTAAAAGTTCTATAGTTCATACTCCATTCGCATTGGTGCATAATCAATGGTTCCACAGTTGTTCTAAGTTCATCCGTTCTCAAAATCACATCAGAGTCATGGATCAATAGTTCCTGTCAAAGTGTTTCGGGTCATATGCAACGTGTTTCTCCTAATAGGTTTATAGGTAAATGCACAGGCATGTAGTTATTCATATCGAGAGGTAAGCATCATAGTCAACATGACAGCTTCCTAAATAAGTCTTTCATAGGCAAACGGTACACAACAGCATATCATATACAGTTTTTCGGTGGCACACAATGGCAGGTTGTTATGCAGGAGTCCCAAATTGTTGTACAGTCACCAGGGCATAGGTTCACTGGTCTAGTCAAATATTTTCGTCAGTTTTCAACAATCATAGTTCACGGTTTAAAGTTCACCGTTCGGGGTCTCTACTTAGTCACACAATCCCAGAGTCATAGTCCCCACGGTTAAGTTATCAAACACTTAACATATCAATCATTCTGAGCAAAGGTATGGTCATATATGTACATGTCCAGAGTTTAATAGCATTCACAAGTATAAGTAATTGGTAAACATGAGGATTCAAGGTGTCATACATTGAGTTCATATCAGACAGTAGGTTTTCAAAGCGCTCATTAGTCACAGTCTAGCCCTGTCAATTCTTCCTGATTTATAATTCAATATAACATAATTAGTCACTATCAATGTTTCGCTAGTTCCTAAATGAAATAATTTCAGTAAATGAAGTCTTACTTCTTCGGACATCAAGTGGGGAAATTTGCATTGGCTCAAATCGTTTAGTCGCTTATTTAATTCAAATCTTAGCGATACTCTAATAATAATTTTCTTTTTAGCAACCTCGGTTGAGTTCTAAATGATTCCAACAAATGGGTTCCGTCTTAATCAAATAACATATAACGTAGCTTGTAACAAAACATGGGATGAATTGAGTTCATCACGTAAAATCTTTCAAAGCCTCTAGGGTTGTTACTAACATCTACATAACACAAGGGATGACATTCTTGATAGAACAGAGGAATAATCATCCCGGAATCGAAGCACACCCGTTCATGACTGTCGGTGGCCGACTCGGAATCGGTTTGACAACCCACCCGTACATCAGACTGTTGGTGGGGCCATCCGTACACCAGACCGTCGATGGCAAAGAGATATCTCAACAAAGGTGCTACATAAGCTTAACGTCCCCTTGCACGAAAGGACCTTTCAAGAATGTCATCAAAAGAAGCTAATACTTAATACAGAGTTAATGGATCATCATTCAAGCTAGATCAAATTCTTTTCCAAAATAAAGCAAAGCAAAGCCTCATCAAAACATCGTAATATAGCGTTATTAAAACACCACTTACAGATAAACTGTTAACTTCAAGCAGTCCTACTTGTACTAAAGTACTATCCTTAACCAATTAGATTATTTGAGCTTTCTCTTAGGTTTGGGACAGTCTTCTATTTGATGTCCAACTTCTCACATTTCCAATAATTTTATAACACAGTCCCCGATGATTCTTGTGACATGTGACATACTAGGGTAACTTATTTTTCTTACAACTTTGCCTGAAATTACTCGTCCTTCTTACCACAAAATTCTTAGTTTTCTTCTTTGATTCACTTTTCACTTCCACACTTAACTCTCGCCTTTTGACCTTACCATGTAGGGTAGGATTCACAACTTCCACCACGTTCTCTAGTACCTCTTCTACTTTACCTAATCACTCTGGTTAAGACTCAATTTCCATTCCATTCATACTTTCTCACTATCTTCTCCTGATGATGGAAGGGAAGGGTTAAACACAAGAAAATGGTTGACAACACTTGGGTTAATTAATTGACTTAAGTTATAGTACAAAGCACATATCAAGCACAAGTAGACATACATACATAGACATATAAGGACACTGGTAAGATGACCTATCCCTTCCCAAGGAATTTACCAAGAATTTCCGATTCGAAGCTACGTTGGCCAAACATGATTCCAATCAGACTTTCGAGGTCATTCGGCAAAGGCATGAGACACTACGATTTGACATACCACATAATAAGTTCCCACCAAAATGTACTATCTTACATATCAAATGGTTTTTCCTGTCCTCAATTACCAAATATTCTCATAGTCCAATTTAACATATAACCTATATGGCTTTCATGACTTTCGTTGAAGGTTCTAATTCTTCATGATACTATGATTCCACAAATCAACATACTCGTTCCCACCAATGTACTAGTCAAATATTTTGATTTCCTTATGACAATAGAAGTTTCAGAGATTTCACCATAATTCTTGACTTTCAGCCTCACTGCTACACTGATTCCACAATCCAGTTTCCCTATAATCACCAAAAATCCACAATAGTTCTTAATTCTTAGTTTTAGTACATAAACATACTACACAAACATATATACATATTCTTGAATGCACAACTTTTTACTTACTTACTAGATGCATGAAACGTAAATCCGTTGTAAACATTCTAATCCTCAATGGACACGTGTGTGAGATATTAACGCGCGCTTTGATACCACACTGTCATGACCCAAACCCGCCCCTATGGGTTTAGCACCGTAACCGGCCAGTAATCCGTGGATTACCAAAGGCCTCTGAACAGATTAACAAATAATAAGGGGCTGCGGAAGCAATAATACAAAATAGACAAGGTCCAATGAGCTGTGATGACGTACATGGGACAGAACATTTCAAAACTTACTTATAGATATATAAACATGCCAGTCCAGATATATAATATTTACAAAATATTTACAGAAGTGAACTTCCCAAGATCTGACTTTACAAATAGTTACAGAGACTAGCATGAAAACAAAAGAAAACAGCCATGGCATTAGACTTCGATCGGAACCTCCTCGGGAGGTACAACGGTTGGCTAACAAAAAAAACAGTACAAAAGGCCGTCAACTCTGGCCCTGGTCATGTGCCGGCTCACCTACATACATAATATAAATTGTGAGCGAAAGCCCAGTGGATAATAACAGAGTAAAGGGGTTAATGAATGATGTCCATCACAGGGTTAGAAATCAAATTCTTATCAGAAACAGAGTCTTACGCATATTCAGATTCCAAATCAGAAACAGATTCATATACATATTCATAATCATTTCCATATTTAGATTTCGCATATAATTATGCGTGGTACATCCATTAGCGTTAACAAATCTGATGACCCATAAAGGGATGACCTTAAAGGCATTCCGATGACTTATGTGCATAGAGACGTTTCTAATGACCTATAAAGGGGCCTGATGACCCATGAAGGGACCTAATGACCCATAAAGAGACGCATATCATATGATGCTAAGGATGCCACAAATAACTTTCACAATTTTGGACAACCATTCATTCATTTCCAACATAGCATAGCATTTTAGAGAACTAATTACTTCGCATCATAATATTCAGAAAATACTTAACATTGAACATAACTTTACAAAGTTATTACTCACAGTGGGCTTGGAGACAGACAGACAGAGCAGATCGATCAGACAGGACGTGGCACGTGACCTAGGTTCCTCAATTTCAAGTCTAGAGGCTCAATTATGCAATTAACCTTCAATATCTTTAAGTCTCCAATCTAAATGCCTAGATGAACTCAATTTCTCCTATCTCTCTCTCTCTAGTCGGCTGAAGCTCTCAAAATGGCTGAAGAAATATGTTGTATGATCAAGTGTAATAAGGCTTCAACATAGTCTAAGGCAGTGGCCCATTCAAGGGCAATTTCGTAAATAATTGGACTAATGTAATTTAACGTTATTTAATCTAATTTAATCGCTCCAAACCGAATTTTAATTAAACCTACTATAAAATTCTATAAATCATAACTGGCACATAAATCAAGTCAATTTCTGATTCGGACGCTGATAAGGTTTTCAATTCGTAATTTAAAATCTAAGACAAGAACAGATCATTTTATGGCAAACAGATAGGAACATATAAATAATGCAATACACATGCAAATAAATCCCAAATCCTTCCTAAATTACTGTTAAGCATAATTAATCATGAATTAGCATTAGTCGGATGTCGGGGTCATTACACGTACAAGCAAAAACCAAGAAGAATGGGTCCAGAAGTGATTCAAAAAGTTAATGAGGAAATTCTTAGACTACTTTAGGCAGGCTTTATTAGGACAGTCAGGTATGTTGAATGGCTATCTAATATTGTGCCTGTAGTTAAGAAGAATGGTAAAATGAGGGTATGCATTGATTTTAGAAACTTAAATCTAGCAACTTCAAAAGATGAGTATCCGATGCCTATGGTAGATTTGCTGGTAGACAGTTCAGCAGGGCATCAAATTTTATCAATGATGGATGGGCACTCTAGTTATAACCAAATTTGCATTGCAGAGGCGGATGTTTACAAAACAACATTCAGATGTCCTGGGAATATTGGCACCTTCGAATGGGTTAAAATGCTATTTGGTCTGAAGAATGCTGGGGCTACATATCAGTGGGCTATGAACACTATCTTTCACGACCTCATTGGAGGGTATTTAGAGTGTTATATTGATGATATTGTAGTTAAATCCCAATCCATGGAGGAGCATCTGTTTCACTTAGAAGCAGCTTTCGAAAGAATGAGAAAGTTCAAGTTGAAACTCAATCCTCTTAAGTGTGCTTTTGGCGTATCATTTGGAAATTTCTTGGGCTATGTAGTACACAAGAAAGGAATACAGATTGAATAGAATAAAGCCAAAGCCATCATTGAAGCCAGACCCTCATCAAGTAAGAAGGAATTACAAAAGTTCCTTGGACAGGTTAATTTTCTTCGAAGATTCATTTCTAACACTGCAGGGAAAACTAAAGTATTTTCTTCCTTGTTAAGGTTAAGAGATGAAGAGGAATTTGTGTGGACAACAGAGCATCGAATTGCTTTCGAAAGAATCAAAGCCTACTTGGCCAACCCTCCAGTGCTAATACCACCAAAGGGTGATAAGCCCTTGAAGTTGTACATAGCTGCAGCAGAAGATTTATTAGGAGCTTTCTTAGCCCCAGACAATGAAGAAGGCAAGGAGCAAGCTGTTTATTATCTTAGTAGGTTTTTAAATTCTTGTGAATGTAAATATTCAGCTGTAGAAAAGCTATGCCTTGTATTGTATTTTGTTGCAATGAAATTAAGATACTATCTTTTGCCTACAACTGTCTTGGTAATTGCAACCACAGATTTGGTTAAGTATATGTTATCTAGACCTATGTTGATGGGAAGACTTGGCAAATGGGTATTGGCCTTATCAGAATTTCATTTAGAATATGTTCCCCAAAAGGCAGTGAAAGGACAAGTTTTAGCCAATTTTTTGGCAGACCATCCATCTCAAATAGAAAGCCAAGAGATAATGGAACTTGTTATGGCTAGTGTTAAGCTGTGGCAAATGTGGTTCGATGGATTGAAAGCCAATAGCCTAACTGGAATTGGTATAGTGATTAAATCACCACAAGAAATAGAAACCACACATGGTTTCAGAGGATGAAATTACTTGTTCTAATAATCAAGCTGAATATGAAGCCTTAATAGTGGGATTGGAAATTCTTATTGGATTACAAGTTCATGCAGTTAACATATTTAGAGATTCTCAATTGGTGGTTAACCAAGTGAAAGAGATTTGCAAATGTCAAAGTATAAGCATGCTGCCATATTATGTTGTTGCATTACATCTGCTTTCTCAATTTCAAATAGCAAATGTAACTCATGTCCCAAGATTCTTGAATAATAGAGCTAATGATGTGGCTCAGAAAGTTTCAAATTTCAAGAGGAGGGATAATACTCAAAGGGACATAAGCCAAACAACATACCAGAAATCTATACCACTCTTAAATAAAAGGAATGTGGTCCTGGAAGTCCATCATAATGACTTACAGGAACAAGATTGGAGGCATCCAATAATGCAGTACTTGGCTGGCCCATACTCGAAGGCTAGCAGAAAAATTAAATTGCAATCTATGCAATACATCATATCTAGCAATGCTCTCTACAAAAGGGGGGGAGATGGTTTATTGCTGGAATTTTTATGCCCAAAAGAAGCATTAACAGCTATGGCTGAGGTTCATAAAGCATCTGTGGTGCTCATCAGCCTGGTGTGAAAATCAGATGGTTGCTTCAAAGGCATTCCTACTATTGGTCAACTATCCTTAAAGACTGCATAGAATATGCAAAGGGTTGCCAGGCATGCAAAAAACATGGCACAATAAGGCATGTGCCCATAACTGACCTGCATGCAGTAGTAAAGCCTTGGCCATTCAGAGGATGGGCCATGGATATGATGGGGAAAATACACCCACCCTCTTCGAAGCATC
The DNA here is from genome assembly GCF_055761805.1 of Camellia sinensis. Classification (NCBI taxonomy): domain Eukaryota; kingdom Viridiplantae; phylum Streptophyta; class Magnoliopsida; order Ericales; family Theaceae; genus Camellia; species Camellia sinensis. Next base: position 79,922,556 of record NC_138974.1, read on the forward strand.
ATTGTTTCATTTTAGTGGCTACTGATTACTTCACTAAGTGGGTCGAAGCTAAGCCATACAAGGCTGTAGACCAAACTGAGGTCATTGGATTCATCATGGATTTAATCCATAGGTTTGGCATCCCACAAACTATAACTGTTGATAATGGGACTGTGTTCGATGGGAAAATGGTGAAGTCTTTTGTGGCAGAGTTTGGAATTAGCCTTATTAATTCCACCCCCTATTATGCATAAGCCAACAGTCAAGCTGAATCATTCAATAAGTCCTTGAAGAAAGGAATATAAAAGGTTATGGAAGACAATCCTAGGGATTGACATAACTTATTGTTGGATGTATTGTGGGCTTATAGAACTTCCCTAAGGTCAAGCACAGGAGTTACTCTTTATGCCTTGGTGTATGGGCATGATGTAGTGTTGCCTGTGGAAATTAATGTTGAGTCTTTGAGGGTAAGATGCCAAGACCAGCTAGATCCTAAGCAATACCATCAGAGTATGTGCTTGGAATTAGAAGGCATAGATGAAGCCAGAATTCTGGCATTAAATAACATTCTCTTTCAAAAGAAGAAAGCAGCCAAAAATTACAATAAGAAAGTCAAACACATTGGCTTCGATGAAGGTGATTTGGTATGGAAGACAATACTCTCAATAGGAATTAAAAGCCATAAGTTTCGTAAATGGTCACCTAACTGGGAAGGACCATATCAAATTCATAGAGTCTTGCCTTTTGGAGCATACCATTTGAGAAATTTGAATGGATACATACATCTCAAAAAGATTAATGGCAGATATTTGAAGCCTTATTTTCCAACTATTTGGGAAACACAAGGAATAGAATAAATGTCAAGCAAAAGAACACAAGAGTACTCAAATGATAAATCAGAATTTGTTTTTTCATAAAGAGTTAAATACATTTTACCATAAATTGGCCCATAAATTATTACAATGCTTTAATTGTTCTTTTACAACAGACTTCCTATTTTTAAATGAAGAAAACAACTGGATGGCTATGGTCATTTCTTGCTTCGATCGGCCAGTCCTTGGTTGGTGATTTGCAGTTTAGTGTTGGTTCGGATTAAGGCCTGGTTCACTGCAGATAGCTCCTCCTCAAGTTGAGCATTCCTCTCCAGTAGTTGGGTTCGAAAATGGGAGACAAAGGAATGTTGTTCCTTTAGCCCGGAGACTTCAGCATGTACTGTGGAAACAAAGCTCTGGTCTCTCACTAATTTCTCCTCTGCAGCCCTGGCAGTATGACAAATGTTGATATAAAAGTCAATAGTAGATGCTGTCTGAGATAGATGACTTGAGACAGGTATATTGGATTGCTCAACAACTTTACAGCACTGAAGGAAGCCATTTCTTATTATAGGCCTTTGTAAAGCCTCGAAAGGAATCCTTGAAAAAGATGTCAATAACTCTAGATAGCTGTCTAAGTCCATCAGGGGTGTAGAAGGCTTACTACTGGAGGAAGAGGAGCTCTCAAGAATTGCTAACAAAGAATCAGCCAGAACTAATAGCTCAGCCTCATCATTAGCTATTGGAGAGGTAGAGGGCATGTCGAAGAGACTGGCTAGTCTTGCTTCGAAGATATCTACCTCATCTGAGGACATAAGGGGTGCAGAAAGAGCAGCGGTGGAAGGCACAGAAGATTGCATAGGGATAGGAGAAATGGGTGGAGCATCTTCAGTAGTTTCTATGGTCCTAGCCACCAATAGGTCAAGGGAAGAAGGGCTGGAAGTAGGTAAAGGTAATAAACCATGGGTTGGAGAGCTGCCAGTACCGTCTGTAGGGGAATCAGCTACCATCAAAGATGGAGGAGCAGCAGCAGTTGAAATTTCCTTAGGCGAAAGGGGAAGAGCAAGGCTCGAAAGAGAACTGAATTAAGGTAGATCTAAAGATAAGTAAGGAAGATACGGATTTAATCTACAGGAAAGAGATGCAGGAATGCTTGGCCTCAAGGAGGGTACATTGAATGTAGGCTTAGGAAGTGGGAGTATTATCTGAATAGTCCTTACATTTTGCATCTGATCAACTTCAACTGAAACGGAAGAAGTCCTTATTAGAAGAATAGGTTCAGTAGTTGTTGCTGCAAAAGAAGAGATGTAAAGTAATGTCAAGTTTCAACACCAAAAATCTAATAAGGGAGAAATAGTAGAAGCATGAAAGAAATTACTTGTTTCAAAAGTGATAGCAGCAATAGGAGAGCTTCGAAGGGAATAGTGCTCAGCAATGTGTTGCCTTCTTGCAGTTTCCCTTTGAATTGCATCAGCAACAGCTGCTTCATCTCTTAAGAATTGTTGCTGCTGTCTTTTCTCAGCCCTTTCAAAGACAATTATGGCCTTACAATGCTCTTGTTCTACTTCCTTAGCAGCTGCTTCATGAATAGGGTCTTCGACCAAATTAGAAGGAGAGATAGTCATCTTCTTTCTCTTTTTTCTTTGTACTGGTATTGCTTGTTCCTTTTCAATTTCTTTCTCTCCAATTTGGGATTCAGATTTTTCAGAAGTGAGTTCCTCTTCCATTACTCTGGCAGCTGTCTCATGAGTGGGATCTTCAATCGAAAGAGAGACAGTCATCTGTTCCATCTTTCTCCTCTGTAATGGTACTTCCTGTTCTTTCTCAATCTCTTCTTCTTCAATCTGGGATTTGGATTCCTCAGGAGTGAGTATCAGTTTCCTTTTCTTTTTCTGCTTTTGTTTATCCTTGAGAGTAGCTAGGATTTCAGCCCTCTTAGGAGATTCCAGCCCTCTTAGGAGATTCTTCTTGTGGAGACCCTGCACCAAGAGGCTTGAATGTAAAGGAAACAAACAAAAGAGTCTAAGAGGAAACCTGAAAATATTTACCCCTCTTTGAAGCAGCTTTGGTAACTCTAGCAGGAGAAGATGAGGCTACAGGAGCAGTTTTGGTAGTTGTGGAAAGATGGGGGATGTTCTCAACTGTTGTTGATTTGGCCTTTGAAGGCACTCCTAACCCTATCAGTAAGTCATGAGGGTGTACGGATACGTGCACTTCCATATTGGCTGTCCACCAGTTTTGAAATCTTTTCAAAGCCAGGCCAGAAGGAAGGAAGGGGACAAATTTGAACTCGCTCATTTCTTTCAACAGTTTGAATGTTGCTTCTTCTAGTTTTGTTTTGGGTATTCTCAGGTCTCTGACTGTAAGATGGACATTCAAGAGACTGCAGAGTGGAATGGGAATCCCCTGAGTTAACCCAAATTGCCTGGCAAATTGAGAAGGACAGTACACCTCAGCTATACACTTATAAGCTCGAGGGTTTAAAGTGCCAATGAACAACTCCTTCGGCAGCAAAATAGAAGCCCACATGCCTTTGAGGGGTGGGGTAGAGCACTCTTTATCAGCTAAGAATGTTCGTAGCCAAGCAGGTCCTTTGTTGGCATCAAAGGGGCAGAAGAAGGTAGCAGGTGGAGAAATAGGAAGTTGGTGAAAAAAGGTGAAGTAGTAGGCAAAGGAAGCATGATAAAGAACAACTCTGGCATATTTTTCCCCATAAGTGCTAGGGTCTTGAACAAGGAATCTTAAGCATTTGGGATGCAAATCAATGAAGTAAGCAAAAAGCCAGAGTTGGAGCACCCAAAGGGGACCCTCTTGGTTCACATCAAGAGGTTTCTTACAGAATTAGGAACAGGCTCTATAAACATGGCCTAAGAGATAAGGGGCCAGGGCTATGCATTTTTTCAAAACAAGTGCCTTCGCAAGTGGAGCGAACTCAGGCATAATCCTCTAAGATGATGTACAAAAGAAAAATTTGCACAACCAGTACAAAATGAAGGAAAAAAGTTCTCTATCTCTCATGGGACCTACCCTTTTATTTTCGGCTTTTATAAAATCACTGTAAGAAGAGTTTAAGGGTGGAAGGAAGAACTTAATGAGAAGGTCTGGATAGCCGAGAGTGAAAGGAGAGCCAAGGGGTGAAGCCCTAAAAGATGGCAAATATCAAGAATGGTGGGAGCCATCATGCCACACCGAAATTGGAAAAAATTGAAAGCCATGTTCCAAAAACAAAGAGCAGCAGGAATCAAGAAAGGATCTTCAGGAATGATAAACCTGGAAAGACGGAGGGCATCGAGAATACAGAGCTCTTGCAGGTCGTCTTCTCGCGCAGGTACAACTCTGTCATACCATTCTTCTCATTTAGCTCTCAATGTCGGCTAGCAGCGATGAGGTCGGGTCACCCTCCAATTTCCCCAGTCGAGCCCTCCTTCGTAGAGAAGAAAATGGTCCTCCAGACGAGGGTATAAAGTTGGAAGTTGAGCAGGAGCCTCTCGAAATATGGGACCCAAGACGTATTCTTGTTTGTTGCTATGACGAGGAACGAAGAGGCGGCCGTCTATGGCGCTTGACGCATTAGATGTTAACTTGGCGATCTCTTCATCAATACATCTTTTCAAAGCCATAGTTGGGCTTATACGATCGCCAGCAAGCACTTTCGAAGAAGAAGGGTCCATTGGTAGCAAGCAGCAAGGAAGAGGCAAGGAAGAGGGGGTTAACAGAGGAAAGGGGTTTATGTTTTGAGCGATCAAGTGATTTCAGAGCACGAAATAAAAAGGGTTTTAAAAAAAACCTTTGTGTCCGGAAGATATATCGCGTAATTCGTTAAATACTAAAAGTACAAATACGAAGAGCTTCCTTCAATATTGATACTTTTGGAGGGAAAAACACATCCCAGACGTTGAAGCCAGCTTCAAAGTATAGTATTTGGCTTCGAAACCAGATTTTGGCGCCAAAAGTCAAATAACAAACGGCTTCGAAACTAAGAAGCCAACTTCGAAGTATATTTCATACTTATGGACGTAAGAATGCTCAAGTATTCGTTTACTTCGAAGGGATTAAAGACCCGTTTTAGGTTTCTCAATGAAAATAATATCCTTCGAAGCAAGACTCGAGATCCCTTAAGGATGGGAATTGCTGTTCGAAACATCAAAACCAATAATTGGTTTATATATATTTAAGAAAGATTCTCTTTCTAAACTAAAACAGTGCAGCCCTAAAAAGGAGCTTTCATATTTTTGAAAGTATGGACTGTTATTCTAGGGAAAAATGGTCAATTTAAAACTGATTGATCATACTGACCATGACCATATGTTGGTTATGATCGAAATAAACTTTAAGGGGTAGGACTGTCGAATTCGAAGCACTGATTCTAAATGAAAATCAGCAAAATTGGCAACTATTATTCCATAAACTGGAAAGTTCATGTTGGTTTTTAATGTTTCATTTTAAACAACTGAGTCCAGATTCGAAGCCCTGAATTTGCTTTTAAAGACAAATGGAGACAAGATCAAACAATGCCAAATAAAGAGAAAAGTCTTAGTTGTATTAAAGCAAAAGCAATTACATCGAATGGCCCTCTTTGGGTACAAATTCAAATGCATAAAAGTAAGGAATAGAATAAATAACAAGATCATGAAATTTGGTCCAACTATGATCAATGAATTTCTGTTCTTTCTTTATTCTATCCTCTATTTCTTCTAACAATGGCTGCATGAGTTGATGTGCTCTCACTTCGTAAAAGAGCTCTTCAGCCTTTATTTCGAATGTTGTTTCTCTCAATCCGTGTTCCAATTCGTCTATATCCAAGTCATCCCAGTACACAGAATCTTTATTCTTGAAATCATCAAATTCTTCAATGAAGTTCTCTGCTTCGTACTGGGCATAAACTCGAAGGGACGAGAGTTGGTCTAAAGATTGTGTGGTGGCCATAGAGGTCCGATGCCAGTGGAGAAGGAACGGAAGTTGGTCCAAAAACATGTGAAGCTCTGCTTAGGCGAGGGGATTAAGGACATGACCTCGAGTCAGAATATCACAAGCCCATCGAAGGTTCTTGAGAGGGACTTCGTCTTCAAGAACATTGAAGGGCAAGTGAGAGAAAGCCGCGAGCAGAAGTTGAGCTTGCTTCCGCCCAGCTGGATTAGGGGAAGGTAGAGGCTTGTAAGGTGGAAAGACCATATCCGTGGAGAGGGCAAGCCTCAGTCTTTCTGTCCAGCAAGGATTTGGCGAAGAAGAAGGTGTGGATGCTTCTATTTCAGGAGATGGAGCAAGGGCAGAAGGAATAAGGGCATTAATATAATCGAGTCAGTCAGAAGAACAAATCTTCGCCTTCTGGGCTAAGAATGATGGATTGTACCTTTGTGCCTCTTCTAGGTGTCGGGCAGCGTGCATTATCTTTGTAGGCATGGAGGATGTATACCATGCCATAAGCAGATTCTCCTCCAAACTGCGTCGATGGTCAATGGGCACGTAGGGATAGACCACCGAGCTTCGCGCATAAGAGGGGAACTCTAAAGGGTCAGTAAACTCGACGAAGTGATGGTTGATTCGTTCCCTCAAATCACAGGCCTCAGGTTTTGACCAGCTTGTCTAGTCAGAAGCCCCAAAAGAGGAAGAAATTACAGCATTATCCCATGCAGGGGGTTGTGAAGAAGAACTTCCCATGTCCATATTTGTGACTTTCTGAATCAAAGGATTGAGAGCAGTTTGTTCGTAGTCCAAGGGTGAGTCAGAAGAAGAACTTTCCATGTCCATATTTGTAAGTTTCTGAATTGAAAGATTAAGGGCAATATGTTCGAAGTCCAAGGGTTGATAATTCGCAAAGGCATCCATGACCTGAATATAGAAAGGTGGGTAAAGGTGGCTAATTAATGCATGGAGGTTCTTTCGAGGAAGAACAACATCATCATATGACTCTTCGTGTGCTCGATCAATGGAGGGGAAAATTGATTCGGCCATAAAAAATATATCAGTCTGTTCGAATACTAAGGTGGTGAGAGTGTTCAAAAGATTGAAGGAGAGTTTAATGCATATGATGGATGACAGTTGCATTTTTGGGAGAATGCAAAACCCATGCACGTTCTAAGACGTGGAAAAAAGACCTTGATCCACTAATATCACCAAGTATTAGGTATATTAGTGCGGGGGGTAATGTTGGCTACATATTTTGTACAAGCCCATTACAATTCGACATGTGATAGAATAAGGGTAATACAGGAAGGCTAGTCAAGTCTTCGATCCTGATAGTACACGTGGCAGTTAGTATTGGTTATTACGAGATCTGAGTAGCAGTGGATCAACAAAGATAGGCAAGGTGATGTGGCTTCAACGGTTACTCACATTTAAATTCAAATTTAGGAGGGAAGTTTAACCGTAAGTGATGGCATAGTGGGCTAATTACAAGGCAACATGATCAGCGAGCATGGAGGAGCAGTTCGACGGTTGGAAACACAGTTCATTGGTCATCCTTGAGAAGTATAAATAGCAGAGAATGCCCCAGAAAAGCCCCCTAGACTCAGATCCAAAAAATTAGTCTTATTCTACTTATTTTACATTTCCAGTTTTACATTTCTAGTCTTACATTTCCTGTACTTTAAATTCCTGCATTGCACTTCGTTAATAGGAGTAGTTTCAAGTAGATTGTTACTGTAAACCTCTGCGAGACTGAGTTTGAATCATTGTAAGTTTTTCATTTTAATGAAATACTTCGACTGTTCTTCATTTAATTGTTATTTTGCTTAATTCTCCTAAATCAAGCCACCAGCAAAAGTCTTCTTAATTGAGACTGAAAGAACTAAAATAAAATCGTCTGATAATTGGTTGGCAATTAATTTTCTGTAAAGACTGATTGATCCTTACTGGCACGCTCACAATTACAATAATAACCTTCGAAAGCCAAAAAGCCAACACGTATATCTACATATATATTTATCTGTGGAGTGAATTGCAAAGGAGAGCAAGGGACTAAACCATGGACACTCCATAGATCATGCGCCTTCTCTTCAAGAGCATACTCCTTCTGCTCTTCATGGTCTTCATAAGATGTGTATGGTTTATGACCAGGGACGGGACGAGATGTAGCATGACTAATTTAAAAAAATACATATCATCACATTAAGTGGGTATAAAGTTCTGTATAAATTCTACATTCGTAAGTTTTTTTCTTTACATTATTTGGTTAACTCAATAAAATCAATTTTTTATTATTATTATTTGGTTAACTCAATAAAATCAATTTATTATTATTATTATTATTATTGTTTTGTGCACATTGGAGACAAAAAAATAAGAATTTACTTGTGGCATGAATAAAACCCTTAACCTCTTAATATGATTAAATTAGTCCTAATGTTATATTTGATTCATTAGAATAAGAGTGAAATAAAATGGAATTATTCGTTAACCTTTATTTGAAATGACAATTCACTTATAATGGTGAATGATAATTTTATTTGTAACGTATTTTTTATTAATATTTTTAATAAATCAAATGTACAAATCAACATTCTAATAATCATTCCATTATATCTTCATTTCATTAAATCAAAAAACTACCCAATTATAAACAAAATGCTTATAAAATGTCAAGATATAAAATGGGCCTTGATTTCAACTGTGTAGTATTTTCGGGCCAATATATCAATCAAATGGTAAGCATATTATCAACTACAAAAATGTTTGGGAGCTCTAATTAGAGCCACCACTAATGATGTGGCAGTGGGTCCCACCCACTGCCACAGTGTTGCTATGCCTTGGTTTCTTTTTTTTTTTTTTGTGAGGTTGCCACTTGTTTAGAGCTCTTGTTAGAGTTGGTGTTTTAGTGGTCTCTAGCAGGACTGTATCAGCTATTAGGTATCATATACTCAATTGTTTCTCATGAGTGGAGGGCCCACGGCCCCTCATGGTCTTGCCATAATTCTGTCACTGGTTACGACCAGGGTTTTTGAAAGAAAAAATAGGTTGGAAAGAGTATTAACTTCAATATTTCCTTTTTAAAATTTATAAATCATACTTTTTGAAAATCATAAATAAAGAAATAATTATCAGTTTTAAATAAGGGCGAAAAGAACTTAACCCTATGTGGTTTTGGGCTATTTCAAATGACTTTTCTAACATTTGAAAATATGCAGACACCTCCCCTATGGTTTTTCACCCCCCTAAATTACTCATCAATAATTCTCAATTCTCAATCATTATGAATCCTTTACAATTTAATAATCATGTGTATATTCAAGACATTTATTTTAGAGATGTAAAGGCTCTGCATGCATTTATACATTCATAACTTCTAAGACAATAATTTACAGCATATAATGAGGATTCAATAGAAATTAAAACACAAAAAAATGCCCCTACAGGCTACATGTTCCGAGGTTTAAGCCCGGTTATAGATCAGTGGTTTTCTAACTCATACAAATGTAACCTTTGGCTTATCAAAATAAAACAACAAGAGACAAGAGCCTCGTGCTCCCAAAACAATTCTCCACGTCTGTACTTTGACAGGATCACAATAGCCTTTCTTGTAACAAATCCACTAGGGGTAAGCACAAAGCCTAATAGGAAATTCTTAATAAAGTATATACATTTTACACAGTCTCATGAGATAGATGCACATGCCATGCCATGCTCAAAATAGTTTTTCTCTTTTGAAAATCTCATGCACAATGCTCATTCTAAAATATAATCAATCCAATGATTTTCATATCAACTAGGAGTGGCAAATACGACTCAACCAAATCTCCAAGGCTAGTGTCTGCAAGTAGACGTATCAAGCACTACAAAATCCTACTTTACTAGCTTCTAATCAGAGGGCTTAGGCACCCGCATGCGCATGTTTTTTGGTCTTACACCAAAGACACTCAGGCCAACTTAATTCTTAAATTATATACCCTCTAATCGAATTTCCCACTGTATTTATCCTAATGGTTTAATAACAATATTTGTTCCACAAAACCATTTCCGTTTTAAAAGTAATCTCAACAATGCCAATTTAAAAGAAAACAATGAACATGAAATGAAATGCCAATGCAATGTATATATATATATACAATATATATTCCAAGAGATAGATAAAAACACATCACCAAATACATTTCTTTTTTCTTTAAATCGAAGAAATCTCAACATGATAATCATCATTTCCAATTTGCATCTTTTCAAGATAAATATATCAATTCACTATTTTCTCAATATCAATTTCTCTCTTACAAGGAATTTTAACAATAGGGATAAATATATCAATTTCCTCATCATTTTTTAAAAATAGATCTCAACAATTCATGATTTAACAAAATCTCAACTTTTCTCCAAATTTCCAAAATCTAGGTTTTTCATAAAAGAAAAATAAAGTTTCTCTTTTAAAAATATTTTACGCAATTAGAAACCCCAACTATCACACAACTTATATTTTTCTTCGATACAATATTTTTCTCAACTTCCTCAAGGGTTTCACAAAATTAGAGTTTCCATATTTTTGAAAAGATTTTTACTCATAAAACTCCCAAAACATTCCCATAGTTCATAAATTAAAAGATTTAAGAAAACCCTCTTTAAACAAAACACAATCTCATTAAAAAAAATAAAATAAAATCAAACCCTAACTCAATGCACTCCAACAACATCAAAACTACCGTAGACTTGCAAAAAATATATACAACTCAAAGAAAATCCCTACTTCAAGCTCTAGGAAAAAGATGAGAAAATCGATCTCCACCGCATAAGATGAAACTCTCCAAACTTTCCAAAAGGACTAGAGTCAAAATCATTATGGATTGGGAGTAATCAAAGAAAGAGTGAGTTTTGGTGAGATTGATTAGAGAGAAGGAAGATAAAAGATTGGTATAAAGAGAGAGGTAAGGGAAAAGTGAAGGGAGAGAGAGAGAGGGAATCAGGTTTTATAAAAAGTGGCTCAAATTTCGAAATTGAAATAGACATTTCCGCATGTATGGGCCCCTGGCTACACGTGCAGTGCCCCTTCTGCACATGCGGGACCCTTGGCCGCATGTGCGACACTCTTCTTACACGTGCCCACCACACGTGCTTTAATTTCAGAATGCAACCCAAGAAACCAAGCCTTCATCGCACGTGCGGTTTCATCCCTGCACATGTGGTTTTGTTTATCTGGTAGGTTTAAAAAACTCAACAAGGTATTACTCCACCTTGGCTTTGCCTCCGCACTTGAAACAAGAAATTTTGAACCCAAAGTAAGTTAAGGTGACCACACAAGAAGATTTTTGAAAAATGGCGAACTCACACGACCAACAAAGCCTCAGATTGAGATCAAAACTCTCGATATAGAGATTAAACGAGGATAAGAAAGGAAGGAAATCGGGTTATGTACCCAGGACATCATAGTTTTGAACTGATCTGCAATCGTCATGCCGTTAATGTTTATGTCAAAAAGACTAGTTTTATCCTTACACAAGTGATACACTCACCCCCCACATGTCACACACATGCACTTTCCTTCTCTCCTCTCTCTCTACACACATATTACATCACATCACTCACCTCACTTTTTTAATTAAAAACAAAACAAAATTTATTCAATTTTGGAATTGAAATAGACATTTCCGCACGTGTGGGCCCCTGGCTACACGTGCAGTGCCCCTTTTGCATGTGTGGGACCCTTGGACGCACGTGCAACACTCTCCCCACATGTGCCCACCACATGAGCTTGAATTCCAGAATGCAACCCAAGAAACCAAGCCTTCACCGTATGTGCGGCCCTCCTCCCTGCACTTGCGGTTCCATCCCTCCACATGTGGTTTTGTTTATCTGGTAGGTTTAAAAAACTCAACAAGGTATTTCTCCACCTCGGCTTTGCCTCTGCACCCGAAACAAGAAATTTTGAACCCAAAGTTAAGGTGACCACACAAGAAGATTTTTGAAAAATGGCGAACTCACACGACCAACAAAGCCTCAGATTGAGATCAAAACTCTAGATGTAGAGATTAAATGAGGAGAAGAGAGGAAGGAAATCGGGTTATGTACCCAGGACATCATAATTTTGAACTGATCTACAATCGTCACGCCGTTAATGTTTATGTCAAAAAGACTAGTTTTATCCTTACACACAGTGATACACTCACCCTCCACATGTCACACACATGCACTTTCCTTCTCTCCTCTCTCTCTACACACATATTACATCACATCACTCACCTCACTTTTTTAATTAAAAAACAAAACAAAATTTATTCAATTTTATTTTAATAAGATACATATAAGTTTTAATATATAAATTCAATTTTCATAAAATTAATATTATTCAAAAAAAATATCAAAAAAAATATTTAAAATAAGACTCATATTTAACATATTTAATAAAAATTTAAATTAATAATTCAATAAATATGTAAAAAGAACTTACATAATTAAAATAATTTGTATGATTTGAAATTAATGTAAATAACAATTATTTAGAATTATTTTTTGAACATAAAAATATTATTTTTTATTAACTAAAAAAAACGTAAAGACTAATAGAAAATATTAACTCAAATTACACAAAATTAATAATAATAATAATATTCAAACTACACAAATGTTAACTTAAATTGTATAAATAAAAAATACTAATAAACCATACAGATAATAATAATTAAATCACACAAATATTATTTTATATTTTTATTAACTCAAATCATACAATAAAAATAATATAACTTAATAACAAAAAAATAGTCACATATATTTTAGCATTAAAAATAATTTCAAAAAATTATGTCATGAGAAATCCAATTCATCATATTTGATTCAATTCTGTCTTTTATTTTTCTAAACAAAAATAAAAATTAATTTGTTAAAGAAAAAACCATTTCTTATGGTTCTATAATAAAAATTCTAAAAACCCTCAAAATAGTGATTTTCGATTATTATCTAATTTAAAACAACGAATAACAATCCCAATCAAATAATCAACAACAAATTGGTACAACGATTTAACGTAGAAAAAAACCCAAGGACTTCTCCAATTGTGATAAAAAAATCAGGGGTCAAAATCACAAAATGATCTACTAAGAAGACAAAAATGAATTACACCCGTGAACTCTCAATTACTTAGCGAATCCACGCTCGAATTGAACCGAACTCGATGTGCCTCTTCCACTACCGTCTTCACCTTTAAATTGCTTTGCCTAATATTGAATCCACAACGTCAATCTTGAATCCACGATGATGAGCCATTCTGAAATTTATGAAAATTTCCGGCCCAAGTTTTTCGGAATCCACCGATGAACACCTCTCTCTTTTTGTGAATGAAAAAACAAAACCAAACTCTTAATGTTTGTCAATATATAATTCATTGATCAATCGATCACATTCTATATATCAAGGAAACTCATATACAAATACCCTCTAATATAGAATACTTTATTTTTTCTTCCTCTCTAAGAATTTGAACGGGTTAAACCTTAAAAATAGCAAATGGTGCATTTTTTACTAATCAGAGCCGCGAACACCGCTTGAGCACTCACTTTACCGCTTGAGCAGTGTGACTAAAGACAGTATTCACATATAGACCAACCGCTCGAACACAATATCTACCGTTTGAGTGGTAAAACTTATTTCCCATAAGTTGAGAATACAGGCATAAATACTGGATGAACCACTTCACCACTTGAGCACACAAAAGATTGCTCAAGCGGTTAATCAAATTTGATTTCTTTCTTGGCTTCGGGTATAGCGACCCCGGTCTTTTCTCTTTAAATTATTGTATCCGGACTTAGGTTCCGTGGATCCTGTCATTACTTATTGGTTGTTGTTGTCCTTTAATCTCTTTGTATTTGAAGTATAGGTTGTGTTGGACGGGTCTGTTACAGGTTGGTTGATTTTAGATGCCGATAGGTGATGCCCAGATTTTGGCCTTCACGCTCGAGCGGAAGTTTTAACGCTCGAGCGGTCCCTTCGTTGTTGCTTCTCCGCTCGAGCGGGATTTTTGACGCTCGAGCGGGATTTTCCATCTCCCAGTATTTTGCTCTGCAGTTCTTCCGCTCGAGCGGTAGTTTTTACGCTCGAGCGTGATCCCTTGTTTTTGCTCCTCCGCTCGAGCGGGGAGTTTGACGCTCGAGCGGGTGCAGCGCCTGCAAAACTTCTGGAAGGGTGCAATCGACGCTCGAGCGGCTTTCTTCACGCTCGAGCATGATTCTGTGTCTTACGCTCGAGCGGGGCTTTCTACGCTCGAGCGTAGAGTCGATTATATCAGTCCGTGATTTCACTTTTTGGATCACTTTTTGACCTACTTTTCCTTCATAACCCTCTAAAAACCGCCCCTGGAGTGTTTTTATCTCTCTCTCTCCCTCTACACACCTTCTCTCTTACGATTGATCTACTTAGAGTGAGTTTCTACCTTAGATCCTTTATTAAAAAGTTAGAGTAAGTTGAGGGCTTCGTTTTAATCTGAGAAACTTGGGATTTGGAGCACGTTGGTCTTTGGTCTTCATCTCCATCTTCTCTATACGGATTATTTTCTTCGAGGTAGGGATTTCCTACTCCATTCTATAAGTTTTGTTCTAAGTTTTGGTTTTTGATATGTTGGGGATACTTTGGTAATTTGGGGAAAAACCCGAGTTGTATTAATAAATTGATTTGTATAATTAGTTTAAGGGAATTTGGTTAAATTCATGAAATTGAGGAATTCATTGATTAAATGGTGTGGTGGGATAATTTAAACCACTCGCCTAGTGAATTGTTGTTATATTTATTTCCAGTCTAGAAATAACTGTTTTGGGCTATCGGTGGAGGATAGTCGTGATTGTTGTAGACATTGCATGTGGATTAGGAATAACTGAAACTAATCACATTGGTTAAGTCATTAATTTTGACTATTGCATTAATACAGAAAATACGTGTATTGTTTGAGCATTGCATTTGCATACATTGTTTTGTGTGGGAGGAGATAGGGGATGTACTCCACGGTTTAGGGGAAGATAGGGGATGGACCTCTAAACCGGATTTTTGTTTGGGAGGAGATAGGGGATGGACTCCATTAGCACCATTTTTTTATGTGTGCTTATTATATTGAAGTGTTTTTACATGATTATTGATACAGTACTAAAATGTGTATCAAATGGGAAGTATGAAGTGTTTTGATATGAGCATGAGTCTCGTTTGTTTTGTTGATATTGGAAGTAATGTGAATATGATATACAATTCATTGTTGTAAGTTGGCCAGGTTCTGAGCCATGTTGATAATAATGGAAAGTGAAATGTGTCTTAGACATTAGTGTCATGAGACTGTTTAATGGTAAAATTGGTTATCTTAGTTAACCATCTATTGAATGCTATAGCTTTATTCAATGCTTATATTTGGTTTAGTATTTTTCTACTGGGCTGTGGCTCACCCTTTATGGGAACATCATTTTCAGGTTCAGGTGATAAGCTACCTCCACGGACTTAGCCTGGAAGGATTTGATGTTTGAGATTTTGAAGACTTGTCTTTAGTTATATGTTTTATTTTGTTATTTTTTTGAGATTTCATGTAAACATTCAAGCCTAGGGCTTAACTTGTAAATGAGTTAGTACTCATCCTTTTTGTGTCCAAGTGTTAGCTTGGAAAGATGTAAGCCCTTAGGGCATTTATTTTGATGTTGCAGGATGTTACATGTGATGTCTTTCAATAAGAATACTCTGATGAATAACTCAAATGATTCAGTTTCTTTTATAAATGCATGTTAATGTTATGGTTATTATGGGTTTATTTTGAGGGCGTGACATCGGGGGTGTTGCCCCTCGAACCCGCCTAGGCGCTGCCCTGTGGACTCTTGCGAGCTGACCATACAGTTCAATCCCCGCAAACAATGAATGCTCAAAACAAGATAGGGAATGTCAGCACAAACTCCTTTACTCAGGCACAATTCGGATTGGATTTGCATCTAAACTCTTATAACTCACAAATATAATAGAGCAAATAAAAATACACATGAATAAATTTTTGTCCAATGAGATTGCCAATTATAAAAACCTAACACAATTGTATAATAAAGTTTAATAAAATATAATTAATTGTTTCCCCTCTAATATTATTTGTAGAAGACATTTCAATATTTATAACAAATTGTATAATAAAGTTTAAAGAAATTAAATAATAAAATTAGGATAAATTACAAACATACCCTCTGAGGTTTATTTAAATTACAAATTATCCCTTGTAGTTTTAGAAATTACAATATCCCCCCTAAGGTTTCTAATTTCATTACAAATAAGACCTTTTATTAATAAATCATTAAGTTAATTAACAATTTTTAATGATGTTAAAATTTTATTTCAATTAATAATTCAAATAATTTTACTATTGTATAGGAGAATAGTTAGAAATTTTATTTTTTCAATTAATTCTGTTAAATAAACAATTTTGACAAGGAGATATTTGTAATTTTTCAAATCATATGGGGTAATTTATATTTTAAGCTAATATCAGGGGGTGTATTTGTAATTTATCCATAAAATTAAAAGATAAAAAAGACACTACAAACTGGAAGACAAATTAAACAAATAAATATTTGATTAAATAAAAAATAAAATAAATAAGAGATAAAAATATAATAGGAAAAAAATAAAATGTATAATAAAGTTTAATAAAATATAATCAAGTGTATCCCCTCTAATGTTGCTTGTAGAGGACATTTCAATACTCCTAATCAGTGGCAGAGCCAGAAATTTAATTTAGAGGGGGCACTTACTAATTATAATAATTTTTACAAAAAATATTTCACGTAAATTTTTTACAATTGATTTCAGGAAGCATAAAAAAAATATATTATTTATAACTAGTGTATCATGGACAATACCAAAAAAAAAATATGGATGTAAGTCTTAAAATAAATTATATAATGATAAATTATTTTTTGATACAAAATTTGATTAAAAATTCAATATAATGGTAATACCATGTCATCATTGGTATGTAATATCACCCACTAATGGTAAATAAATGCATAAAAAGTGAACCTCACATGTCAAATGTAACTAACAATCTAATAAATTTCATATCTTTATAGTGAGATTACTTATACTTGCATATCACTAATAATGATATCGTCGTTACATTCAAAAAATTTCATAGCTAATATAGTTTATTTATAATAGTCTCTTCATTTTCAATCAAAACAGCCATTATTGTTTTCATAATTTTTAAAATGTCATTGACATTTCACTCTAATAATATTTTTGTAATTTTTTTTTTATGTTTGCAAAAAAAAAAAAATCCAAAATCCAAGGGGGGCACGTGACCCCCCGGTCACATGATGCCTCCGCCCCTGCTCCTAATAAATTGTGTAATAAAGTTTAAAGAAAATTAAACAATAAAATTAAAAAATGAAAAGGACAATATAAAGTGGTAGACAAATTAAACAAATATATATTTGATTAAATAAAAAATAAAATAAATAATAGATAAAAATATAATTAAAAAATAAACAAATTAAAAAGAAATTAAAATAAAAAAAGAGAGGGAGTACTAATTGTTCCAGAATGATTCCACTTTTCCCTCCAATATGGGGGGAGTATAACATCCATTTCATAGTATTGTCTTATATAGTGAAGGGTAAGGTCGTTTTAATCTTTTGGTCAAACCATTTTTGGAGAGAAAGCTGTCAAATGGATCAATATATGCAAATTGGGGACGTGCAGCCCATTTGTCATTTGTTTGGACGGAAAATGTAACAGTTGCAGATCAGCCCAAAACTATAGGAGAGGTGTCTGTATATTTCCAAACCTCAGGGGGTCATTGTAGCTCGACTTTTCGTGCTCCTTTCGGATACGATAGCCTTATAGTTCGGACTCCCATGGTTCTGAATTTGATTTTACAAGTGCAATGCCAAATAGATAAACACGAAAGAGTCCAAATCCAGCAAATCTTTTGAAAAATCGATTTTGAATCAAAATATCAAAAATGAACTGCTTTACTAGATACAGAGTCGTCACCTAAATATTTTTGAAAAATTTAGGAAACCCATGACTCGTGCCAAAGGCCACGTGTTGGTCATTACCAAAGTTGCCTCAGCTCGGGAACTTAGGTACGAGAGGGGAAGGTCATAAATTGAGCACCCCCCCTCGCTCGTTCAAAGATCAGCCTCTACTAATCATGATGTGATTCTTATTTACATTATATGTTCTTGCTCCGATTATTAGGCTAACTTTACTATGTGTTGCACACAAGTATAGACTAATTTGTAAAAATTGAAACACTTTGATTTCATGCTTGTTTTGAAAATTGTTTCGAATATGTATCACTTGAAAAAGTGATCTCATATGTACATTACTCAAATTATTCCAATTCAAGTGATTAGTCTTCATCCACAAGCATTCAAACAGATATAGCACTTAAGCACTTAGCCTCACGGTATCATGCTAGATATGGCAACAATCACACTCATGCAAATATGCTAAAGCAATAAAAATGCTCACCTAGTACTCCGAAGCGAGCCAAAAGAAACAAAATAATTAGAAAACATGCATGTCCCTAATTAATGCAATATGACTAATGCAACACATGCAAGATGTAATTAACAGGCTCGGCTACTAATATATCATGTGAAACAACTTGATAGCATGTGGTCTAAACACGTATTCAACAGAGTAATAAACGACAATGCTTGTTAGAATGATGAGCCAAGCCTCGATTCATGCAAGACAAGTGGGTGCAAACATGGAAAATGCTAAAAGAAACATGATGTTATAAGCTACCGATTATAAGTGAGTAAATAAAAGAGAGAAAAATGTGGGGTTGGAAGATATACACATTATTACAAGTTTGCCCTCACGCAGGAGAGTCCGAATGAATGCCCTAGATAATTACTACGAATTAACTAATCTATTACAACCCAAATAAAATGAATCAACTATGCTAGCTAATTATTAGAACACCACAGATTAACTAACTACTTTAGCTAATTAATTAAGTACAACACAAAACTAACTAGCTATTCTACTTAGTTTAATACAAAAACTAACTAGCTAATTACAATGCACAATTAATTAGCTAATTAATTAACTATTATGAGCCCTGGGAAATGAGGGTTGACCCATGTATGCACGCGGATTTCCATCCAAAAAAGTCCCCTGTTTTGCTGCCAGAGTGCCTCTATTGCATAGTTAGAAAATTGTACTGTTTTTTCCACCTCAACCTCTACTTTGCTCTGCTGGAAAAAGAACACTGCCTGGCTGGTAGTGGCCGGCCGACCACTAATAGTGGTTTGCTGCCTAGTAAAAGTGGCTTGCCGGCCACCAATGTTGGTTCTTTCCTGTTGCAACATACAACAAACAGAGCACAAACAGAGTATTCTCAGGGGATATCTGTCCACCCTACCTCTCCTTATCAGCAAACAGGTCAAATGAGGGGTAGGCTTGATTCGTAAACCATCAATTGACGCAATTTCATTGCGTGATGACTTATGAACCAATGGATACAATTTCAATAAATGGTGAAGAAAGACCAACAAAATCTCCTCCCTATCATGGATTGATCAAGGGAAGTGGTTGACCTTGGAAACTTGAACCATTTCATCATTAACAAGTATGAAATGACCCAAGTCTCCATGTGTTCAATTAACGTCCGATTGAACACTAAATCATTTTATTATCTTACTTCATTTTAACCCAAATTTTATTACTCCATTTTAATTACCTTCCATTAATTAGTCAATTGAGTCCAATAATGAGCTTTGAGTCCACTAATGGAGAGAAGTACCAAACCAAATGTTATTTTAGGCATGAGAGGGAGATCATGTTGTTGGTAATGAACTCCCAAAGAAATTAAACAATTAAGCATAATATCACCCCTTCAAGCTTAAAGAACACTCCTTTTGGAGCAACTTTCAAAACAAAGAGAAAAAGCCAAGAAATGAAGGAGATTGCAAAGATGATTAGAGGTGAACACAAGAATGGAAAGTAAGAAATAAATGCTATCAATTCAAATAGGTTGGTGGCTAAGGCCTAAACCACAAAGCCTATGAGAACCATTACACAATAAGCATACTATACAAAGCATGAATGAAACTAACTCATAAAAATAGTCCTAAAACAGTAAAAAAAAAAAAAAAAAGTGCTAGAATGAAGACAAAAACAACTACAACAATAAGCTAAAATATTAAGCGATTAAAACTAGCACACAAGCACAAGAAGTGGAGGCTAACCCCTCCACTTTTGGGACTTCAAAACATGATTTTAGTCTTTGAAAAACCTCTAAAAATCAATGGTAAAAAGCTCAAAAAAAGTTGATGAGAAGATGAGAAATACTAGGACAAAGGCCTAAGAAACAAGGTTCAAAGAAGGGTTGTCAACCCCTCTACCTTTAATGGCCTTAAACCACAATTTTCAGCCCAAAAATACAGGTAATAAACAGCTCAAAAACAACAAGAAAAGATGAGAAAAAGATGGTACAAAAGAACTAGAATGTATACCTCTTGAAGAGGGATGATCTCTTGAATTTCCAAACCACTAATTCCACACTCTCAAGTGCTAAAATGCAAGCTTAATCACCTCAGCAAAGATCCCTCAAAATTTGGTTTAGAGTATCTAGGCAAAGGTTATGTACGTTGCACATGAGAGAGAAATTTTCTAAACTTTTGCTCTCCAAAATTTTCTAAACTCAAAATTTTTTCTAACCTCTCTAATAAAAGAGAGGATCATTTATATATAGAAATATATGAGGGACCGTTCGAAAATATCCTTACAAACACAGCTGGAATGATGCATATATCTGTGGAGACAGCTGGCCAAAAATATCTGGTTTTTTGCATTAGTGGCCAGCAGGCCACACTAGTGGGTCTGCAAGTCCCTGGATGCTCAGGCCTAAAAAATCACTGTTTTGGTCCAAAACAAGGCACAAGGTTTGTAGGACAAGGCTGAGGCTTCCTGTTGAGGAAGTCAAGCATTCGACAAGCATACACATTCATTATTGAGAAATCAATTAGTGGCGCCTAAGCTTTAAGGGCCGTAAAAAATGGGGTGTCTACAGTCATCTGCAATAGCCCAAAACTGTAGTGCCCCAAAATAATAATAAAAACAATCAATCTCATGATATTCAATAGTAACATCACATGCGACATAATAACTTTTCATTCATATTCTTTTGCTGTACAAAAGATGACATACGCGAGTATACATTCATAAATCCTAAATCCTAAATCTATAGCGTATGCCACATATGAGTAATTTGAAGTAAAATGTTATACAGATAAGTCAATGCCCTAATGGCTACATTTTTCCAACATGATACTTGGTTACAACAAAAGTGAGTTATACTCAATATAGTTAAAGCCCAAGGCATGTACAAAATAATTACAACAAGAAATAAAAAATGAGTCTTCAGCTCTACGGTCCTCCCAAGCTAAGTCCTTGGTGGAGGCATATCATCAGCACCTGAAAGTTGTTTTCCACATACGATGAGCCAAAGCAAGTAGAGATGCTTTAACACAATGTATGAATCTTAACGAAGTCGTAAGGTGAATGCATGTGCATGCCATTTGTCAAACGTTTTACATTTTCATCTTAAAACAATGCATTGCCAGGATTATACATCAGTTCATGAGAAATATCATTTTATTATAAAAAACAGGGTAGTGGATACAAAATAGTAGGAATGTCTAGGTATGTGTTTGCCAGGAGGTTATATAAACACTACCAAAACCATTTTACTGATACTAACCGGAAGGATCGGCACCTAACTGCACGGGTTTCTTGATTTTCACCAAGACACATGCCAACATAATGACTACAACTACAGCCTCTAACCAGATTCACCAAAGTATTCACCCATTCTTCTCAAATTCAATACATTTTCAATGTTAGGTATGAAACAATACTCAATGCAAGATGTACGAGTAATTAGTTTTAATTCACCTAATCCTCATGCAATTTCTACAACAATCAAAGCTATTTTCCACCGAATAGCCCAATACAAATATTTTCATTCAATAGATAATTTCCAACAAAAGATATAATGTTATCATTTTCAAAATAGAAGTGATACTCTATATCTAACTCCACCCTTATCACTAATAGATACAATCATTACATCTTTTCAAAACCCCATATCTTTTTCCTTTTCTTCCGTAAACCAAATATCAATGATTTGAACAAAGCTTCATTTACTTTCAAAATCATATTTAGGTAAGGAAATTTTAATATTTCAACATATCTCAATCATAAACACATTTCTACAACCTTTCTCAAGCACCCATTTGAAAACCCCTTTTTTACATTTCAAAATTAAACCCTAGGTTTAACCCAAAATCCCCAAATCACTAAATCCTTTCAATGAACAAGGTAAAAATCATATCAAAGGTTGAAGAAATCTCTACCTCAAGATTAGAAGAGGAAATGAGCAAGGGTGAAACTTTGATGGAGCCGAAAACAATATCCTCTCTGATTAAAATGAAATTTTTGACGAGCTCTACCTTTTTCTCCAAAGAGCAATGTTACCCAAGAAAGCAACCCAAGAGGGGGGGTGAATTGGGTAATTAAAAAAATATGAACAGAAAATTGATTGCAATTAATCAAGTAAGTAAATGTAGCAAGTAATTAATTAATACATAGAAAATAAAGGAGAAGGAATGAAGAGCTCAAACACAAGGATTTATAGTGTTTCGGCTCACCGGCCTACGTCCACTCCTCAAGATAACTCCTAGAGAATTTCTTCACTATGAATCAAATCAATACATCACCAAGCTTCACCTAGCTTGTGGATTTTTACAAAGGACTTACTTCTATTTATTGAGGACCTCTCAACGAAATGCCTCTGTAGACATCCCATTTTTGACGGCCCTTCAAGACTTGGATGTCCTTGAGTTTGTTTGCTCACCAAGTGCTCGAAGTCCTTAGTAGAGGCATTTAGTTGGACCATACAACTTTGAGCCTTTCAAACTCTACATCCCTTTTGTACCATTGTTGGGCCATGCCTTGATCTTTCTAGCCTGCAACCTCTGGTGGCCTACTGGCCATCCCTAGAGGTCGCCAGCCATCACTTTTGGTTTGCCAGCCACTGATGTGGCTTAACGGCTCCAGTGATAGCCTCCTGCCACTATTGATGGCCGGCCGACCACTAGTGTTTTCTGCAGATATTTTATACCAACTGTGCCAGCTGTTTGCACAGATGCATGCATTTGTCCATACGTGGAGGGCTGGATCCCCTTGTGTTTTGAGATTAGAAAAATTTTAGACTCAAAAATTTTCCTCTCTCTACAATTCTCTCACTCTCTCTCTACAAATCCTCTACACTTTTGCTTACTTACACCACACTCTTGCCTATACACTCTTAACCAAATCCACTCATCTCTGAGCTGAGGTGTTCTTGAGCTTGGTTTGAGCTCTAGAAGGTGTATTTACTTGGAATTGTTGCCTAGAATCACTCTTCTCTTCAAGAGGTATAATTCTAGCTTTGTTAGCTTACTTTACATACTTGTTTTCCCATCTTTTTCCCATTGTTTTGGGCTATTTTTGAGCTATAAAAACTCTGTTTTTGTGGGCTAAAATTGGTGATTTTGGCCATTTAAGGTTAGGGGGTGGTTCATCCCTCTTTATTCCTTGTTGTTAAGGCCATTTCACCTTTGTTTCCCATTTTAAAACCATATTTTTTTGGGCCTTTAAACACTGATTTTCAGAGTATTTTTAGTGGTAAAAATCAAGTTTTGAAGTCCAAAATTGGAGGGGTTAACCACCCCTCCTCGTGTCTTGTTTGTTAGCCTAGTTGGTGCCATGCTTTACCTTATTTTTCTAGCTTGTTTTAGCTTTATTCCAGCATGCTTTAGGCTTTGTTTTGGACTATTTTCATTCTATTTTGGGTTGGTTATTGCATGTTTTTGGTGCTTTTTCATACTCATTTTCAGTACTAATCATCTTTGCAACCTTCCTCTTTCTTGGCTTTTACTTTTGCTTTGAAAGTGGTTTTAAGTCACTTGTTTGCCTAAGTACGGAATTGACGTTTCATACCTAATGGTTTAATCCCTTAGAGGGTTCATTACCAATGGTATGATGCTTCTTTCATACCCAAAGCAACTTGTGTTTTGAGCTCTCTTTCCATTAGAGGACTTTAATTCACCCTTTGGACTTAATTGGATTAAAGGATGGTTGGTAAAGTAAAATGAGTAACTAAAACTTGGGACTAAAAGATGAGTAAGATAATAACTTGGTGTGTTCAATCGGACGTTAATTGAACGCATGGAACTTGGACCATTTCATACTTGCTAGTGATGAAATGATCCAAGTCTCCAAGGTCAACTTCTTCCCTAGATCTTTCATGAAAGGGAGAAGGTTTGTGTCTCATTTTGTATTTATTGAACTTGCACATCTTAAACCACAAGCCATCATGTAATGAAATTGCTTGAGTTGGTGGTTTGTGGCTTAAGTTTGCCTTTCCTTGGATTTGTTCATGAAAAAGAGAGGTGAGTTGTGCAAACCATTTGTGAAAATACCCTGTATATGCTCTGTTTGTCCTTTGTTACAGCGAGATGAACCAGTGCATCAGTGGCCAGCAGGTGGCCGGCAGACCGCCATCCATGGCCGGTAGGCCACTTCCACGGTCGGTAGATGGCAGGCAATATTCACCAGTGGCCGGCTGGCCACTGATGCACATCTCAACAGAGTGTTGGTAAGGTGTAGTAAAATTGTTCTGGAAATGTTCAATTGTACAAACAGAGGCTTTCGAGAGCAAAACAGAGGTCTTTTCGGGTGGAAACCGAGCATGTGCGTGCACATATTTCATTTCTCGAGGCGGAACAACAAATTAGCTTAGTTTAGTTACTTAGTTAAATTATTAGTTGCAATTGTTTTGTAATTATTTAATTAGTTAGTTAGCTAATTAGTTCGTTTGTTGTTGTAATAATTGGTTAATTAGTTTAGTTAGCTATTTATTCGGTGTGTAATAATTAGTTTAATTAGCTTAGTTAGCTTAGCTTAGTTTATTCATTCGGACTCTCCTTCGTAAGAGCAAATGTTGTAATAATGTGTATGTCTTCTAACCCCACGTCTTTCTCCATTTTATTTACCTGCTTTTGATGGTTAGATTAGGGACATATTTCAATTAGCATACCTTATGCTTGCATACATTCATCTTGTCTTGCATGCACCAAGGCTCGGCGCATCATTCAAACTGCATTGTCATTTCAATACTTCTTTGAATACGTGTTTAAACGCATGCTATTTAAATTGATTCATATGCCACATTAATAGCCGAGCCTATTAATTGCGTAATGCATGTGTTGCATTAGTCATAATTGTATAGTTAGGAATCATGCTTATTTTCTAACTCATATTTTCTTGGCTTGGAGCACTAAGTGAGTTTTTAATGCTTTAGCATACTTGCATGAATGCGAGTGATTGCCATGACTAGTATGCTTGCCATGAGGCTATGTACTTAAGTGATAAGCTGCTTGAATACCTATGGATGAAGGCTTGTTGCTTGAATTTGAATAATTCAACGAATGTACGTTTTAAGCCCACTATGTCAGTGGCAAATTCACAGTTTTAAGCCCACTTTGTTAAGTGGCAAAATCGCAAACCTTAAGCCCACTTAAGGTGGCAAAATCAAACTCTTTTCACAAAACAAACATGGAATTGAATTGTTCCAATTCAGGCAAACTAGTCTATGCTTGCTTGTGTGCATCACATAGTAATGCTAGTCTAATAACCGGAACAAAAGCACATAATGTTGATAAAAATCATATCATGATTAGTAGAGGTCGATCTTTGATCGGGCGAGCAGGGGTGCTCAATTTGTGACCTTCCCCTTTTGTACCCAAGTTCCCGAGCCAAGGCAACTTTGGTGATTATGGACGCGTGGCCTTTGGCACAAATCATGGGCTTCCTAAATTTCCCTAAAATAAAATATTTATGTGGCGACTCTGTATCTGGCAAAGCAGTCCAATTTTGGCATTTTTGATTCTAAAATCGATCTTCAAAAGATTTGCTGGATTTGGACTCTTTGGTGTTTATTAATTTCACATTGCACTTGTGAGATTAGATTCAGAACCACGGGAGTTCGAATTGTAGGGCTTTATTTCAAACCTCCGAAAGGGGGTGCAACAAAGTCGGGCTACAGTTTCTGGAGACTCTGCTGGGGATTTAGAGAAGTTGACTCGAACTCATGATATGAAGTTTTATCTACACTTATGTGTTTTTTTGCATTTGCATTTGCATTGGTGCGCCAAAGTCACTGTGTTTGCCATCTGCTATTCCTGGATGGTTTGCTGGAGGCTTGCTTGGAAAAGATTTCCAAAAGGTTGACCGGTCATGGGCTCTGCAACGATGGGAATACAACCCTTGGATCTGGACTACCGCTATACCGTTTGATCCTCCTTTCACTTCTCGGTGTTAGGTGTGAGTGGTATATTAGATAGTTTTGCTGAGGTGCCCTTTTTGACCATTTGGCCTAGTTGCATATTGAAAGCCATTGAGACTGTTCCAAACTAGGACAGGATGCTCACCCGAATCCAGGATTGTGTGAAACACTTTTCTTGAATAGTGAACCCTAGTTCCTGACGAAACTAGGACAGAGTTACCTTACCCATTCATAGAGGTGTTTTGGCTCTCACTTAATTGGTATGTGCTTTTAGAGTGAAACTCTATAGGAATGTACGTATCAGTTACAAGTTTGGGTATAAGATTTGGGGGTAGAAATTAGTGTTGAGTGCAATTCTATAGCTTATGCTTACAACTGTGTCTTGTTCACATCTGAGTTGAGGTGCTGTGTGGTTTTTGATTTTTGTTTTCCTTTTGTTTTATTTTTTTTGCAAGGTAGTTTATCACGATTGCTTTGGACAGTTCTGTTACCCCCCAAGCACTTTGGATCCGTGTGAGAAGACTCTACAGATCTAGGGATCTTGTTAGGGGACAACCAGTGTTTACTTCGCTCCCACCGGTTATGAGACGGAGGAGAGTTAGATATAATTCACCAGTTCAGCAATCACCCGCATCCAGTCAGGATCAAACCTTTACATCTAGACCAGCAAGAGACCACTCGCCTATTTAGATGGCCCAGTATCCTTCAGGAATAGAAGATTTGATTTGTAATCCCCAGTAAACCATTGAGGCCATATAGCAGGATGCTGCCCGCCAAGCTGAAGTTACAGCCCACCAAGCTGAAGTCATAAACAGGCTGCAGCAGTAACAACCACAGCCCGCAACGGCTTCTGCTTCCCATTTACCTCCTATGGGTATTCTGGTACTTGGAACCACTGCCAATGTCCAAGAGAATCTGGGCAACCCAATAGACCCCATTCCACCGCAAGCCTCCAAGGCACCAGTGTACCAAACGGAGGCACCATTTGAATTCAAAGTTGACTTCACTGTACTAAAGGTCAACAAGCTAGAAAAGCTTCTCAAACGGGCATAGGGTGTGAACTCAATCCCTGACATCAAATATGGATACACTAACTCCACAGTAACTCTGCCAAATAGATTTAAGATGTCGCATATAGACCGGTTCGATGGTTTTGGGGATCCCGTGGTCCATTTGCGGTTGTTCTCTAATATCCTGCGGCCAATAGGGCTCACCAGACTTCAAAAGCTATCTCTTTTCGGTTGGACCTTCTCAATAATAGCGGCTATCTGGTATGCAAAACTGGAAGACTCTGTGAAATGAAGCTGGGAGGAAATGGCTGAGGCCTCCATTGCACAGTACTCCTACAATACCCAGATCGAGGTCACAACCCGTGATCTTGAGGCAACCCATCAGGAGCCAAATGAGGGCTTCTCGGACTTTGTAACGAGATGGAGGGCCAAGGCTTTGATGATGACTACCACGCCATCCGAAAAGTATCAAATCAGGATGATGGTTCGCAATCTGCAAGGGAAATTACTGCAGAAGATGATTGTCTTGCCATTGTTTATGTTCACTGAACTCCATGAAATGGAGGTTCAGATTGAAGATGCGATGAACCAGGGGTTGATAACCGACGAGAAGGAATAGCCCAAGAGGCCTTTCACGCGCAGTTCCAATGTAACCACGAGTGGAAACACAACTGCACGGCCATCTGATGTGAATGTCATCACCACGACACCCAAAACTTCCAACCTTTTTGCCAGTACAAATCCACAAACCTCAATATCAAACAACCAGGCCCGATCTCAAAGGGTCTTTACCCCACTATACATGCCTTTATCCCAAGTCCTGAGGGTGCTGATAAAAAAGGGGCATCTTAAGCCATTAGAACAACGCCCACTACCTGATCCTCTTCTGACTAAACATAACCTGGCCAAATACTGTGTTTTTCAACAGTAGCATGGTCATGACACCGACCAATGCTACAGGCTGGGTCATAAGATTCAAGATCTCATTGATAACAAAGTGATAGCACCACCTCAAAAGTCGAATGTAACCGCCAACCCTCTTTCGGCCCACAACCACATTCCTCCAGCTCGACACTTAAACGTAATACACACACTAGACATCCCATATGACCTTAGCATATACATCACCCCAGCCCATTTACCCAAGCCTGAAGTGTTCATTCCAGAAAGCATAGACTTGTGCATGATGGACATGTCCACACCTCTGCTTGAACTCGTGGTGGTGACGGTAGCAGAAGGAGGGAGGTTGGCCTTGGAGAGTGTTAGTCTATTACTTGAGAGCTTTGCAGACTTATTTGAGGGGGTGTATGACCCGTGCTACTATATTGTACCAGTTGAGCAAGCCAAGCCCGAAATGGTATTGCCGACAACAGCGGAGGTCAGTGTGGTGAGAAAGGATGGTCCAAGTCAAGGTCTGGATGATCTAACCGAGCTGGAAGAAAACTTAGGCAATCTGCAGTTCTACGATGAACAAGATCAGGGAGACGTGCAGATTGATTGGTTTGATCTGAATGAGTCGACAGACAACTTTGGATGGCTTAGTAATGAACCTGACCAGGAGGAAACAACTGAACCAAAACTTGAAAAAAAGGAATCAAGAATACCTACAGTGGCCAGAATGGCCGAGGACAAGGGGAAGTTCCCAGAGAGCACCAGTATTAAGAATTTAGCTCAAGAACTGGGCGTTGGGAGTATCGCAGATACTGAACAGGAATCCGCGTTGAAGCGGTTTGTGCAAGAAAGGGATCAAGGTAAACAGGACGCTAGAAAAGCCCAATGCCCTGCGGGGGATGCTTCTGATGAAGAAATGATTAGAACGGAACCGAACAATTGCTTTTCAGTTACCGGAGGAATATGGTAGGAAGATGATGATTTGCATCTTGCCCACACTGATAAAGATTGGGGTGAAGACCTACCAGACAATACCTAGTACTCTGAAGAGGTGAACCATATGACTAGAAGTGAGCGGTATTTCAATCCCCTACATTTGGACCAAGCTGAAGCCTCCGGAGAGGATAAAGAGGTAGAGAAGCAGAGGGAAAATAAGTTGGAAGAGGAGGTGGTGCTGAAACAGCTGTAGAAAATTTAGGCTGATATTTCAATCTGAGGCCTACTCATGGCTTCTCATGTATGCCGATAGGCTGTACTATCAGCGATGGATAAAGCCAAATTATCCATTGATACGACTCCTGAATAGCTTGTTGGAGTAGTCTTTTCGGGGGGCGCTGCGCCGATTCTAACTTTCTCAGAACAGAATTGCCACCGGAAGGCTCGGCACACAACAAACTTCTATACATATCAGTAGAGTGCAGAGAAAAGTGGGTACCAGTGGTATTGATCGATACTAGGTCAGTAATCAATGTTTGCCCATCTCGTACAGCCTATGCCATCGGTCTGAAACTAACGGATTTTGTGCTTACAACCCAGGTGATTTGGGCGTATGACAACACCAGCAGGGAGGTGATGGGCACAATACAAATTAGGGTTCAAGTGGGCCCGACTCAACAGGATATTGAGTTTCACGTCCTAGATGTGCCGGCTACTTTCAACCTATTACTAGGAAGGCCGTGGCTACACCAAGTAAAAGTTGTTTCCTCTACCCTTCACCAAATGCTGAAATACCCCCATAGAAAATGGGTGGCTATTGTGTTCAAGAATTCATCTATCCATTCTCTGCCAGTGGTAACTACGCATGTGCTAGAAATTGTTCATGGCGAAGATGATGTATTTTTTTCAGGATTTACCCTAGCTGAGGCCCGGGCAGTACAGAATATCTTGGCAGCTGATGAGGGCTTGTATTTTAGCGCCTAATTAATCTACTTCATGAACAAGCTCCAACATATACCAGGAATGGGTTTGGGAAGAAGTGGCCAGGAGGGTGTTGCTGCATTGACCGATGTGCCACATAATCTACATACCTTTGGTCTTGGCTATACAATTACCAAAGAGGATTGGGTTAGGAAAGGGAATGAGATGGCAAGAAGAGCCAGAGTTAAGCAGACCGGAAAGCACTATGAGCTTGTGTACAGACCAATCTGAGGAACCCTGAATGGTCATTTTATTCAGGAGGGTGAAGACTTCCCCTTTTGCGGTTTCTTTGAACCCTAGTTCGACTCTGACAGACAATAGGTTCCTAGCTTTGAAATTTTCTTCGACTTGCAACTGCAAGACAATGATACAGAGGAAAGGGCTGAGCCAATTACTACTAAAGTTGAGAAGATGATGAAAAATGACTCAAGCAGCAATGAACTTGAAGTAGGGACGACATTGGCATGTCTCTTTTCAAATCCTCCGATCGATTTAGAGAGCTTGGGGGATAACCTGGCCGTTTCCATGATCGGGGACCAACCTGGTGTGAACCCTTCTAGTAGCATTTTGGATGCATTTGACGCACCATCTCTCGTTTGGCAGATGAAGAAGAGCTACTTGTCTAGTAGTTCTGAGTCAGGTAGTGAGCCAGAATCTGATTCCACAGAGTCTATGGAGTCAGAATTAGATTTCGGTGCTTTTGAGTCAGAGTCCGGTACTCTTGGGAGTGATAACCCGGATACCGAGGTCTTGTCTAGGTCATCCTTTTCTTTTTCTTTTGAGTCGGTTGTAACCGAAGAACTAGATAAGCCGGACCTTTTGAATGAGAAATTCCACTGCAGATTCTGAGTATTTCTCTGTGCCACTTGTTTATTGCATTGATTAAGACTTCTAAAATTTTAATGAAAATGATGAGAAAGGAATTCCTTTGGTTTTGAAAAATTTGATTAATCGAAAGGAGGAGAGGTTTGTAAAACCCCTAGCTGATGAAATCATTACTTTTAATGTGGGTATTGAGAAGGATCTGCGTCTGGTCCAGATCGGGTCCACGTTGTCTTCGAAGGAACGCGAGCATTTAGTTGCTTTATTAAAAGATTTCAAAGATGTTTTCTCGTGGTCCTACGAAGACATGCCTGGAATCGATCCTGAGATCGTACAGCATCGGATCCCTCTCGACTTCGAGGCCTGACTCGTCAAACAGAAGTTGCGGAGAATACGCCTGGATTGGGCTTTGAAGATTAAGGAGGAGGTCACCAAGCAGATAGACGTAGAGTTCTTGCTGGTATCTAAGTATCCAACTTGCTTGACCAACATCATCCTAGTGCCGAAGAAAAATGGTAGGTTTTGGGTGTGTATGGACTTCAGGGATTTGAATAGAGCCAGTCCAAAGGACGACTTTCCTTTACCACACATTGATGAATTGGTGGACTTCACCGTAGGTCATGCGTTGCTCTCTTTCATGGATGGATTTTTTGAGTATAACCAGATTTTCATGGCACGCGAGGACAGAGAGAAAACCGCCTTCACTACGCCGTAGGGAACCTACTGCTACAGAGTGATGTCGTTTGGGTTGAAGAATGCTGGGACTACCTATCAAAGGGCTGCAACCACAATTCTGCATGATATGATCCATAAAGAGGTTGAGGTGTACGTGGACGACATGGTTGTCAAATCCAAAGAAAGAGAGGGCCACTACACCGCTTTGAAGAAATTCTTTCAACAGATCAGAGAATACAAATTAAGGTTGAATCCACAGAAGTGTACTTTCAGCATAACAGCAGGAAAAATGATGGGTTTCTTGATCACACAGATGGGCATCGAGGTAGATCTTTCCAAAATCAAGGCCATCCTAGAAATACAACCACCAAGGACTGAAAAAGAGGTGAGAAGTTTTCTAGGTAAATTTCAATTCATAAGACGGTTTATTTCTAAATTAAAATTGACTTGTGAACCACTTTTTGGTCTCCTGAAGAAAGGAAAGAAGTTTCGATGGGATGATTGATGTTAATTCGCTTTTGAGTAGATCAAGTAGTATCTTTAGAATCTGCCTGTGTTGTCGCCACCAGAGCCGGAGAAGCCCTTAATTTTGTATTTGTCAATAATGGACACAACAATGGGATGCATGCTTGCTCGGGAATATGAGGATAGGGCGAAGAAAGCCATCTATTACTTTAACAGGAAAATGCTGGAGTATGACACCCATTGCACCCCGCTGGAGAAAGCTTTCTTAGCCTTGGTATGGGCTACTAGGAAGTTGAGGCACTACTTGTTAGCTCACTCCATAATTCTGGTTTCGAGATTAGATCCCATCAAATATATCTTTGAGAAACCAGCGGTTATGGGTAAGCTAGCCCGATGGTTGCTTCTCCTTTTCGAATTTGATCTGAAGTATGTTAATCGCAAGTCGGTCAAGGGGAGAGTTGTGGCAGAGTTCCTGGCAGATCACCCAGTGGAAGGGAATGAAGCGGTAGAATACCTGTTCCCAGATGAAGCCATTCTACAAGTCGAGAAAGAGATCTGGACAATGTACTTTGACGGAGTGTCTAATCAATACAGTTATGGGATAGGTGTGTTGCTGATAGTACCCGACAATTCCCATATACCTTTAGCCTTCAAACTCCAATTCAAGGTATCCAATAGCGAAGCAAAATACGAGACGTGTATTGCTGGTTTAGAAGCCGTCCTGAAACTAGGGGCAAAAAGGTTGGACATAATCGGGGACTCGAACTTAGTTGTTTCTCAAGCCAATGGACACTGGAAGGTCAGAGAAGAAAATATGAAGATTTATCACCAGACCTTGGACATTTTGATTCCTAGGTTTGAGAAGTTGACTTTCACACATCTACTAAGAGAGAACAACAGGTTCGTTGACGCCTTATCAACTCTATCATCCATGATAGACATCCCGCTTGGAGTCCGAATGCGTCCGTCCATCATTGAGCAGAGGTATACGCTGGCCTACAAGACTATCGCCGCAATAGATGAAGTACAAGATCAAATCCCTTGGTCCTATGATATCTGAAACTTCTTGGAAAAGGAGGTTTATCCACCAGGGGCAAACACCAAATATAAGAGGGCAATACGACGGATGGCTGTTCAATTTATCATATCATATGCGGAGGTAAACTGTACAAGAGGGGTCATCTAGGAATGCACAAGTTGTGTGTCGAAGCAAAAGAATCAAAGCGCCTAATAGAGGCCATCCATGAGGGAGAGTGCGAAGCACACATGAATGGAGTAATGTTAGCCCGAAAGATTCTCAGGCAAGGTTACTACTGGTCTACTATGGAGGATGATTGTATCAGTTTTGTTCGGCGATGCCACAAATGCCAAATCCATGCCAATCGCATGAATATCCCGCCGTCGAAGTTGTACAACATGACTTCACCATGGCCTTTCTCAGTCTAGGGAATCGATGTCATCGGTGCAGTTACACCGAAAGGGTCAAATGGGCATGAATACATTCTGGTGGCAATCGATTACTTCACAAAGTGGGTGGAAGCTTAGTCCTACACAGTGTTGAAAGCATTGTATGTGGCTAAGTTCATCCGAAACAACATCATTTGTCAATATGGAGTCTCAAATGAGATCATTTTAGATAATGGCTCTCATTTCAAGAAAGAAGTGATTGACTTGTTGGAGAAATACAATGTGACTTTTCATAAGTCATCTACATACTGACCACAAACCAACGGAGCTGTTGAGGCCACGAACAAGAACATCAAGCATATTCTATAGAAGATGGTTAAGACCTACAGGGATTGGCCAGACAAATTGCCATTTGCACTCTGGGGCTATAGAACTTTAATCTGGACGTTTACAGGGGTGACTCCTTATTCTCTTATCTATGGAATAGAAGTTGTTTTGCCAATCGAAATAGAAGTGTCGTCGCTGCGAGTTATGGCTGAGTGTCAAATAGTAGAGACAGATTGGTAGCAGAGCAGGTTTGAAGAACTGATACTGTTTGATGAGAGAAGGTTGAAAGCATTGTATCATGTTTAGGGTTATCAACGTAGGATTGCTAGGGCTTTCAACAAGAAAGTTAAGTCCCGGAATCTCAAAGAAGGGGATTTAGTGCTGAAAGACAACCGAGCTCCTATCCATGGCCCTAGGGGAAAGTTCAGACCCAATAGGACTGGTCGTTATATCATTAAAACTATCCAGTCAGGTGGAGCTGTTATTCTTATGGACCTGGATGGCCTAGAATTTTCCCAACCAACCAACATGGGCAAGTTGAAGATATATTATCCTTGAGAGGCTCGCTAGGCCAAAAACTCAAAAGGGCGACCTAGGAAAAAGTTAAGAGCACAAAAAATTAGAAATAAAGAAAACTGAGCTCGCAAGGTTGAAAACCCTAAAGGGCGGCCTTGGCAAAAGTTAGAGCGCAAAAGGAGAGCATTAATACTCGAGTGAACCCAAACCGAACTACGTAAGGCCTGATTCCCATCTTCGGGATATGTAGGCAACTTCATCCTGAAGTCCGGCCGTAAACACCTCCAAATCAACTGTCCATATGACAGATCAGGTCATCTTTGTCTGTTCCATATCTGAAAGCTCGATTGTGATCCTCATTTTGAGAGAAGAACTGGTTATAGTGTAGAGTAGTGCTATTCAATCAAGGGGCAATTTGTGATCTTTTGGATTCGGGGTTGTACATCTCGAGGATAGATTGTGTGTGTGTCAAGTGGTGATCCTTATCGAAAATGGTTTTGAAAAGTTTTGATAAAAGTTGATTTTTGCTTAAATTTTACCTTTTACAACTTAGACAATTTTTGGACCAAAAGGAAAATTTTCAGTGCTCACAACTTTAATTTCATTGATTTCAATACAAAGTTCTCCAACTCTCGATACAAATCAAAGTTGCTTTTATTACATCACAAAAACTTGAAAAGTAAAGATCAAAGTAATAAACTAAGGGCATAAATGAGTCAGGTGTTCCTGTGTCCCCCGATTGTACTTGTGAAAGCCTCTGATGCTAAAGTGGGCCCAGTTTGTGCCTCATCTTTGAGCCATGTCAAGCATTCACCAGAAAGGGTGCAACTGAAACTAGGGGTAGGAGACAGAAGCTCTTTTGTCCTCCAAGCAATAAGGTACCTAGCCAAATATGAACCTGGGATGGGGAAAGAAACTGGGTACTCTACTCCCTTTTCTGGGCAAGTCTGATCATGTCCAAACTGATGTCTAAATCAGAAAAATGAAGTAGAATACACAGTGTGTCAGGCCGATCAGCTGAATACCAGGCTCCCGAGTCATGTTGTAGATCATTTTGGTCAGATTAAGTAAAGGGCAACGCCAATCAATGTCAGCAGTAGACTTGTTGCACATCTAGTGGCACCACCATCCTTCATTCGGGAAATCTACTAGCTGTTGGCGAAAAAAGTATGCTCGGGCTGAGTATGCGAGGCAAGAGTCCACTACCTTCAGTTTGTCCATTAGACACACCTGGGGGAGGGATAAAAGAAAAGAGAGATCAAAGAATAGAGAGATGTATATTGAGAGAAAAGGGCTTTGAGAGAAATACAAAGCATGAGTGCCGAGAGAAGTGAGAAATGCATATTAGAAAGGGTGGGAAACATTACCTGAAGGAGTAGTGGACTCCTTGCGAACTTGGTCGTCTCTTGTCCATGGAAGGCGTCTAGGCCCATCAAAGTCTCGGCCAGTACTAAGCCAATGCAACTCTTGCCCTCTTTCAAACCTTGGGCTACTTCAACTAGTCGAATGCTAGACCCACCAAAACTAAGGGCAAGAAGGAAATGTGCCAGCATACATAAGCAAATGACGTGTTGCCGAAAACCCCACCAAAGAAAATTACCTCGGTTACCGACCTAAAAAAATCTATGAATCAGGCTGGGAATATCCAGGTCTCCTTTGTGGACCAAGGATCGAGCCTCGTGTAGAGTGAGCCCGTACATCCGTCCCAAAGCTTGGACGTGATCGAAACAGGGCTAAGGAACGATTTCCTTATCGCGCCGGGATTCCATTAGCACTTGAAATTCTTTAATTGTCGAGCATATCTCTTGTCCCCCAAAGCTAAAGACATGTGTAATCGGGTTCCAGCATCTAGCCGCGGCACGAAAGAACAGAAAATAAAGCGGAGAACGACTCAGAGGGAAAAGTACATTTATCCCGAAACCCTGAAAATTTACCTTTTCCAAGCCGTCTAAAGTTGTAATCTAATTTGAGAGTTTTTGGGTGAAAAATGGCTCCATTTGTGAAAAATGTACAGCTGAAATGAAGAAACCACGAAGCTCAACCTTTTGTAGAAGATAAGACAGTGAGTGGAAGTCAGGTGTCAACAATCTGGAGGTCCTGCATATTGATGGCCGGCAGGTAGCCGGCAAGCCACATTTCTGGCTGACAAAGGACATTTGTGGCTGGTAGGCCACCTATCATGGCTGGCATGTGGTCAGCAACCCCTACTTATGGCCGGCAATCTCTCACTCTCTTTTGTGCTGAACAATGCTGAAAGCATGTGTTTTGCTCTGATCTTTATGTGTCTTGAGATCTTGTTTTGAGTCCTTTTGGCTTGCAAGTTCATTGAGCTTGTATCTTTATTGTGTTGAGTGTTTATCGAGTTGTTTTTGTTTATTAAGTTGAATATTGCTTTTAATGTCAGTTGTTGGTCAGTTCATTACCTGATTAAGATTTTGTTTCAATCAAAAGTGCTCTTGGCCGTTTTGTTTCCATGTCCATTCCATGCTATATGGTGCTCATGATGCAAAATAAAACATTTTTTCATAAAAACTGGCTTTCACTCCAATCACGGCTGTTTTTGCAAAAGTGCAGTACAAGTTTTTAAAACAAATAAAACTTGTCTGAAGCTATACAATGTGCTAATGCTAAAAAAGAAAAGAAACTAAGCAAAATATACAAAAAATCAGCACTGGTCGCCTTAGGCTCGAGAAGCCCTCTTCGTCCTCTTCCTCGGATGAGAGGACTCTGGGGCATTGTCTCCGTCAGCGCCACTATCTGAATCTAAATCAGAGCCCTCCTCGGCATCATCTCCACTCTCTGCTCCAGAGCTCGCCTCGACATCACCTCCACTCTTAGATGAATCTGAATGCTAACTCACTGCCTCCTCAGAGTCGCTCGTCTCAGCATCATTATCACTCAGAATGGGCTTTGAAGGACCGCTCTCGGCTCGAATGCCCGTAGCTTTGCCTCGACCGCGTGTTGGAGCCTGTCTCTTTCTCCTCCCTACTGCCGAAGGAGGTACTGCTGGCGCGGGTGCTGCAACTGCTGCTGGTGCCATCGGTAGGGGTGGGATCTGAAAAGGCAGTTATCACATGCTAGCAACAGTATGCATATCAAATGCAGATACAAGCACAATGTGTAGAATGAGTGTATGCAAAAGTCAGATATAGTTTATGAATACAGTGTGCGAGATGTGTGTCAGATGAAGTGTATCAGTGCAGTTTGGGAAGTTTTCAGTTGAAATGTCAGTGTTAGTGTGTCAGTGGAAATTTGATGCCCGGAATGTAAAATTGAAGAACTTACCTAAATACCGTAGAGGCTGAGCAACGCCTCTCTCCTCTATACCATCCCTATCAGGGAGGCCATCAGCTCGAGAGCACCTCTTGTATACTCGATGGACGCCTATAAATACAATTTGAATGATCAACATTTGCAAATGAATATATCTAAAATGAAGTATGGGGTGCAAATGTAAAGTGTGGTTCATACCTGTGTCGGGCCTCGGACCCCGACAAGCTCGTGACCAACTGTTGCAGGCTCAATCGGGACTTGGTAGGCATCCCCGGTGTGTCGCCAGCAAGTCAGAGTGGGAGGAAGCTCTGGCCAATCAACTCTCTGCCTTGCCCGGGAATCCCCTCTGCCACGGGCCCTACTCACCTGGGTCACTCTAGGACTCTCTCTCGCGGCAGGAGCTCTTGCATTCTCAGCTCCACAAACGCCAGTCAGGGGCGGGCATTAGATGTGTTTGGATGAAGGCTGCATAATCACCCTCTACTCGGAAATAGTTGGCGTCGAGGCCCACCATAAATTGAATGACCTTCTTAGTGGATAGGCTATCTGTAGATCGCATGGACTCCAGTAGAGCCATCGGAATGATCGGATTAGGCAGGCCCATAACCTGGTGCACGAAGCGTTCGCCCAAGAACCAGGCCCGACAGACTGGGCCCTTGAGGTAAATGCGGTAGCAGGAGGTGGCCTAGGCTCCGACAAACTAATCTCGAATCCCCACTGGCATCGTGGCCCATGGCTGCCACATGATCTACAAATAGAGGTTGTACAAGAACATTAGTTGTTGTTAGTTGCTAAATGTGTGAAGCAGAACAGTTTCAAAACAAAAATGACTGTGTTTCTAATTACATCATAGGCAGCTACTATGTCGAAGTAATGCTTGAAGAACATGAAGGGCTTACGGGTCCTATGGCGGAGCCAACCGTCATATATCGGCGGGTAGGGAACTGCCAATGGAAGCTTCTTTACAGGCTCCGGGGCAAGAGTCCGAAAGTATGCGTACACCCATAGCTACGGGGAAAATACAGCAAGTATGTGATCAGTGTGAGCAGACACAGCAAATATGTGATCAATATTGCGCAGATGCAGAAAGTGCAAAACAGAAAGCACAGTGTATGAATAGTGTCTAAGCAGATACAGAAAGTGCAAAGCAGAAAGCATATGTGGTGAACAGATGTAAAGCAAAAACTGTAAAGTACTAAGAGAGAATTGGGATGTGTACCTCCCAGGCTCTCCAGTAGCCTCTAATCAAGTCTCCTCGCAGACAGGAGGTAGAGCTCATATATCCATATAAAGCGGGGAGGTCGGCTCCACCCCAGTCATAAAAATGAACCTGGGGGAGGGTCACCAGGGCACTCAGCAAATACAGGCCTATGGTGTTCCAGTTGTTCGAAAACAAGGTGGTACCGAAGACAAACATTAGGAAGCCCCTGGCGTACTGGTCGAACTTCTCTATCGTCTCGAGCTCAGTCCCTCTGAATCGCTCGGTGAACCAAGTATATCTGACCATCCCCATTCGGTATATAGGTGGATGTGCCCCCAGCAGCTTGAACCAGGCTGCCTCCCACTCCTCCATATCTGTATTGATAGGGATCGGATCACCCCCTACGTCTAAGCTGATGATCATGGCAAAGTCGTAAGGAGTCATCGTCATCTCCCTTGTGGTGGAAAAGTGGAAAGAGTTGGTAGTATCAAACCATCTCTCCATGAGTGCTCCTATGAGGGAACGACTCACGACGACCCAAGTCAAACCAGAGCAGAAGAGGTTGAAGCCAATCTCATCAGTGATATCTCGAACTCTAGAGGGGAGCTCGTCGTACCAGTCTCGAGGTCGTAGCACCGTAGCCTCTGAAGGCACGGGACTTGCCTTGTGATAAAAGAGAAATGTAATTAGATAAGAGCAGTGTAAGAAATACAAGTAAAGAAATGCAGAAATACATGAAAACATAATTCATACCTTAACAGTAATCACAGACAAGTGAGAAGCCGGCTCCCTCAGTAGGAGGTCCTTCGGTGCGCCGCGAGCAAACTCAGTGAAGCGTCTGATGCCTCCGGTAGTAGGCAATATATGTGTCTAAGGGTGATATCTCGCCGGATCGAAAGGTCATACCCTCAGCGGTATCAGCTCTGGCTCGGTCACAGGCTCAAACTCTACCTCTAGGTCGGCCTCAAGGTTAGCTACCGGCTCCTCTACCTCGGGAACAGATGGAACTACTGGGGGAATCTCGGGAGGAGCCCCGTCATGAGGAATCTCATCCGCCATCTGAAAATGGGTGCGAAGTTGGTGAAAAAGTGAAGAAAAATGCCAAAAAGAGGGTAAACTTGGAAAAAGTCAGCCCTAGGAGAGAGAAAATTAAAGAAAAAGTCAAAGTCGGGAAAAGTACATAGAACTCAAGAGAAACTTGAGGGGAATAAGCCTAGAATGGTGGAAATGAGGAAAGAAACACCAAATCAAATTTCAATCGGTTCAAAGTGAAGAAAACAAAGAGGGTTTAGCGAATCAACTTCGCGTGGAGTGTTGGAAAACGCGTAGAAAGCGCAAATCTAGAGAGAATGAGTGCCTAGAGAGAGAGGGAGAAAGATTTCGGCCCTAGGGTAATAAGGAAATGAGCCCCCAAGCCTTATACTTAAAGACCTGAGCCGAAAAGTCTCTTTTACCCCCGAACTGCCATCGTCGGCCGGAAAGGTTCACCAGTGGCCAGCACCTAGCCGGCAGCCTCCCCTTGAGGCCGGCAGGTGTTCTATGGCCTCCTCTGTTGTCTTGATGTTGTTTTGTGTCTTTGGTTTCCAAGAAGTGTAAGGATTGTTCACTGTTGAGTTCAGAATGTCTCTACGGAAGCTCAAAACCATGTTTTCAGTGCGTGATGTTCATCACTTGTCAACATGAACAAGGTGTATCCTTTAAACATATTGTAACTCTTTCGAGAAGTAGATTGGAAGTTGTTTGTCAAATCATGCTTTTGTACATGCATTTTACGTTGTTGCATGAATATGCATTTCTTCGTTGTTGGATGAACATGCATTTCACGCATCTTGCATGTGCATCTTGCATCATGTCATGAGTTATGCATAGAATATGCTCCTGTTTTAAATCACTCATAGAATATGCCATTGCTTTTGTTTCTCGCATAGAACATGCACTGCTGGAAATCGGGCTTTTAGTGGCGTTTTAAAAACGCCGCTATATCTATCAAAAACGCCGCTAATTCATTTTGTGGCGTTCAGTACCAAACGTCGAAACTGCGGCCGTCGCTGTATCTTTGCGACGTTTAAAAAACGTCGTGATATTAGTATAGGAGGCGTTTTAAAAAACGCCGCCAAATGTCCCACTATACACTCGCTGACGTCACCAACGATATTTAACGACGTTTTGAAACGCCGTCGTATCTGTTTAAATAATATGACCGTTACTGTTGAGGGTTTAGGAGGCGTTTCTGGAAATGCCGTTATATCTTTTATTTTTTTATTTATTTTTTTATTTTTTGAGATTGTGCTAGTTTTATTTGATTAAATTAAAAAGAATACCTGTAAGAAAATATTGAATTTGGTTTCTCATTCAATTAATAAAAAAACACCTGTAATAAAACTAATATACAAAATATTAACTCCCATTCAAATACCTGTAATAAAACTAACAGATAAAATAATAACTTCCATTCAAGTAACAAATGAAGCTTTAATTCAGTTTCATATGTGCATTCACTGTGTAAAATATGTGTACTATCAGTTACACGAAGGCAAAGTGTCTCCCGTATCAACAACAAAGAAAACACACAGACCAGAACAAAAAATAAAACTGACAGTGTTAATGGTTTTCCCATCCTGCTCGACTGTGCGGATTTTCTGCATTAGTGGACATAAAAATAATTACTACCTTATATTAATGTCAAAATAATATGATACAAGCCAAGGGAAATAAAAGAGTTTGCTTACAAAGTCAACTCCAATAGTGCTAATGTAACTTTCTAGATATGAGTCATCCTGATTATAGAAATAATAAAAATGGTAAACAAAGTTAGCAGTAGTCTGGATACAAGAAGTAGTTTTGAACAATAACACAATCACATGAACATAACATGGAGAAATGAAGCATGCTTCCCAATTATAAAGCCAAACTGCTTATAATTGGTGAAGTTTCACAACGGGTGATATATGCCAACTGTGATTCTGTCGGTTTCTCAACCATTAAATCAGGGGCTCAACTCCTTCCTTCTCTTGCAAGTTAAAGAAAAATGCATGTACCATGGAACATATTAGACTTGTGCTTAAGTCAGAATTTTAGTACAAAATGTTACTTGTGTAATCTTAATCCACATCACAACAACCTCCCACTCACACAAGCACCAGCAGATCTGTTGCAAAACTAACCTAACTACTTGAGCTTGACTAGTCTTTGGCTCGTTACATAAACAAGGCAAGCTTAAACACATTTTAAAATTAAGTTTTCAATCCAAACTTGAACAACCTACAACTCGCTTGATTCAGAGATATGCACTATAAAAAACCAAGCTACTCAATTCTGGCTTGTCATCAAAATGATATTTAGCTCATTTGACATCTGGTCAAAAGATAAACAAGCCAAGTTTAAACACGTTTTGAAACTAATTGTGCTTTCAAGCCAAACATGAAATCTCGTTCACAACTCTATATATCTGAGTAAATGTCAGTATCCTGCAGGCCTTTAGTGAACAAAATCAAGCTAGAAATCTAAAATTATGCTTGGTAGCAGGTGAAAATCATATAGAGAAATAAAAAAGTAGCTCAATCTTAAAAAGAAGACTTTCAAAGGAATCGTCAATAATACACATGTATGCCATGACAATTGCTCATAGACAATGAAGCAAGAGTTAATATAGTTGCAATTTGGGAGTATAAAAATAGATTGAGAATTTGACATCCAGATTCAACCAAAATACAAAAACGAAAAAACAAGAAAGCTTTGAGATAATCTAAGAACTTGCAGCAAACCTCAAAAGGAGACACGATTTGCCGACAAGCAAATCTCCAATGAGCAAAAGCTTAAACAGGTAGTCACTGCAAGTAAGGACAATATATATATATTTGTATTAGTCTTGGACAAAGAATATGGAAAGAAAAAAATTTACGAAGAATCCCAAATTTAAAAACTTTTTTTTAGTTCCGATTTCCAACGCAAACTCACAGTAATACAATCAATTCATATAATTCATAATGGCATTCACAGTTCAAAAGAAAATTATGAATAAATTCACAGAACTAGCTTCATCGATCACGGCCCAACAAAATTGACAAAAACTAGTGAATAGATCTGAAACCATATCACCGACAGGTCTATGGATCACATCATAAGACTACACCAAGCATGAAAACAACACCAAAAACCTAAAAATGAATTTCAAAAATAATAATAATAATAATCACGAAATCAATAAATTCGCAACATATTTACAAAGAACAAATCATTATAGATCTAGACAAAAAAGAATACAACTTCGATAGGTTTGAATCAGCAATTTATAAGGAAACTTACTATTCAGGATTCATGGCTGTGTGGAATTAAGATCGATTCAATCGTCAACAATACGGTGACTAAATCAATAAAAACATATATGTAGTTGAAACTTTCATGCTATAAGCATCAAAGGTGAGTGATAAATGATTATGACATTTATATGTGGTTATGGAGACTATCTCTAAGAGTGCACATGTTGCTGAGTGCACATTTTGGTAGCCATTACATAGCAAGAGAGATTTCAAGTACAACAATGAAAGCAAAGCCCTAATTTCAGAACCAACAATGCCTTACAAATCAAATGAACATAAACCACGAACTAGTGATATTAGTACTTTTACCTTGTTAGTTCTTCTTCTTCTTCTTATTCTTCTTCTCTTTCTTTGAAAGGTGAACCTATATTTAATAAGAGCAAGTATTGTAATTAATAAGATATGTTATTTGTCAAAAAAGCTTTGATTAAATGATTGCTCACCTCTTGGGATGAAAATGCATGAGATTGTTGTTGATGTGACATTGGCCGAACAGTGGGATGACTACTAAGTGAATCCACAACCTATCATTCAATAAGAGACTTAAATTGTATATTAGCTCTAGGCAATTTAAAGTAATAACTAGTAAAAATAATTAAAATACCTGCTGCCTATGTAATGGGTTTGATGGTGCAACAACTGGATCAACGGGCACGCCTGCAGCTTGCAATTGAGATTCCAAAAACTGAATTCGTGACTGAAAATCTGTGCGTATAGCCTGAATTTGTTTCTCCATTACTTCATTCATCTTCGACTCAAACTGCATTTGATACCGTTGAAGTTGCTCTTGAACTTGTTCCTGAACTTGAGTTTGGAAGAGACGATTCTGCTCTTGTGACCGCCTATATCCACCTCCAAAAACATCAGTGGGTGACGGTCCCAATCCAAATGTCCGAACACGACCAGGTCGCTCTGGGCCCATAATTTGTGTGAAGATTTGCTCCTGTAATGCTGCAGGGTCAGTAGAAGATCCCTCCATGTGCTCTGCTAACTCATTCATTTGAGTCTGCAAGTTTGAATTCAATAATTAGCCTCCAATATAAATATAAATCATATTAAAAGTCCAAAGATAAAGTAGTATTACATACCATAACCTCATTAACTGAATCACTATTTGACGTCCCATCTTTCATGTATGCGGCCATCCACACCTGTGACCTACTAGCAAGAACCCCATTGTTCTTTTTGGTCTCCTATAAATGGAAGACAACCAAAATCTTAAGATAAATAAGAAAATTAAATAATTAAGCAATTAAATATGTGAACAAGTTAAGTAAATAAAATAAACAACTAAGCAAATAACATCTGTTTTTGTAGAACTGGTATAAATTCATTATGGTGCAAATTGTTGACACCTTTTTAGCACATATAGACAGATATAGTTGACAAAGAATGAAAAGGATGGATGGAGAGAATAATTATACCTCCAGTCGAACTACTGAGAAAGGCTTTCGGTCTGTCCTATGATGTAATGTCTTCTTCTTCCGGATTTTTCTATTCTTCTTGCTTGATTTCTGTCCAATATGAAATTTATTTAAGATGTTATAAAAAATTATCATATATAAACATTGTTTCACATAAATAAAATTTTATCGATGCACTCTGAGTGCCCCAATAGTAGACCAAAGCCCGCCACTGATCCTCATGTACTCTATCTGGTCGATGAGCCAACCTTTCTGCATCATTCTTGAAGGGTTTGTATCCCATTGTTTTCACTCGACTTTTCCAATCTCTCCATTTCTTTCCAAATGAAGCCATTATTGTTCTCTTCATGGATTCATCTGCATCCGTATGAGCCTGCATTACAATTATAGACACTTGTAATATGCAATGTCAACTACACTTGTAATATGCATTTCATATGGAATACAATTGTAACTTATTTCATATTAAATATCCATATATACCTTTATCTCCCTCCATATGTTGTCACACCCCAAACCTGGGTATGACCGGCGGTGGCCCACAGGGCCTTAGCCCAAGGCACACGTAA
Organism: Camellia sinensis; assembly: GCF_055761805.1. Lineage (NCBI taxonomy): Eukaryota > Viridiplantae > Streptophyta > Magnoliopsida > Ericales > Theaceae > Camellia > Camellia sinensis. The sequence goes on from NC_138974.1 coordinate 79,967,433, forward strand.
GCCTAAACACGCATTCAATATCACCTTGAACAATTAAACCATAGTCCAATAATAAATAACCAAAACTCAATCCAGGACATGCCACAAGTGAAAAACAAGTCATAACCAACTACCAAAAATATATATATATAGTAAATGGGACACAAACCGCCCACAAAATAAAATAATTCTAAATAAAACCCAATCACGAAGTATGCACAAAACTCGACAAAACAATCTAAAAGAAAATTAAATAAATGCCCTAGAGGTCCATGCAATTGGGTCCCCGCTACGCCATGAGTCCACTCTAAGTCCTTCTAACACCTGGAAATGGTAAACAACTAAGTCAGCTGATAGCTCAGTGAGTAGCAACATGGATAGTAAATACAGTTTTGAAAACAGGGTTCAATTCCAAAATAAGATATATATCACAAAAACTAGATTGGCATACAGTTTGGTAAATACAATCTGTTTCAAAAAGAAGGTTCTACAGTTCAACACTTAAAATACTCATGTCTCGCAAGAACATGATAAATGACATTTTTCACTTAAAACAGATTATAACATGAACACCATAATTTTCTGGGTACCAATAAAAACAAATAATCTGCCACACAGTTCTCAAGGCTATAAGCCCCGTTGGATCCAATACCGAACTAAGAGTCATCCTTAGGGTGGCACCTGGGCCTTTTCTCAAAGACGATCCGATTGAAGGTCACCCAGTTGTTTTTAAAGGTCTTTTCCTTACAATCGTTGAGCACTAGAGTCATCACGGCACAACCCGGATCTGTTCCCTAGTGGCCAGAGTCACCACACACAGTGGAATAATTTCCCTGGACTAAATACACACATGGTCCCAATAATAAATACACATCAGTTTTCGCAAAACATGGTAGTTCATCATTATAAACATGAGACCAAAACAAATATTTTACAGTATGCCAAGTTCACACATGTTTCAGAAATAATTTGATTCAATTGATAATATAATAATTTATCAAAACAGTTTAATCATGAAACAACAATTTAATTTTCCAACAGTTCAGGGTAGGGGAACATTTATAAAAATATGTAGCATGAAAGTACTCACCTGAAAACGAAATAATATAATCATCGTATAAAGTGTAAAAGTCCAACTAGTGCCCTGAACCAAGTATAAAAACTACATGTCACAACTAATTTAAAAATACTAAAAAAAAATAGGAACGAAGTAACCTCAAACTAAAGCGCACTAACACGGCTCAACCCAACTCACCGATACTCTTAAATATTACCTAAGTTCATGTTCTTCAAGGTTTAAAATCACCCAAAACATGGGTTCCGGTTAAAACTTAATTAATTGTGACTTTAAGATAAAACAGAATTTCAAACAAGCCTTCCCAACCTATTCGCTAACTTTGAAAATTACAAAACCCACTCCACGCTATTCGAAAAATTCCAATAACCTCCAGATATGATCTAATATATCCTAAGTTTCAAACCCAATTGGTTTCACTTGATTTGCTTATCAAAATAATTTCCTACAATTTATTATATCCAAACAGATTGTTTTCTGCAGCACTTTAAAGAATTTGACGGTTCTCTTAATATACACGAGCAATCAATGCAAGGCCAAAAACGTACGAAACTAGACTCATAACTGGTTCTAATGACACTAATTTCATAATTTTTGGATTTATACCCAAAGAGAACAACACTCCCGAATTTACTGTTTCGGACTGGTTTCCTGGACAGATTTGAATACCTCAATTTATATGGATTTCGACTCCCAAAAATTCTGAAAAAATTCAGATATACAATTCAGTATGTAATTAATCTACTGTAAAAATTTCAGATTAAAATTCATTCATTTGATATGGTTTCTTGATTTCTAAAGTTTGCTGTTCTGAACAGAAATTTTTTTTTTTTTTTTTTTTGTACTAAGAAATACTCCATTATTAAGTTATCACTTAGATTCCTATTTCCCGAAACTCAACTGGTACAACCTTCAAACACAACACTTAACTATGCACAGCCATTTAATGTCCACTATAGCACTTTCAACAGTGGAGAACCCATCATTAGAATTCACAAAAGGAATACCTATACCCCACGTGTTGCTTGTTCTAAAATTCCATCAACACTACTTGTATGAGCACTAAAAATATTAATAAAATCCCAATCAACCACCATACTATTGCACTGCTTCCTCACGACAATACTCAATCAAAGAAAATATGATCATAGATAATAATGAATCAAGAAAACAGGGAAGGAAGATGGTGAAAATGCATACCCAAGACAATGAATTCACTTGAAACCTAATGGTGTGCCTGCTTGCCACTCTCTTCCCCTCCCTTTTTGACTAACGGCTGCTGCTACTTGGGGTGCATAAATAAGATTGTAGGGTTTTGTTTTGTTTTTATATTGTATTAGGCAACTTAGGGTTACATCTGTATCTACACAAAAGGTCCCAAAATATTATCTTTTGTTTTAATTTATTTTCTCTCCCCATTAATTTAAATAAAATACAACTACTATTAGATCAAAATATGCTTACTAATTTGACACTTAATTTTATTTTATTTATTTATTTATTTATTTTTTAAAAAAAATAATAAATCTTGCCTTTAAATTAAAGACTTTCACCATAAATTTATTTTAGGTTTAAAAATTAATTAAATGATCCTCCAATAATATTTAATTTGCACCTTAGAATTCACCACCAAAATATTTGAGATTGTAATATTATTATTTAATTATTTACTTAATTTTTATATTCAGGTTCACACATATGTTATCTTTGTTTTGTTTTGGAACATAATGCCAAGTCGTAAAAGTGAGTGGTGCAAGACTCCCATCTCGTGCCAAAACGCCCAAATGTGAAGCAAGGGATGTGTGTCCTTCAACTACTTGATTCAACTCGTTTGGAACAACTTTTAAAATGCCATCTTCACTAGTACCCCATTGACCATGCACATATGTGGGACCCCTTGTCTGCTTTTGTGTGGCTTGACTTGAGCTAGGACCTACAAAACAATAGTAATAAGCTTCATATCAGTTTCTTTATGATGCAGTCAATTGGTCACTGAAGATTCGTTCTATTATTTTAACAGTCCTAGACTCAATGACACAGTTCTTTCTTGCTTATTTTCTATAATAGTGTTCAACATGAATTCTAAATCTCTCTTTCAAATATTAATATATATTTTTTGCACCACTCATCGTTACACTAGATTTAAAGTAGTCTGTTCATGCACAGATTTGATAAGGCCTTTTCACTGTTTTATATTTTGCGAATTGGGGTTGAACTTTCGGGTTCTTCTTCACAAAAGACTCTTGTATTTTTTCAGCGGCACCGTGATGTACCTCCCTCATTCCTAGAGGCACAAAAGATCTTAAATAGAGTAACCTGTCCATGATTTGACCAAGTTGAATAACAATGATCTTCAGCCTCTGCCCTATAGAACATGTTAAACCTCTACCACTGTACTAGTATCAAGATTCTAAACAAACACTACATCACAAGCATACTCAAACATGTATAGATAGATGATATCAACTTGATTTATAAAAACAATGTCTCTTGTGGTCACAGTTCCACAAGTCAACACACTGAACATCAACGATATGAACTCCTATATAGGACTACAAATCTAACTCAAAAACACCATAAGAAAATATCAAGCAAAGTTGATACATACCAGCTGAAACAGAGCCATGTGATGTACTACCGCTATGTGATGTGGTAGGAAGACTGCCTGGTGGATGCCATGATGCCGGTGGATCGGGTATGACTTTCATCTTGAGTGTGTTCTGAGTCTCATCTGAACTAGAACTACTAGAGCTTGATTGCTCACTTTCACTAGAAGAATGGTCGAAGCTAGAACTCATAGATAATATCTATAAAAAAACTACAAACTGTAGACACCCCATTTTTGACCGTCCTCAAGACTTGGACGTCACCGTTTGAACACTCGGTGATCATCCATGATTGTGTTCGTTTGGAGTTCCCGGAGGTCTCGGCTCGCGCGCCTTGCCTCAGGATCCCCGAACTCGACTGTTTAGTGTCTGGTTTTGCACCAAACACTTTTGTTTTGCCTTAGAGGGGCAGGGAATGCCTTGTGAGATATCCCCATACACCACCGGCAGTGGCTGGAGGCCACCGGCTGGTCTTTTTCTTCCATCGGCAATTTTGTTTGCCGGTCGGCACACTTTATTGCTGGTCGGCATAATATGTTGCCGGTCGGCACTGTTTTTTGCCGGAATAGCCTTTTTGGGCAGCCGACCACTGTTCCTCCACTTTATGGAGATATTTTGTGCCAGCTGTGATAGCTGGCACCAACTCATTTCCCCTCCATACACGTGTATGGAGGGATTTCCCTCTAGCCAAGCTTGTTGAAGAAGCTTTGCAAGAGGGATCCTTATAAGAGGGAGGCTTTCCTCTTGGTTCTAGGTTAGAAAAACAGAAGCAAAATCAGCCTTTAGAGATATAGATACATATTATCTCTATACCTCTCTCCCTCTCCCTTCTTGTGTGTGTTTCTTGGCCCAAAAGGTGTGTTTTACCTTACTTTTGCACCATTACACACACCATTACACCTTAGTCCGAGATTGAGGGGCTTGGGGGAGTTGTTTCTTGAGTTTTGGACTGGTTTTGATCCAAAGAAGGAGGTTAGGCCATTTGTTCTTCAAGGGTTCTTCAAGGGTGAGCATCTTCCCTTTTATTCCCCAAACTTGCATTGATTTTCTACCTATTTTGTTTATTGTTTTGGCTCTTGTGTATAACATAAAAAAGGCTCATATTTTCCTGCTCTAACACTTTCATTAAGGTCACTTTGTGGTTAGATTGCAAACTCACCCTCATAGGCCTTGTTTGGCCTATTTTGGTGCCTTTTTGATAAGGTTTCGTTCACTTCAGCATTTTGATCTTTTGATCACCAAAAATCAGTGTATTTTAGTGTCAAAAAAGTTGGTTTGAAGTCTTGCATAGGGGAGGGACACCCCTCTCCCTTTATGGTTTTGTTTCCTTGCTTTTTGGGCTCAAAAGGATAGCATGTGTGCTTGTTGTTTCTTGGCTTCATTTCAGCACTTTTTTAGGCATCTTAGGTCTTACATAACCTCTGTTTTTGGCCGGATTTGGCCCTCTTGTATGCTTGTGATATTTGCTTTGTATTGCTCTATCTTGCTTAAAAATACATCCCATGATTAGGCCATGATTTTTGTGTGTGTTGGCTTGGTTCTATGGAGCATTTAGCATTGTTTTTCCATGCTTAACATCTGTTGGTTATCAACTTGGTCATGTTTAGCATGTTTGTTAGAGTTGCTTTGTATTTTGGCTTGGAAGCTTTGAGCATTTTGACCTCTAGCATGCATGGTTGTGTTTACCCTCTTGATTTGGCATCATCTAGGGTCATATTTTAGTCCAAGAATCATGCTTACATGTGTGCATGCATGGTCTTTTTCATGTCTTGAGGGTGTGTCCTCTTATGCCTAAGAATGAGTCTTAGTGTATTTGCTTCATGGGGGATATCTTAGTTGCCATATTAGGAGCTTTTGGGGTCCTATTTTGCATGCATAGATTCTGTTTTTACTTGTCTTGATCATGCCATGAGTGGTCATGTCATTGAAGGTAAGTTGTCTCCTTGTGTGCCTTAGCTTTGGGACCATGAATTTGCTTGTTAACATGAGTTGATTGTCTATCATTTTGAGCACTCTTGGCCACCGTTTTGAGGAGGGTAAGGGTCTGCCCTTTTGCCATTTTTAAGCCCTCTTGCATGCTTACTCCATGTTTGTTGCATAGTTGTTCCATTAAGCTTTGTAGCACATCAATCCCATAGTCAATTTGGTCCATGTTTGCACCATTTTTGTACCTTGTATGCTTAGCATTGTACATTTGTCATGTTGGTTGCATAATGTTTGTTGTGCTTTATATCTTGGTGGCATGATGTATTTGAGCCTTGTTGAGCATTACATGCATTGCATTTACTTGGTTTGGGGTGTCAAACTAAGTTCGGGAATCAAGGACCATTCATACTTCAAGTGATGCAACGCGCCTTGATTCCCGGTCATCGGGACCTTTGACTCTAACTTGATAAGGCCTCGGTTTTTCATGTTGTTTGTTGCATGCATTTTCATATCAAATGGCAAATTCGATCCTTTGACTCATCATGTACCATTGATGATTCAAGGATCGAAAGTCATGCTTCTTTGAGTCTAAAATATGATAAGAAGTAGGACCATGCTTACATGTGTCCAAAAACTCCATACTATGCACTGCCTGTCCTCTGTTTGCTGTCAAACTGTCTATTGCAGGAAGTTTCTGCCGACCGGCAGAATTTAGTGCCGACCGACACTATCTGGAGTGCCGATGAATCTGATAAAGTGCCGACGGGAATTTCGGAGTGCCGGTGGCAATTCTGTCTGGCCGGTGGTGCTCTGCAGGATGCAGAGAGCTTGTTCCAGCACTTTGGAAATTTTCAGGAAGACAAGGCAGTACAAACAGAGGCGACAAGAGCATAGTACGGGTTTTCCGGGCAAGACGGATTCGAGCATGCATCATCTGTGCGCCCCGAGGCAGAGGCTGTGGCCACCCTCTTCATTCTTTTGCTTCCTCTTTCTTTTTAATTAATTAGGAAATTTTGTAATAATTTTATTTGTTCATTATTTTGGGACTGTAATATTAATTCGAACCCTCTGAGTGAGGGTACACATGTAATAAGTGTGGGTGAGTGTGTGTATGTCTTCCAATCCCCGTTTCTTTCTTCCCTTTTATTTACCAGCTTATGATGGTAGATTAGGGCATTTTTGAAATTAGCATACCTTATGATATGCATGCGTGCATTCATGCATCTGTTAACATGCACCGGGCTCGGTACATCATGCTAACCGCATTCGTATTTTCAAATTCCAAAATTGAATACATGAATTAGTTGGTTGCATATCGTATGCCATATTTAGGTTAACCGAGCCTAACTAGAATTGCACCTTGTATGTGTTGCATTAGGCAAAATAACATGAACTAGGACACGCACATTTGCTAACTAGTTTATTGTTTTGGCACGGAGTACAATGTAAGTGGTTATGCTTTAGCATCCAACATGCGTGTGAATGTTGCCATAAGAGTATGCTTGCCATGCGGCTAAGTGTTTACATGAGATAAATTGCCTGAATGCCTGTGGGTGGAGGTCAAAATGCTTAAATTGGGATAATGCGTTAAAACTATATTTGTTAAGCCCACTAGATAGTGGCAAAACCGTCTTTTCTAAAAAGCCTACTTGAGGGTGGCAAAATCTGTATTTTAGCCTACTCGCGAGTAGCAAACCATTTTCAAAACAAACATGAAATGTTTTGTTCCAATTTGGGTGATTTGGTCTATACTTGTTTGCTGTGCGCATAACATAGTAATTCTAGGCTAATAAATGGAATAAGAACACGTAAAGTTTTCAAAAACGGATATCACGGTTAGTAGAGGCCGGTCTTCGGACCGGGCGAAAGGGGGTGCTCATAGCTGACCTTCCCCGATCGTACCCAAGCTCCCGAGCCGAGACAACTCCGGTGATGACGGACATGTGGCCTTCGGCACCGAGTCAGGGTTTCCTAAATTTCCCCATTTTAAAAATATTTAGGTGGCGACTCTGTATCTGGCAAAGCAGTCCATGTTTGGCACTACTTTTTTTTCAAAAATCTGTTTCTCAAAACGATTTGCCAGATTTGGACTCTTTGGTTCAGATTAAGAACCGTGACACAAAATCGAGAGTCCGAACTGTAGTAGCATCGAGGTCCTTCCGCGGGCGCGTCTACAGTTTCTGGCGACTCTGCTGGGGAGTTTTAGAGAGTTTGACTCAAATTCATGATATCCTGTTTTGATTTCATTTATGTGTTTCTTTGCATTGCATGTGCATTGGTGCGCCTAGGAACAGTTTGCCATCTGCCATTCATGAACGGTTTGCCGGAGGCTTGTCTTGTCAAGGCATGTCCATAAGGCTGACCGGCTATGGGCTCTGACAGTATGGGAACACAAACCCCGGTTTTACCGGGGCACCCTTTCTGACCATTCGACCTAGTGCATATTCGGAACCATAGTGACCATTCCAAGCTAGGACAGGTTGCTTACCCGATGCTAAGTTGTTTGAAACCGCTGCGTGCGTAGTGAAACCCTAGCTCCTGACAAAATAGGACAGGGAAACCCTACCCCAACATAGGGGTGTTTTGGCTCTCTTTACTTGTTATGTGCTGTTAGAATGTATTTCTGCAGGGAAATGAACACACCAGTTTGTAAGTATGGGCATCTGGCCTGAGGGCATCAGTATCAGTTTTAAGAAGAATCGGTTATCTGCGGGAATCAGGGCTCAGTATTGGGAATAGAAATTTTGAGAACAGTGGTCGGTATCGGGGAACCGTGTGCTCGGCTTATCGACTATGTGTTTTGAAAATCCAACTGTATATTATTTGTTTATTTTATGCTGTTGTGCTGTCCGGTTGTTGGTTTATTTATTGCTTTATTTATCTTTTTACTAGGTAGTTTAGCATCATTGCGTCTAACCCAGTAGACATTCCCCAAGCACTCTGGATCAGAGGTCGCCGGCTCCATCGATCTGAGGATCTGATAGAAGGACAACCAGTGTACCATTCTCTACCCCCGGTTACTAAACGGAAAGCAACTAGGCAGAGGATATCGGTTCAGCAATCGGTACAAAGGGCTTCGTCTACCCCACCTGTGTACAGTAGGGATCAGGATCCCGTTTCACCCACAGAGAGGGAACGCATACCAGCAATTCAACCAGAGCAGAACAATATGGCTAGCTTAGAGGAGATGGTGCGCCAACTTCAGGAAAGCATGAAAATGATGCAGCAAGATGCTGCCCGACAGGCAGAATTTGCCAGGCAACAGGCTACAGTGATGAGTGAGCAAGCGGATTTAATTGGGAGGTTGCAACAGCAAACCGGGGCATCACCTTCGCAGCAAATCCCTCCTCCATTAAGGGTTCCAATACCCGAAGAAACACCAAACGCCTGGAATGTCCAAGAAGATACAGACATCCCAACGGGGCCGGCTCCACCCCCGATTCCGCCTCAACAATCCAAGGCAACCACTCCCATTAACGTATCGGATTCTCCCTTTGAGTCTGAGATAGACCCCATGACATTAAAAATGCACAAGCTTGAAAAGCTGTTCAAGAAATCTCAAGGTGCGAAGTCCATTCCGGACATTGGAGATGGGTACATCGACACAGCCGTGACGCTGCCAGATCGATTTAAGATGCCCCAAATTGATCGTTTTGACGGGTCTGAGGATCCCATGGTACACCTGCGACTGTTTTCAGACGTCCTAAGGCCAATGGGCCTCACCAGATTGCAGAAACTATCTTTATTCGGCCGGACCTTGTCAGGTGTGGCGTCCGCATGGTATGCCAAGTTGGGGGACGACGTCAAGAGAAACTGGGACGAGATGGCTGAGGCCTTTATCCTGCAGTACTCGTATAACACACAAATCGAGATCACGACCCGGGATCTCGAGACAACGAGGCAAGAACCCAAGGAAAGCTTCTCAGAGTTTGTAACTAGATGGCGGGCTAAAGCTTCAATGATGACCTTGAGACCCACAGACAAAGACCAGATTCGGATGATTGTGCACAATCTTCAGCCGAAGCTAATGCAAAAGATGATTGTAGTCCCCTTTCCCACCTTTGCTGATTTACATGAAATGGGGTGCAGATCGAGGATGCCTTGAGACAAGGTTGGATTGATAATGATCGGGACCAACCCCGTAGAAATTTCAATCGTAGTACTAATACAGGCCCGAGTGGCGCTGCGACTGCCAGGACCTTCGAAGTAAGTATGGTCACCACTAACCCTTCCCCGAGAAATACAGCAGCCACACCATTCTCCGGCGCGTCCGGAAGCAATTCGCAAACAGCCAAATACCCTCCCAGAAACACCAGAACCTTTGCTCCACTTTATATGCCCCTGTCCAAAGCTCTGGGGGTTTTGATCAGGAAAGGGCATCTGAAGCCCCTAGAGCCGCGGCCCTTACCAGAAAGACTACCCGCCACCCACAACCCAGCCAAATATTGTGCGTTCCACCAGCAGCATGGTCATGACACTGACCTATGCTTTCGTTTACGTCATGAGATTCAAGATCTCATTGATAATGGGGTGATTCTTCCCCCTGAGAAACCTAATGTTACCACAAATCCTCTCCCCGCACATAACCAAGTTCCACCACCCAAAAGAGTCAACTTCATCCACACTAGGGTCGCATCCTACGGTCCCAGTATCTACATCACACCCTCCTACCTACCTAAACCTAAAGTTTTCCTCCCCGATTGCACCGATTTGTGCATGACGGACATCTCCATAACCCAACCCAAGCCAGTGGTGGTGACCATCGAGAACAAGAAAGGGGTTGTCAAACCAGGGTCCGTGGAGCCTGAGAATGATGTTGGGAATGCTTACAATCCGAATGACTACATTTCACCCGTGGGCCAGAATAGACCAAATGTCGAATTTCCAGTCGGGGGAGAGCTGTGTGTAATCCGAGGGGACAATTCAGGACAGGAAATGGATGATTTGACAGCCGTGGAAAAGGACGTTGTCAAGTCCCAATTTCATGATGACCAAGACTCAGCCATCAACTGGTATGATAATGAAGAATCAGCAGAGGCCACGGGGTGGTTAGATGATCAGCCGGATGTAATAGGGGAGTTCCAGTCAGAACAAGGCCCGGCAGGGGCAGGAATGTCAACAACGCCCGGGAGTGTCGAAAAGCAGAATACATCGCCGGAGAGCGCTGGCGTCGAGAGTTTCGCTCGGGAATGGAGCATTTTAAGTACAGGGATCAGTGAGCAATCTACTGCATTGACAAAGCCAGAACAAGAAAGATTCGAGGATTCTGAGAGGATTAGAAAAGCAAAAGGCCACGTAGGGGTCGAAACCGCCGCAAGTACGGAAATGGAGGATGCTGTGAACATAGGGGTAAGAGGTACTGTGAGTATCGAGACAATTGTGCCAGAACCAGACAGATGCTTGTCAGTCGCAGATGGTATGTGGTGGGAAGACGACGATCTATGTCTTGCCCACACGGACGAGGATTGGAAAGGTAACCAACCAGATGATACCTGGTATATCGGCGAAGTCGATCACATGACTAGGAGTGGACGGTATTTCAAGCCTCCACACCTAGATCAACCAGAGGCGTCTGGGAAAGATAATGAAGCAGAGAAACAAAAGGAGAAGCAACTCGAAGATGAGGCCGTATTGAGACAATTGAAAAAGATACAAGCAGACATCTCCATCTGGGGACTGCTTATGGCTTCTCGAGTACATAGACAAGCTGTCCTTACAGCCATGGACAAGGCCAAGCTGTCCATAGACACCACGCCCGAGCAGCTGGTGGGATTAGTCTTTTCAGGAGGGAATTCCCCAGCATTGAATTTTTCTGACAAAGAGCTGCCACCCGAGGGTGCAAACCATAACAAGCCGCTCTACATCTCTGTCAAGTGCAGAGATAAATGGATACCTGTGGTACTTGTCGACACGGGATCCGCTATCAATGTCTGCCCGGCAAGGACAGCTTATGCGATTGGTTTGAAAGTCGCGGATTTTATACCAACGGCCCAGGTAATTCGGGCGTATGATAACACAAGCCGGGAGGTAATGGGGACAGTTAAGATTCAAACAAAGGTTGGGCCCGGACAGCATGAGATAGATTTCCATGTCTTGGAGGTTCCTGCAACGTTCAACTTGCTTTTGGGACGGCCGTGGCTGCATCAGGTAAAGGCGGTCTCCTCTACCTTACATCAAGTGGTGAAATACCCCTATGGGAAGGGAGTAGCCATTGTTTTTGGAAATTCATCAATTCATCCACCACCAGAGGTGTCTACGCCTGTTCTAGAAATTGAGCATGGCATAGAAGATGTGTTCATATCAGGTTTTACCTTGGCCGAGGCTCGGGTTGTACAGAACATCATGGCAGCTAACGAAGGGGTGTATGTCAGCGCCCAAGCAGTTTATCTCATGAACAAACTCCAGCACATCCCCGGGATGGGATTAGGCAAGAGCGGTAGGAAAGGTGCCGCAGCATCGACCGAGGTGCCACATAACCCCCATACCTTTGGTTTGGGCTACTTGCCCACCAAAGAGGATTGGATAAGGAAAGGAAAGGAAATGGCCAGAAGGGCCAGGGCGAAACAGATAGGGAAGCCCTTTGACTTGATGCACCAACCCATTCGGGGGACCCTGAACGGACGTTTCGTCCGGGAGGGGGAGGACTTTCCGTTCTGTGGCTTCCCGGAGCCGTGGCTCAATGCGGAGAAGAAGCGCGTACCGGGATTTGAAATTTTCTTTGATTTACAGTTACTTGAGGATGACATCGCCGAAGGGCAGGCAGATCTATCGGCTGAGGCCAAACAAAGTAAGGAGGTGCAGTCCGAGGACGCTGAAAATGAAATGGGGGCAGCGCTGGCATGTCTGCTGTCAGATCCTCCGATCAAACAGAGGTGCTTGGGGGATAGCTCCTCGGTATGTGTGATTGGGAATGAAGCGTCTGCGGGCCTACCATCAGCTATTTTGGATGCATCCATCGCACCTTCTCTCATCTGGCAATATGAAGAAGGCTTTCTATCAAGCAGCACCGGGTCAGGTAGTGAGCCGGAATCTGATTCTACCGAATCTTGTACGTCGGAATCAGATTCCAGCTCAACTAAGTCTGAGTCCGGTATTCCCGGGGGTGATAACCCGGATACCACAGTCCTGTCTAGATCGTCTTTTTCATTTTCTTTTGAGTCTGTTGTAACGGAAGAATCCGACGGCTCGGAAATATTTAATGAGAACGACGTGGGTGTGGTTTCGGAGTATTTTTCTGTGCCTTTGATTTATTGCTTAAATCAGGATTTTCAAAATTTTGATGAAAACGACGAGGAAGAAATTCCTCCGGTTTTGCAACGGTTAATTGATCAAGAGCAGGAAAGATTTGTTAAACCTTTAATGGATGAAATCACCACTGTGAATGTTGGTACTGAGAAGGACCCGCGGCTGGTCTAGATCAGGTCCACGTTGTCTTCTGAGGAACGCGAGCGCTTAGTCGCTTTGTTAAAAGATTTCAAAGATGTTTTCGCGTGGTCCTACGAAGACATGCCTGGAATCGATCCTGAGATTGTACAGCACCGGATCCCTCTTGATCCCGAGGCCCGACCTGTCAAACAGAAGCTCAGGAGGATCCGCCCTGATTGGGCCATTAAGATCAAGGAAGAGGTCACCAAGCAGATTGACGCAGGCTTCCTGTTGGTGTCTGAGTATCCGACTTGGTTGGCCAACATTGTTCCGGTACCGAAGAAAGACGGCAGAATTCGGGTCTGTGTAGACTTCAGAGATTTGAACAGGGCCAGTCCGAAGGACGACTTTCCCTTGCCACACATCGATGAACTGGTAGATTTCACGGCAGGACATGCCTTGCTTTCGTTTATGGATGGTTTCTCAGGCTATAATCAGATAGTAATGGCGCCCGAGGACCGGGAGAAGACTGCATTCACTACCCCGTGGGGTACATATTGTTATCGAGTGATGCCATTTGGGCTGAAAAACGCGGGAACTACCTATCAGCGGGCAGCAACTACGATATTGCATGATATGATCCATAAAGAGGTCGAGGTGTATGTGGACGGCATGATTGTCAAGTCCAAAGAAAGAGAGGGCCACTACACCGCCTTACAAAAGTTTTTTCAAAGGATCAGAGAATTTCGGCTGCGGCTAAATCTCCAGAAGTGTACTTTTGGTGTTACAGCAGGAAAGATGCTAGGGTTTCTGATAACGCAAAGGGGCATCGAGGTCGACCCTTCCAAAATCAAGGCCATCTTAGAAATGCCACCACCAAGGACTGAAAATGAGGTGCGAGGCTTTCTAGGTAAAGTGCAATTCATAAGGCGGTTCATCTCTAAACTAACCGTGACTTGTGAACCACTGTTTGGCCTCCTGAAGAAAGGAAAGAAATTCCAATGGGACGGCCGATGTCAAGCAGCTTTTGAGCAGATCAAAGAATATTTACAGAACCCGCCGGTATTGTCACCGCCAGAACCAGGGAGACCGTTGATATTGTATCTTTCGGTAACTGAGACCACCATGGGCTGCATGCTCGCACAGGAGTCGGAAGACAAAGTGGAAAGGGCTATCTATTATCTGAGCAAGAAGATGCTGGATTACGAGACCCGCTATACACCACTGGAGAAGGCTTGTTTGGCCTTGGTATGGGCTACCCGGAAGCTGCGACACTACCTGTTAGCTCACTCTGTAATGTTGGTTTCACGTTTGGATCCCATCAAATATCTTTTTGAGAAACCAGCACTTACAGGCAGGCTAGCTCGTTGGTTGCTTTTGCTTTCCGAATTCGACTTGAAGTATGTAACACGCAAGTCGGTGAAAGGGAGAGCAGTAGCGGAGTTCCTCGCCGACCACCCGGTTGAGGGGGATGAAGCGGTTGAGTACCTATTCCCAGATGAAGCGATTCTGCATATCGAGGATGAAACTTGGACGATGTACTTTGACGGAGCGTCAAACCAGTATGGGTATGGGATAGGAGTGTTGCTGATAGCGCCTGACGATTCCCGTATCCCTTTGGCATTCAAGCTCCAGTTCAGAGTCTCGAACAATGAGGCAGAGTATGAGGCATGTATTGCTGGTCTGGAAGCAGCCCTAGAGCTAGGGGTAAGACGGTTGGACGTCATTGGGGATTCGAATCTTGTTGTGTCTCAAGCAAAAGGAGACTGGAAGGTCAAGGAGGAAAGAATGATAATTTACCACCAAACCTTGGATTTGTTAATTCCTCGGTTCGAGAAACTAAATTTCACCCACCTCGTAAGAGAGAACAACAGGTTTGCAGATTCGTTAGCAACTCTATCTTCCATGATAGACATCCCGTCGGGAGTCCGGATGCGTCCAGTCATCATTGATCAGAAGTTTGCGCCAGCATACGAGTCAGTTTCCGCCATAGATGAGACCCAAGACGACAACCCCTGGTATTACGATATTTGGAACTTCTTGGAGAAGGAGACGTATCCGATAGGGGCAAGCACCAAGGATAAAAGGGCCATTAGAAGAATGGCTATTCAGTTCATCATCTGCGGAGGTAAACTGTACAAAAGAGGTCATCTGGGAATGCATAAGCTCTGTGTAGAAGCTGAAGAGTCGAAGCGCCTAATGGAGGCCATCCATGGAGGAGAATGCGGTGCACACATGAATGGAGTAATGTTGGCCAGAAAAATCCTTAGACAGGGCTATTACTGGTCGACCATGGAAGAGGATTGTATCGGCTTTGTTCGGCGATGCCACAAATGCCAGATCCATGCAAACCGTATGAACATCCCACCATCCAAATTGTACAATATGACTTCCCCGTGGCCCTTTTCCGTGTGGGGGATCGATGTAATCGGAGCTGTTACCCCGAAGGGATCGAACGGACATGAGTATATCCTCGTAGCGATAGATTATTTCACAAAGTGGGTCGAGGCCCAATCATACGCGGTGTTGAAGGCGTCGCACGTCGCAAAGTTCATCAGAAACAACATCATTTGTCGCTACGGGGTGCCAAATGAGATCATCTCGGACAATGGATCCCACTTTAAGAAAGAAGTGGTCGACTTGTTGGAAAAGTATAACGTGGCTTTTCATAAGTCATCTACGTATCGGCCGTAAACTAATGGAGCAGTTGAGGCCGCCAACAAGAACATCAAGCATATACTGCGAAAAATGGTGGAGACCTATCGAGATTGGCCAGATAAGTTGCCGTTCGCTCTGTGGGGCTACAGGACTTCGATTAGAACTTCTACCGGAGCAACTCCGTATTCGTTAGTTTATGGAATGGAGGCTGTTCTACCTATTGAAATTGAAGTTTCGTCTTTACGGGTATTGGCCGAATGTCAGATAGCTGAGGCAGATTGGCAGCAGAGCAGGTTCGAGGAACTAATGCTCTTTGATGAAAGAAGACTAAAAGCACTGTACCACGTTCAGAGTTATCAGCGCAAGATTACTCGGGCTTTTAACAAGAAGGTTAAGTCCAGAAATCTAAAGGAAGGGGATTTGGTACTCAAAGACAACCGAGCTCCCATCCACGACCCGAGGGGCAAGTTCAAACCCAATTGGACTGGTCCCTACATCATCAAAACCATCTGGTCAGGCGGAGCTGTGGTTCTAATGGACTTAGATGGCTTAGAATTCTCTCAACCGATCAATATGGACAAGTTGAAGAAATACTACCCTTGAGAGGCTCGCTAGGCCGAAAACCCGAAAGGGCGACCTAGGCAAAAGTTAGAGCACAAAAAATTAGAAAATATAAAAACTGAGCTCGCAAGGCTGAAAACCCGCAAAGGGCGGCCTTGGCAAAAGTTAGAGCGCAAAAGGAGAGTGAAAATACTCGAGTGAACCCGAGCCGGAACTACGTAAGGCTTGATTCCCATCTTTGGGATACGTAGGCAGCTTCGTTCTGAAGTTCAGCCATGACACTTCCCCGATCAACTTTGTCCATTTGATCATCTCAGCCACCTTTGTCCATCAGCATTCGTTGGAATCTCCGGTGCAGTGCCACTCAGACTAGGGGCAACTTTCCGTTGTTAGGCAGTGCTACGAGGCTCTTCAGACTAGGGGCAACTTTCTAGTTGCAGGAATTTGGGGTTGTGCATCTCAAGCGACAGATCTCAGGCGTGTCCAGTTCTGATCCACAATCAAAAATGTTTTTGAAAAGTTTTAATATAAGCTGACTTCGTTCAAATAATCTTTTTACAACTTCGACTATTTTCGGACCAAAGTGGAAAATTCTTAGTACCAGAACTTTCAATTTCATTGATTTCAAAACAGAGTCTTCCTGCTCTTACAAACAATTGAAGTTGCTTTTTATTACATTCACGAAAGAAAACTTGAAAATACTAATAAAGCAATAAATCTAGGGCATGGTCAAGTCAGGTGTTCCTGCGCCCCCTCCCAGAGCTGGTCGAAGCCTCTGATGCCAAGCTGGGCCCGATCTGTGCTTCTTCATTGAGCCAATCTATGCACTCGTCAGATAAAGTGCAACTGAAAGTAGGAGCGGGGGCCAGGAGTTCTCTCATCCTCCACGCAGTGGCCTGCCAAGCAAGTTGCGCGCCTCGGGCTGGAAATGCAGCAGGATACTCTATCCCCTCTGGCGGGCAGGTCTGATCATGGCCAAATTGGCGTCGAATCCGAAATGGGAAATAGAATACACAATGAGTGAGACCGACCAGTTGAATCCCAGTCTGCCGAGGCATATTGTAACTCATTGCCGGAAGGTTCAACCAAGAGCACCGCCAAGCAATACGGTCTGCGGACAAGTGGCACATCCAAGCGAACCACCATTCCTCATCCAAGGCATTAACTAGACGATGCCGGAAGAAGTAGCCGCGAGCTGAATATGCTGGGCAGGAGTCCACAACCTGCAATTTATCCATCAACCACACCTGGGGAGGGATTGAAAAATGAGAGATTAAAGAATAGAGAGATGTACGAGGAGAGAAAAGTGAGAATGGGGTTTTGTGAGAAAAGACTGAGCTCGAGGGCCGAGTGATGTGAGCAATACATGCGCGCCTCGGGCTGGAAATGCAGCAGGATACTCTATCCCCTCTGGCGGGCAGGTCTGATCATGGCCAAATTGGCGTCGAATCCGAAATGGGAAATAGAATACACAATGAGTGAGACCGACCAGTTGAATCCCAGTCTGCCGAGGCATATTGTAACTCATTGCCGGAAGGTTCAACCAAGAGCACCGCCAAGCAATACGGTCTGCGGACAAGTGGCACATCCAAGCGAACCACCATTCCTCATCCAAGGCATTAACTAGACGATGCCGGAAGAAGTAGCCGCGAGCTGAATATGCTGGGCAGGAGTCCACAACCTGCAATTTATCCATCAACCACACCTGGGGAGGGATTGAAAAATAAGAGATTAAAGAATAGAGAGATGTACGAGGAGAGAAAAGTGAGAATGGGGTTTTGTGAGAAAAGACTGAGCTCGAGGGCCGAGTGATGTGAGCAATACAGAAATGCGAGATTGGGTGGGAAATATTACCTGTAGCAATAGTGGACTCCCTGCCAACCTAGTCGCCTCATGACAGTAAAAGGCGTCTAGGCCCCTTAGTGTCTCGGCCAGAACCATGGCGATACAGCTCTTGCCCTCTCTCAAGCCTTGGGCAACCTCAATCAGCCGGACACTAGCCCCTCCAAAGCCCGAAATGAACAGGAAATGAGACAGCATGCACAAGCAGAGCGCATGTCGCCGGAAGCCTTGCCAGTGATGGTTGCTGCGATCACCAGCATCAGAAAATCGATTGGCCAAACTCGGAATGTCTAACATCCCATCATCCGTCAAACACCGAGCATCGCGCATGCTGAGTCCACACATGCGCCCTAAGGATTGGGCATGACCAAAATTAAGTTGGGGTAGGAGCTCCTCGTCGCGCTCGGACTCCATTAATGCTCGAAAGTCTTCAAAGGTAGGACATATCTCTTGCCCGGCGAAGCTAAAGACATGTGTCACCGGATTCCAAAATCTTGCCGCGGCGTGAAGAAACGGGAGATGCAACGGGGTACGACCCAGAGTGAATAGTGCATTTATGCCGAAACCCCGGAAATTCACCTTTTCCGAGCCATCCAAGCTAGCAATCCAAGCTGTGAGATTTTGAGCAAGAAACTCTTCCATTGGAGCAAATCAGTGTGAAAATGAGGAAAACTACGAAGCTGAGATCTTTTGTAGGAGATAAGGTTGAGTGGGGAGACAGGTGTCAACATTCTGGTGGTTCCCCTCGTTTAGTGCCGACCGGCCAGAAATATATGCCGACCGGCATAAAAATATGCCGACCGGCCATTTCAATTTGCCGACAAAACAGACATACGGCCGGTAGCCACTCCTTGCAGCCGGTGGTTCCTACACCGTGCCGGTGGGCTTCCTCCCTGGTCTCCTGAGCTGTTTATGCTAAGAATTGGGGAACTTCACCACCTCCAAATCCCCCCCGGCGATAAACTCTTGCGAAGTCACGCCCGTCTGCTTATCGAGTTTTGAACATTTGCTTATCGAGTTGTATTTCGCTCTCTTGTAGCTCTCGGTTCGTTTATCGAGTTGTATTCACACTTGTTTGGTTGTGTCATAGCTTTGTTTTGCTTATCGAGTTGTAAGTCGGTTCACTACCTGATTATTACGATGACGAATTTCCAAAATGAGTTCAATTTCGTTCACATTGTGGTGTGAAACCCTGCGATGCGATGCACAGAAGATCCACAAATGCAACACCTTTTGAATAAAATGATTAGTTTCATTCCCCATCACATGTTTTGCAAAGTGTATGAATTTTGAGAAAGAAAATAAACCTGCCTGAGGCAGTGCAATGTGCTTAAACGACTAGTAAAAAGGAAAATAAAACGTAGAATGGCAGGGTAGCCAAGTATCAGAACTGATACCGGTGAAACTCCCCTTGCGATTAGCGCACCTTCCGCATCTTTGTTCGGGTCAGCCGCGTTGTCGGACGCCCTCACATTACGGGAAATCACACCTTTGAAACGTGAACCTTTGAGTTGACCTCAGATCACAACTTCTGCAAGCAACGCTCGATGCATGCGAAGAATGTCCCGCCCCGTATCCTTTTCATGCTTTGTGAGCCCCGCAAATTGTTTCGATTATGCTGTGTAATAGTACGTTCCTTTGATTGCGTAGATCGCATGTTTAATTCCATTACCTGCGTAGACCGCATGTTTTGATTGCGTAGATCGCATGTTTAATTCCATTACCTGCGTAGACCGCATGTTTTGATTGCGTAGATCGCATGTTTAATTCCATTACCTGCGTAGACCGCATGTTTTGATTGCGTAGATCGCATGTTTAATTCCATTACCTGCGTAGACCGCATGTTTTGATTGCGTAGATCGCATGTTTAATTCCATTACCTGCGTAGACCGCATGTTTTGATTGCGTAGATCGCATGTTTAATTCCATTACCTGCGTAGACCGCATGTTTTGATTGCGTAGATCGCATGTTTAATTCCATTACCTGCGTAGACCGCATGTTTTGATTGCGTAGATCGCATGTTTAATTCCATTACTTGCGTAGACCGCATGTTTAACTCCGTCACCAGCATAGACCGCATGTGTTAATTACGTAGACCGCTTGTTTAGTTTCATCGCCTGTGTAGACCGCGTGCTTGTGATCAATTTCGTCGCCTGCGTAGACCGCTTGCTCCGCTTGCCTAGTTGTATTTCAATATGCATTGTCATGCTCTCTATTTACTTCGCGCTGTCACGCATTTCCAGTACACCACTATTCTTGCATTGTCATGCATGTCGCTAACCATATTGTACCTGTTAAGTTTGTTTTCTTTGCAGGCACGATATTGTATGTACGGTTCATTTGAAGCTGGTGCAACCAGACGAGCCGCACAGGTATTGTATCTCCCGAGTGAGACTTTTTGAGAATTCCATAATTCTCTTACGTCCTTTCTGCATTGTAGTGTAGTTTGGTATGCTAGCTTAAAACTGTTGCATGTTTGCTTCGTTACAACTTTCTTTGCATGATCATAAGTTATGCTCGGCTCCGTGCATTGTCTTGCATTTTGCCCCTGCCTTCGGGCGCAGATCTTATTTGTATTGCATGTTTGTCTAAGTCTTCGGCCTTGTCAAAAATGGGTCGTCTCTGGGCTTTGACATTCACTCCCGTCATTGTTATGACTTTCGAGTTCTGTCAAAGAGGGGCAACTGTAGACACCCCATTTTTGACCGTCCTCAAGACTTGGACGTCACCGTTTGAACACTCGGTGATCATCCATGATTGTGTTCGTTTGGAGTTCCCGGAGGTCTCGGCTCGCGCGCCTTGCCTCAGGATCCCCGAACTCGACTGTTTAGTGTCTGGTTTTGCACCAAACACTTTTGTTTTGCCTTAGAGGGGCAGGGAATGCCTTGTGAGATATCCCCATACACCACCGGCAGTGGCTGGAGGCCACCGGCTGGTCTTTTTCTTCCATCGGCAATTTTGTTTGCCGGTCAGCACACTTTATTGCCGGTCGGCATAATATGTTGCCGGTCGGCACTATTTTTTGCCGGAATAGCCTTTTTGGGCAGCCGACCACTGTTCCTCCACTTTATGGAGATATTTTGTGCCAGCTGTGATAGCTGGCACCAACTCCTTTCCCCTCCATACACGTGTATGGAGGGATTTCCCTCTAGCCAAGCTTGTTGAAGAAGCTTTGCAAGAGGGATCCTTATAAGAGGGAGGCTTTCCTCTTGGTTCTAGGTTAGAAAAACAGAAGCAAAATCAGCCTTTAGAGATATAGATACATATTATCTCTATACCTCTCTCCCTCTCCCTTCTTGTGTGTGTTTCTTGGCCCAAAAGGTGTGTTTTACCTTACTTTTGCACCATTACACACACCATTACACCTTAGTCCGAGATTGAGGGGCTTGGGGGAGTTGTTTCTTGAGTTTTGGACTGGTTTTGATCCAAAGAAGGAGGTTAGGCCATTTGTTCTTCAAGGGTTCTTCAAGGGTGAGCATCTTCCCTTTTATTCCCCAAACTTGCATTGATTTTCTACCTATTTTGTTTATTGTTTTGGCTCTTGTGTATAACATAAAAAAGGCTCATATTTTCCTGCTCTAACACTTTCATTAAGGTCACTTTGTGGTTAGATTGCAAACTCACCCTCATAGGCCTTGTTTGGCCTATTTTGGTGCCTTTTTGATAAGGTTTCGTTCACTTCAGCATTTTGATCTTTTGATCACCAAAAATCAGTGTATTTTAGTGTCAAAAAAGTTGGTTTGAAGTCTTGCATAGGGGAGGGACACCCCTCTCCCTTTATGGTTTTGTTTCCTTGCTTTTTGGGCTCAAAAGGATAGCATGTGTGCTTGTTGTTTCTTGGCTTCATTTCAGCACTTTTTTAGGCATCTTAGGTCTTACATAACCTCTGTTTTTGGCCGGATTTGGCCCTCTTGTATGCTTGTGATATTTGCTTTGTATTGCTCTATCTTGCTTAAAAATACATCCCATGATTAGGCCATGATTTTTGTGTGTGTTGGCTTGGTTCTATGGAGCATTTAGCATTGTTTTTCCATGCTTAACATCTGTTGGTTATCAACTTGGTCATGTTTAGCATGTTTGTTAGAGTTGCTTTGTATTTTGGCTTGGAAGCTTTGAGCATTTTGACCTCTAGCATGCATGGTTGTGTTTACCCTCTTGATTTGGCATCATCTAGGGTCATATTTTAGTCCAAGAATCATGCTTACATGTGTGCATGCATGGTCTTTTTCATGTCTTGAGGGTGTGTCCTCTTATGCCTAAGAATGAGCCTTAGTGTATTTGCTTCATGGGGGATATCTTAGTTGCCATATTAGGAGCTTTTGGGGTCCTATTTTGCATGCATAGATTCTGTTTTTACTTGTCTTGATCATGCCATGAGTGGTCATGTCATTGAAGGTAAGTTGTCTCCTTGTGTGCCTTAGCTTTGGGACCATGAATTTGCTTGTTAACATGAGTTGATTGTCTATCATTTTGAGCACTCTTGGCCACCGTTTTGAGGAGGGTAAGGGTCTGCCCTTTTGCCATTTTTAAGCCCTCTTGCATGCTTACTCCATGTTTGTTGCATAGTTGTTCCATTAAGCTTTGTAGCACATCAATCCCATAGTCAATTTGGTCCATGTTTGCACCATTTTTGTACCTTGTATGCTTAGCATTGTACATTTGTCATGTTGGTTGCATAATGTTTGTTGTGCTTTATATCTTGGTGGCATGATGTATTTGAGCCTTGTTGAGCATTACATGCATTGCATTTACTTGGTTTGGGGTGTCAAACTAAGTTCGGGAATCAAGGACCATTCATACTTCAAGTGATGCAACGCGCCTTGATTCCCGGTCATCGGGACCTTTGACTCTAACTTGATAAGGCCTCGGTTTTTCATGTTGTTTGTTGCATGCATTTTCATATCAAATGGCAAATTCGATCCTTTGACTCATCATGTACCATTGATGATTCAAGGATCGAAAGTCATGCTTCTTTGAGTCTAAAATATGATAAGAAGTAGGACCATGCTTACATGTGTCCAAAAACTCCATACTATGCACTGCCTGTCCTCTGTTTGCTGTCAAACTGTCTATTGCAGGAAGTTTCTGCCGACCGGCAGAATTTAGTGCCGACCGGCACTATCTGGAGTGCCGATGAATCTGATAAAGTGCCGACGGGAATTTCGGAGTGCCGGTGGCAATTCTGTCTGGCCGGTGGTGCTCTGCAGGATGCAGAGAGCTTGTTCCAGCACTTTGGAAATTTTCAGGAAGACAAGGCAGTACAAACAGAGGCGACAAGAGCATAGTACGGGTTTTCCGGGCAAGACGGATTCGAGCATGCATCATCTGTGCGCCCCGAGGCAGAGGCTGTGGCCACCCTCTTCATTCTTTTGCTTCCTCTTTCTTTTTAATTAATTAGGAAATTTTGTAATAATTTTATTTGTTCATTATTTTGGGACTGTAATATTAATTCGAACCCTCTGAGTGAGGGTAAACATGTAATAAGTGTGGGTGAGTGTGTGTATGTCTTCCAATCCCCGTTTCTTTCTTCCCTTTTATTTACCAGCTTATGATGGTAGATTAGGGCATTTTTGAAATTAGCATACCTTATGATATGCATGCGTGCATTCATGCATCTGTTAACATGCACCGGGCTCGGTACATCATGCTAACCGCATTCGTATTTTCAAATTCCAAAATTGAATACATGAATTAGTTGGTTGCATATCGTATGCCATATTTAGGTTAACCGAGCCTAACTAGAATTGCACCTTGTATGTGTTGCATTAGGCAAAATAACATGAACTAGGACACGCACATTTGCTAACTAGTTTATTGTTTTGGCACGGAGTACAATGTAAGTGGTTATGCTTTAGCATCCAACATGCGTGTGAATGTTGCCATAAGAGTATGCTTGCCATGCAGCTAAGTGTTTACATGAGATAAATTGCCTGAATGCCTGTGGGTGGAGGTCAAAATGCTTAAATTGGGATAATGCGTTAAAACTATATTTGTTAAGCCCACTAGATAGTGGCAAAACCGTCTTTTCTAAAAAGCCTACTTGAGGGTGGCAAAATCTGTATTTTAGCCTACTCGCGAGTAGCAAACCATTTTCAAAACAAACATGAAATGTTTTGTTCCAATTTGGGTGATTTGGTCTATACTTGTTTGCTGTGCGCATAACATAGTAATTCTAGGCTAATAAATGGAATAAGAACACGTAAAGTTTTCAAAAACGGATATCACGGTTAGTAGAGGCCGGTCTTCGGACCGGGCGAAAGGGGGTGCTCATAGCTGACCTTCCCCGATCGTACCCAAGCTCCCGAGCCGAGACAACTCCGGTGATGACGGACATGTGGCCTTCGGCACCGAGTCAGGGTTTCCTAAATTTCCCCATTTTAAAAATATTTAGGTGGCGACTCTGTATCTGGAAAAGCAGTCCATGTTTGGCACTACTTTTTTTTCAAAAATCTGTTTCTCAAAACGATTTGCCAGATTTGGACTCTTTGGTTCAGATTAAGAACCGTGACACAAAATCGAGAGTCCGAACTGTAGTAGCATCGAGGTCCTTCCGCGGGCGCGTCTACACAAACATAAGAGTAAGGACATGATAATCTATAAATATCTACTGCATTCAAAACAAAATAAGAGTACATGAAATGTAAAAATGGCCATTTAAAGAAAGGTACAAAGGTACAAAAGCAAAGATTTTATTAATATGAATATCCATACAGAAAACACAAATGTAAAAGTGAATATGCTGCCAATTACAATATCATATCAGTTCTTCGTCATCTTCAAATTGTGCCTCTGTCGATGCTTCAAGAGGTCCAATAGTTTCATCAACAGTTGTTCCATCAATACCCTGCCTAACCCAATCCATATCCTCCTCACAAGTGAAGGAAGCTACATCTAACTCTTGATCACCAAATCCTTCCACTTCGTTGTGATGTAGTCGTTCATCAATAGTTGGTTGTTCTCCACACACCTCATACAAGTCTCTAGGTTTCATCTTGAGTACAACATTCCAATCTTCATCAACAGAATCATTAACATAAAAGACTTGTTGTGCTTGAGATGCTAGGATGAATGGCTCATCACTGTCTTGTTTCTTCGCATATAACAAGTGATTAAAATTAACAAGTGTAAAACCAAAATCATCCTGCTTGAGTCCCTTATTGTTATCAATCCAGTTGCACATGAATAACATGTATCTATGGTCGTGTGAGTAATACAATTCAATAATATCTGTCACATATCCATAGTACGCTACATCACCTTATTTAATACCAGAACTTGCTGCATCGTGAATAAAGCTTGGTGGAGGAAGTCCAAATCCTTCGTATAGCATTTCATAAGTTTCATCACCATCATTCGAATCAGTTTGCCCGACATTCACATTGTGTGGCACAGGTGATGACAAATTCTCCCCATGAAAAATCCAACTGGTGTAACTTCGAAGAAACCCATTGATCATTAAATGTTCCCCTAACAGGCCTTTCTCCACCAATTTGACATTACGACACCGTTTACATGGGCATGTGACTTCATTCAACAACGGCTTATTTTCGCATGCAAATTTAATAAATTCCTTAACCCCTTGTATGTATTCCGGGTGCAACCTATGTTGATTTATCCAACTTTTATCCATCTGATTCTCTCTTACACTACAAATGCCACTGCCAAATCAACAAAGTTCAAAATTACCATTCCGTTTTAATTAATCTTAACCTCAATTAAGTACCTTATAATGCATGCAATATGACATCATTCACCTCTAACTGGTCTCTAATATGTTGGTTCATCCTACTTTCCCATTCAGGAATGCACAGTCTATATTGTAAAAAGCAGCTCATACCGCTCTGCTCATCTCTAACGAAATTTCGGCAGCATCTCCCCATGGTTCTCCAAATACACGACATAGACTAGGTGTACTGTTATACCTTGTCTAGTATGCACTCGGAGAACACAAGGAGTTGCTACACGAAATCTCTACGAGATGGACTATAAGCAGTAGAACTACTAATTACAATACAGACTTGTGCTCCTGAACTGTCCAACTGGACAATCCAAGAAGAGCTTCATTACAGATGACTAGGTATCTCTAATGAAGATTCTTGGACGGGTCTAAGGCTATTTATGCATGCATGCACCATTAATGATTGCATCCCGGTGGTGCAATCTAAATTAGTACTATCAAACATACTAGAAGCATATCTAGTATAAAGCATATTAATGAAGAAACCAAAAGTTTCTACAATGCTCTTGATAGATTATGATAGATTCAAGAAATATATTGCTCTCTCAAATCAATCAATAATGGAATAATTTTGGCAGGAACTCATGGATGTGGGAAGTTCAAACCCACTACCCAAACCAATAAGTGTACCAAAGATCGAATACTTCTAATGATGATGATGATGATTCAGAAACATCAAAGAGCAACCACCAAATGAGGAATCACATTCACAATCACAATCATATTAGTTGAGGAATCACAATCACAATCATAATCATAGTCATCCACGTTAATAACTATGAAGAAAACTTGTTTGAATTGAAGACCAAACTTCACCATATAATACTACAAATCAAGACAAAGTTACATGCAAGACAATTCTTTCACATGCTAGCTAGATGATTATTTATTTATTTATTTATTTATTTTGGGTCAAATAACCCTCCAAATGAAGTTAATTTCATCCTACACTCTCTCAAATTAATCTATCATGACATTATAAAATTAGAAATTAATTAAAGGGTTAATTAGTAAAATGTCTATTCCTATATGGTCATGTGTTATCCAAGATTAATTTTTCTTTTTTATTTTTTCTGATAAGGATATGTTTTGAAAAACTATCACAATTGAAAAAGGCATTAGCAACAGTGAAGTAAACATAAATACATCACGAGGTGAATAGTGTGTGAATGATTCTACCATTTATCCTTTCCCTTTCTCAACAAATTCAGCTAGACTACAAGAAAATAAGAACAGGTGCCACATCTAAAACTTCTCATAGAACAGTATGAGTTAGTTCCTTTCTGCTTCAACTTGCATAGTTGTCAATTTTTGGAATTTCATCTTTTTTGAGGGATGGTTTCTCACTGCTATGTGTATGTTCAACCAGCAACATAGTAGGAAAAAAGAGGTAATGTCCACAGTTATTCGAGGAAATTAATATATAGTCAGGAAAATAAACTCAGAACTCTATATTGATTATCTCAAAAAAAAAAACTCTCAGCTCTCAAACAAGAGCAAGGATGAAAGAATTCTGATAGCATGATCCCCACAAAAATATGGGAGAGTACTAGTGCACCAGCTTAAGCTCAAACTAACCTACCCACGCATGACCCAAACTCCTAGAAGCCAATACAACCAGGTATAGCCTTCAAATTCACTATTAGCTCCCTTAAATTCAACATAAGATGGTACAAGTAGAAAATTTGACATCTTCTCAATCATGCGGATAATGACGATTTTTCATTGATTGGCTGCCGCTACACCACTTAATTAGACAGAACAGAACAGCTTCTAGCCCTTGTACTACTCACTTCCATCATCCATATTTCATCATAAAATAATAAATTCTTTTACTTGTTGGTTGATCCATACAGATAAAGATAAAACCTTTTTTTAACCAACCAACCAAAAAAAAAAATTATTACTAATTTGATTTGAAGGTTGGAGCGTAACGAACTAAATCATTTAACTAATTTTTTTGATACTCTAAATTAAAGATAAATATTTTTCTACAAACATACCCAACTGTATCAATACCCTACTATTTTTATATTTTACTATATCGACATACCCGTATCGTGCGGGCTTCATAGAGTTCAGCTATGAATGTAATAAAACAAATTACTAGAAAGATTTTCAGATTCACCCCTTGAGTGTTCATCTAGGAAACAAATTGTTTTGAATCTGTTCAGACAAGAATCCTACGCAGGTCTTGTGGGTCAACTTTTTTCTTTTTTCTTTTTTTTTTCCTTATATATTATCTATCTATATATATAAGATCTGGCCTCTGAGCATCTTACTGCTACATGGAATTCTAAAACGTGTTCAATTTAATGCACATGGTGGAAAAATCATGACATGGAATGCCTGTGAACCATTCTATTCTATGATCCTTAGAAACCTGCTCCCACATCTGTGTCATAAAATATAGAATGAAATAATGTTGAATTTATATATTTAGTAGCAGCAATTAGCTGTGTATTTCATTATTACATTTCCTTACAGCATGTTCTTGGGATATTACTAATTTGCCACTAATAAAGAGGTCAAGGTAAGATTTATGGATTCAATGAAGACAAATATTTTCAACTGTAATGTGGATGACATATATATGTTCTCTTGTTGAGTAGGGAAGTCTTCATGCTGCATTGGTGGAGGCCATAAGGCCTCATGTTCCTATGCTCCGGACCAGCCCATATGGGAAGAAAGTCCTTTCAAGCAATGGTCTCAAAAAAAAACCTCTGGGGTATGATCAATTATAGCTACAATATTATCTCTTTCTTAGGCCAAAAGTATCGAACTTTAACTAATTTAAATTGTGGTATTTTCTGAATTTTTGCAGGGTAGGGTACTGAATGTTTCCTCTAATGCTATGAATTTTGTAACTAATAAAATTTGTCCGAATGGCGCCGTAAGTAACTCCCACATAGAGCGGCGGAGGCGGGCACAGAGGTAGACCATACTGTAGTTTTTGATTGGAAAAGTAACTAAGAATCCATTTTCCATTTGAAAAGTATGCAAACCTCCCATAAGCGAAGTCTAGTCTAGTCTGAGTATAGTATGATATAGTCTAGTCTAATCACAACCAGATTGCAAGTGTGATCCAACTACTCATGTAGGATCCATCTATGGTTAGGCTGGATTTGGGACACAAAATGTACTATCTATCTTAGACCCAAAAAGCTCCATTATTCACTTCCCAATTTTTATTGGAAACCAATTAGTTAAAAAGCATATACTTGAATTAAATATAGAGAATCCCACCCATTATATGCAGAGAGAAAAAAAAGTCACTGTGGAACCAATTTAAGTTACTTCTATCCACTCATCATTGGATATGCACAGCAAGTCATTTTTCCACCAAAATGAAACACCATTATGCAATCCCCACCTTCTCTCCCATATTAAGCAGGAGTTGACCTAATTCTTGCTATAATCACACCACATCTTTGGCTTCTTATTTTCTCAATGTTTTGTTTCCAGAGCAAAACACTTGAGTTTAGCCTAGTGGCCAGAGCCTCTGTATCTCACAAAAACCAACATAATAACATCTTAATCCTAATTAAAAACACAAAGCACAAGCAAGTGATGGCCAGCCTCCACCTTTTGAGAATGTATGATAAACAAAACCATTAACATTTAAATTATCAATCTGCTGATTTTTCAAAGTAGAAAACATACTTGATTAGACCAAGCATATCTAATTTGATAAAAAGGCCAGATCGGCTGTACAAAACCATTAACATTTAAATTATACATGCAAAATGTACAACAAATCAGCTTGTAAAATCAAAGCAACAACAAATTCAAGTGAATTGTGAGTAAAATTACAAAGCTGAATCTCTAAATCACAGAGCTGAACTGACAGAGATAACTAGGGTTTAGACAGCAGAGAGCGAGAGAGAGAAAGGGGGAGAGAGAGAGAGTAGCTCACCGATCTGAATCGATTTTGAGAGAGAACTTCGAAATGGCTCAGATGAATCACCGATCTGAATCGATTTTGAGCGAGAACTTCGAACAGTGCAGAGAGGGCGAGAGAGACGGAGAGAGAGAGACCGCGAAAGTGAGAGTGAGAGCGCAAGAGTGAGATTGAGATTTTCGCTTATACTGCTTATCATATTCAAAATAAAGGTGAAACAGGAGAGAAGGAGGGGGTCGAACAAAAAACCATTCCAAGGCGTTTAAAAAACGTCTTTGATTCTTGAAATGGCGCCGTTTCAATTACAAAAAAATAAGACGTTTCTAAAACGCCGTTAAATATTAGAAACAATGGCGTTTTAAAAAACGCCGTTAAAAAAACGCCGCCTAACCCCATATTTCCTGTAGTGATGCCATTAACATTGTATCTCGGTTGTTTGTCTTGCATAGAACATGCATTCCTACTGTATTGCGCTTGTTGAATCTCTTTCTTACACATGCACGATATTGTATGTACGGTTCATTCAGAGGAGTTCCCGGGAAAGTCACTCATGCCATATTCAGATCACATCCATTACCCCTTCATTAAAAACATTTGGGTACGTCCCGGTGTTCACACTCCTTCGGTTAAAAACATTCGGGTGCGTCCCGGTGTTCACACCACTCTTCCTCCTCTCGCGCGTCGCGTAGTTAAGCTTACATAATTTTCTTATGTCCTTCCTGCATGAAATGTGGTTTGGCTCGTGTTTCCTACGTCAGGCGTGTTTATTTACTTACTTCTTTTCATGATTGGAACTGCTATACCTTGTGTCAGTTTGTTTAACTATGGCATTTCTTTGCATTGCATTTGTATTTAAATGTTACATTGTACAGCATCATTGCATGATCATTTATTATGTTCTTGCATCTTGTATATCATTTGCATTTTGCCTTAGAACTACACTGGTTTAATTTTTTACAAAGGGATACGTAGGCAGCCTGAAGGCTCAACCATTTATTTTTGCCTTAATTGTTTGTCCAAGTCTTACAGCCTTGTCAAAATAGGTCGTCTCTGGGTTTTGACATTCACTTACATCATTTTATGACTCCGAGTTCTGTCAAAGAGGGGCACCTGTAGACACCCCATTTTTGACGGCCCTTCAAGACTTGGATGTCCGTGCAAGTATACCCGATGATGAGTTTGTTTGCTCACCAAGTGCTCGAAGTTTTCAGCAGAATGCCATAACTTTGAGCCTTTCAAACCCTTCATCCATTTTGTACCATTTTTGGACCATGCCTTGATCTTTCCAACCTGCAACCTCTGGTGGCCTGCCGGCCATCACTTTTGGTTTTCCAGCCACTGATGTGGCTTGCTGGCCACCACTGATGGCCGGCCGACCACTAGTGTTTTCCGGCCGAACTTCAAAATATTTGTCGATAATAAGAATTTAAATTCAAATAACCTTGGGGGCTAACAAGCAATGATGGAGAAATCAACAGATGATGGAGTATTTGAAGTTCTAAGCAAGAACTAGAAAGAGAGTGAAGATATTAGAGTTTGACATATTTTAGAGAGAGAAAGGAAATGAAAAAGTGATTAAAAAATCATTTTCTTTGAACTGATATACGTACGGACTGCTCGAGCGACTAAAACACCGCTCGAGCGTCAGACACAATAAGTGACATCGCTCGACCAATCAAAACACCATCGAACGCATAATGACCCCCTTAAGAAGTTCAAACTTGTAAAAGACCGCGGGTTCGAGTGCAAGAAACACCGCTCAAGCGCAGATACCCTACTTCTAGAAGTTTTACAGATATGTAAAAATGCTAGGAGATTCTGAAGACCGCTCGAGCGGCTAAAACACCGCTCGATGGAACAAGAAGAAAACTGGACAGCAACTCTTTTGAAAAACTAACCCCCAACCTGTTCTAAACACAACAATAACTCCCAA
The DNA here is from genome assembly GCF_055761805.1 of Camellia sinensis. Taxonomy (NCBI): domain Eukaryota; kingdom Viridiplantae; phylum Streptophyta; class Magnoliopsida; order Ericales; family Theaceae; genus Camellia; species Camellia sinensis. Next base: position 79,999,018 of record NC_138974.1, read on the forward strand.
ACAACCAAACTTAACTAGGAACAAGATGAAAATGGCATGAACAACAATTAAGGATATGGATTCTCGGATTCAAAAGTAAGAAATAAGTCGAGTTTAAACCGGAACTGTTATAAAAACCATAGGGGTTAAGTGCTTTTTACCCTTTAAATAATTTACTAAACAGATTAACCAATAGTTTTAATCTTCTTTTATAAATTAAAAAAAATCAACAATTTTACTACGTGGGTTTGGAGCACCCAGAAGGTGCTTCAGTAGAATGACCCTTTTGCTCTATATATGTATAGATTAAGCTTAATTAGGGACTTTCAAAATTTATTTGAGAAATTTGGCAAGATTGCTTAAATAATGCAACAGATTGAAAGAATTGCACAATACGAGTCCCATATGTTCCATCTATTGGGATTGATAAGCAAGAGGAATTAATTATATATACCATCCATTAGCTTCAATAATATTCATTTATCACTACTGTCATTGAGTTCTCTAAAGCCTAAATCATCCACCATAGAGATTATCTATAGTATTAGGGAATTGAAAACCTTTGAAAACATTCAGAAACTTCGGCAAAATCCACATAGGGCATGTACTTGGAATTCATGTTTAGGCATGAACCTCACATCAAACTGCAACAGCCAACGCCTTCGCTGATTTGAGGAGTGTTAGCCGGCGAAGGTGGTGGTGCTAGCGGAAACCCATGACCCGGTGGCTCCTGCAAGGGTTTCTACCGACTCCTCGGTTGAGGACGGTCCCGTAGCCCCCATAATGGAGATGCCTATCGTCTCCATAGAAAGTGTGCCCTCCATAACCACTTCTGCGGCAGCCACTGCTTTGTCCTCGCCAACCATAATAACTATCATCTCCATTGTAACCACTTCTTCCATATTCATGATAATCTCTGTATTCGGGTATATAGAGGTTGCTAGAACATTGTCCAAACTGCCACCAGCAAAGCTCAGCACGGTTTCCCGCTTTCGCGAGAATCTTCAGCAGTAAGCTCGGATCGACCGTGCCTGACACTTCTATTCTTCCATCTTCATCCATTCTGAAAGTATTCAGTCCTACCACCACAAAAATATATTAATAAATAAAATAAAATGAAAGTAATTGATATCAAACTAACATAAACATTCATGATATCTTACCACCTTGGATATTGCTCAGAACTGTAGACACAATCTTTTGCCATCCGATGGTGCGGACATTCACTCTCAGAATGCAAGTCTGCAGATGACATTTTTATGTGCAATAAGATTCATGTAAAAAAAAAAAAAACAAGTAATTAGAAAATGTAGATAAATCCTTATATATGTATATGGTGATTGAAACACAACCGTGAATGGATAGTTTTCCTCTTTCACGGGGCGGAGATCGGCGGCCATTGATAACAACTTCTTAGTGACTTAACGGAAGAAGAAGATGAAGAAGAAGTGTAGCTAATGAAGATGGGTTAAAAGAAAAATGGCATTTATAGATCATTTTTACTATGTGTATAGAATTCCATTTCAGAACATTAATAAATAATAAATTAGGGAAGTTTAAAGGCAAAAAATCCAAGAAAGAAACTGCATAAATGGACATATCATAGATTTGAAGAAATAAAGGTGGTGGTTTGGGAAATAATGCTTTGATAATTTCCACAGTTCTATAAATGCAAAGAGGTTTCCTTAATTTTTACATATCTTTCTTTCTTGCTATATAGTAGTATATGTGTAATCTTCTTCCGTATGATCCTCCTCGACGTCTTATTGAAATATGAAGCAAATCCTTCTATAAAGTCTCCGTGAAGTTATTAATATCCAATTACCTTCCTTTTGGAATTCAGATCCTGTGTGACTAAATTATAAAGAGCAATGCTATATGAAACAAATTGATGATCTTGACAAAAAATGGTTTGGGCAAATGAGGCCTTCTCCTATATGTTACAAGGATCATTCTAGAAACAACAAATGATTCATACCATCAAAAAAAAAGATCACTAATAGTACTAATGTATTGAAAATACCGATAAAAAAAGAAGAAGGGCATAGACAGTAGCAGGGCACACTGCTACATCATTAACGGTGCTACTAGAGTACCAATTTTAGTGCTCTCAACCATTTCTCTTCTACAAATGTAAGGATAGAAATGATTTTAGATCCTTCCTATATTTTTTCAAATGTCTTACTTTAGAATTTATAAGAATAGTGTACACACTTCTAGTTATTTTTGTTTTTTCAATTTTTTTCCCTAAAATTATGTACAACCTTCAACCAATCTCTTAATTGTTCTAGAGAATTATAGGCTGTGTTTGGTAAGGCTCTGAAAAATTGATTCTACCTGTTGGTTTGAGTGTAGTGTTTGGTTAGCGCTTTCAAAATTTGATTTCACATACACTTTTTAAAACACGTCTACCTGGTCAACCCCCAGACGTCCAGCCGGTGGACTGGAACAGTGTTCGGATTTTATTTTTTATTTTTTATTTTTTATTTTAAATAAAAAATATTTTTGAATTTTTTTTAAATTTTTGTATGAGCTTTGAATAGAATTTTGGATTGTGTATTTAGTTATGAGTTGTAAATCTTTGAATCAAATATCATATGTCGTGTACGGGAAAGAAATAAATCTTCTCGTATAATTCTGTTGATTAAGTCCGCGTTCCTCCAAACGTCGTCGCTTTGCCACCTGAAAACACAAACGTGAGCTAACCGGCGGGTGTGTGCCGGAAACCCCTCCGATGCCTAAGTCAGCAACTAGACAAAAAGCTGTGTGTATTCAGAAAGCAAAGTTGTGTGTTACCTCTTCAAAGGTGATGTTTGTGAGCTTTTGTAGGTTTCGTGTGGCACAATCCTAGTAGGACTTTTATTTCTCCATGCAGAGTCCTCCTGGGATTCATACTCCTGAAAGATAATGCTTATCCTTCAACACTCCCCTCACTGCTTAAACCAAGTGAGATGGTTTTATCATGGCCGAACTCCAATATGACCAAAGTAAACATGACTATGCATAGCCGCAGAATAAGCCGAACTAACTCTTCATTTTACTGCTCTTACATCGGCTTCTCATGCACAACCCATGGCGTGGTTAGACCGAACTAACATGTCATGAACGGAGTAACTCCAAGACCGGTCTAACTCCAAAGTACCGTTAGACTGATCTAACTTCGATCTTCTGTCGGATCGGACTAGCTTCACGGCCTTAGGACCGGACTAACTTCAAAATATCCACACGACCGGAGTAACTTATATGGCCATTTTACTCGGCCCTTTGTACTGTAGCTCATAACGGCCCATTACCCAGCTCGGCCCAATTTTCACATAAATTACCCTCTCAATTGCCCCTTAATTCCATCTGCCTAGCATGATTGGGATTATCTGTCAACCAGCCGAGCTATAGATTTTTAGCCTATCCAGCCGAGCTACTTTCACACCGAGCTCTGGCTGTCCGGTAGTAACGTCCCTTCAATCACAGAGACTGAAACGCTTCCCATTCTAATGGCACGTGGCATGCTCTGATTGACTGAGGACGGCTGTCACGACGTCTTTGTACTTCCTGAAATTTGAACAGTCCCGTCTTTTTCCCTTTACCTAAAACGAGCCTCTTCATTTTGACACACTTTGCAACTTTTCCCTCTCTGAGCCTCCATTGTTTCTTCAACTTCTAAGCTCGTGTTCTCCATAGCTGTTATTCTCTCTCCAACTCTTGCCTCTTCATCAGGTAAGCACTGTACATCTACTTTGTTTTCGTATTTTGTTTTCTGTGTTTTTGAAAAACATATTTTTCCATTTCGCTTTGCTCTGTATTTTTCTGGAAAAAACTTAACAATAGAACACATGAGTACATGTGATATCCTGTAGAAAACTGGTTTTCGATCCAAAATCATGATGCAACCGAACTAGGACACTGTTTAAGCTAGGTAAAAGTCTAGTCAGTTTACAACCGGACTAACACTTCATGTTTACACCAGTAGTTTTAATAAGTCAAACCACTTCTTGCGTTACCTCAGCCGAGGTAACCAACCGAACTAAGTTTGCACTTAGCATACTGAGATACCTGAACTCCAACCGATCTAGGCCTTTAGGGCTAAACCAGCTTTCTTAGTTTTTTAGGCGGAACTCAGAAAGCTCCCCTAGACGATCAACCAGTCAAACAGAACTGTTTCCACAACCGAGATATCGAGACGCTTGCCAAGGCCGAGCTAACAAAAGCCCTGCTCAAACCAAGCTACCAATCATCTTGCAGAAACCGGGACAGAACCTGTAGCATCCCACACAGTCGAAGTAGGACTTCTTTTTATCTTGCTTTTAATTTGTAGCACAGCCCAATGATCTGTGCTTAACACCTTTGTTCTTCACTTTGCAGACTTAGGTTGCCCAGGCACTCCTCTGCGCTCAACCGAGCTACTGAGCACAATTTTTGGACCGAACTAATTTATTCATAAATTATACAATAAATGAGGAAGTATAGGTTTCTAGTAGAGACGCCAGGTAGTCTAGCCAAATTCCGAAGGGATTATGGCATACTTGACGATGTACACCTTACCCTGACCAAAAAAGATGTTATACCCTGGGGGAATGAAAGCTTCGTCCCCTTTACCCTCTTGTCCATAATTGAAACCGGACTACGATTTCCAGTCTAACCCTTAATTTGTGAGTTTCTTAGGCAAAACAGACTATGCCCATCCCAACTATCCACCAATTCATACCGTATAATAATGGGAATAGCCGAACTAAACCGCCAAGCCGGTCTCAACCTCGGTCTGGCCGAAATCTTTCACCAATACTCCATTGGTTCGAAGGAAGACGGCTGGGTGTACTATCTTAGAATACGCCGTCGACGTGAGAAAATAATAAAAAACACACCGGATAAAGACTTGAATGACGACGATTTTTTCTAGGTGTCTGGGAACTTTGAGGATCACCAAGCCCAGATTCCTGGTCGAAGCATCAATTGGAAAAAAGGAACACCTGGTATAATTACTTCGGTTTTCTTGTGTGCTTTCCAATATTTCGGTTTTCAATTTTTCAGCCGAACTAACAGTTGTTTTCTTTCATAGATTCTGCCCACCTCCAGTCTTTGTATAGCTACCCAAATCTAGCAACCTTACGCACCGCACTACGGTATCCAGAACGTAGTTGGGCCAAGCTATTAAAGTTCGAACCGACCTATAGATACAGCGGCCGTCGAAAAGCGAGAGTGACCGACTTTCTGCTAGAGGAGGCCCCAGAACCGGACCCAACCTTGCCAGAAATTAGACTAATCCCACTGACCACTGAAGAAGAAATGGCCAAGAAAAACAGAGTCAGGGCCCTCTTGACCGAAACCAACAGACCCGAAGTACCGCCACCGAGCCAAACCCAAGAGACCGTGGTGGCGCTACCAACGCAACAACCTTCTTCATCTCGGTCAAAGAAGCGTACCCGGACTAACCAGACCAAGCCATGCTTAGTAGATGAGGATAAAACCATCCTTCCGCCGAGCCCCCCACCAATCCCACAACCGGAGCCATTTGACCGATCTGCCTCCAAGTGGGTTCCCAAGCTCACGTTTCAGAACCGAGATATCCAAGATACTGACTCGGTGGTCGCTGAGAAGGATCACATACTGGCTTTCAACTTTGCCAAAAGTGTGTGCCTTCCAAAAGACATGGAGCACCACAATCAATTGAACACCGAGTTGAAGGCCATCCGATCTTCAACAAAGTCCATGATCCTGGTAGGCAATTCTTTTCTTTGCTTTTTCATCCTTCCAATTTTTTCCAACTTTCAGTTCGGTTCAAAAAAAAAGTTACTACTCTTTTGCAGGCCATTCAGAAGAACAACATCGCCCACAAGCGAGTGTTGGAGCTCAGGAGGACTACAAGGGAGGCCATGGCCGAAGCCGAAGCCAAGACCACCGAGCTGAAACAATCCCAGGCAAAGATGACCGAGCTGGAGGCTGAGGTAACACGTCTAACCGGACTAGTTACCTCGGCTAATGCTGATAAGAAAAAAGCTTTGACCGAAATGAGAGATAAGCACCTGTGGGAGCTAGCAAAGCTTGAAAGCTTTAAGGCCGCCGAAATACAAGAGCTAAAGAAGAAATCTGATGATGCCGAAACAAAGGGCTTCAAGGCAGGCGAGGCTGCATACATTCAGCAGTGTGAAGCTGCGAAGGACTTGTTCTTCAAGTGCGGCTGCAGGAGTGCTGCAGAGCAGCTCGGTTGTGGTCCCGAAACCGAGATCTACAACACTCCTCAGTACTTCATTCCAGCCTCACTGGTGGAGTATGCAGCTGATCTTCAGAAGCAATTTCTTGAGGCATCTGACGACGACGATGAAGAGAACGAGCCAACTGACACTCCGGTTGACAATGTTCGAGCTAACCAATCACTTCAGGTGGAGCCTGTGGTAGAGGATCTGATCATTGAGCAACCAGTTGAAACCGAGCTCCAGGCCGAGATCGAGCTCCCAATTCAGACTGTAATTCCGTCTGAAACCAGGCTTCGGGTTGATGCCGAGCTGGATGTTGAAATAGATGACCTTTTTAGCTGATTTTGCACTTTTTCTTCTTTCTTTTGTAACCGGGCTGAGTCCCTTGCTCTGTAACGAAAATTGTTATGGACATGGTATTTGAAAACTTTCTCTTGAGTCCAGTGTTATGTCGGTTTGTTGGCTTGTTTGTATTTGTTCTCTTTGAATGATTGCTTCCTTTCCTTCATGTGTTATTTCGATTTTTTAGTTGGTCAATCTATGCTTACTAGCCAACCACTCTTCAGCCTTAAACTTACTTCGACTGAAGAGTAACAAGAGTTGGTTTAATCCAGCCAACCACTCTTCAGCCTTAAACTTGCTTCGGCTGAAGAGTAACAGGAGTTGGTTTAATCCAGCCAACCACTCTTCAGCCTTAAACTTGCTTCGATTGAAGAGTAACAAGAGTTGGTTTAATCCAGCCAACCACTCTTCAGCCTTAAACTTACTTCGGCGGAAGAGTAACCAGAGTTGGTTTAATCCAGCCAACCACTCTTCAACCTTAAACTTGCTTCGGCTGAAGAGTAACAAGAGTTGGTCTAATCCAGCCAACCATTCTTCAGCCTTAATCTTACTTCGGCTGAAGAGTAACAAGAGTTGGTTTAATCCAGCCAACCACTCTTCAGCCTTAAACTTACTTCGGCTAAAGAGTACTAAGAGTTGGTTTAATCCAGCCAACCACTCTTCAGCCTTAAACTTACTTCGGCTAAAGAATACTAAGAGTTGGTTTAATCCAGCCAACCTCTAAGTTGGTTTTTCCAGCCAACTTAGAATAGATTGTTTGGTTATTCCGACCAAACGTCCTGCAACCTGGATTCTTATCCTGGGCTTAGGAGGGATGTTGGTTTAATCTAGCCAACTTCTAAGTTAGTTTTTCCAGCTAACTTAGAATAAAAATGTTTGGTTATTTCGTCCAAACGTCCTGCAGCCTGGATCCTTATCCTGGGCTTAGGAGGGGTGTTGGTTTAATCCAGCCAACCTATAGATTAGTTTTTCCAGCCAACCTTACTTTTGATGTCCCTAACTCACTAATGCAATCTTATACAAAAAATAACTATGCTGTAAAGAATTGACTTTGTTTTATTGAGAGAAAGGAAAATTACACATACTCGTAAAAAAAAAAAAAACTAAAAATAAAATAGTTTGAGATTGGCAGTGTTCCATGGCCTTGGAATGGCTTTGCCGTTCTCATCTTCCAGGTGGTATGCCCCTTTGCTAGCTAATCCGATCACTTTGTAAGGTCCTTCCCAATTTGGCCCTAACTTGCCATCTGCTGGTATCAAGGTGTTTCCCATCACTTTGTGCAGTACCCAACCTCCGATCTTGAATTGTCTTGGATGCACCGTTTTGTTGTATTTCCTGGATAACTCTTGTTGGTATGAGGCAATGTGAACCAGTGCTCTTTCTCTTCTTTCTTCCGCAAGGTCGAGCTCCAATGCTATGGCTTCTCCATTCAAGTTTGGATCAAAATTTTCGCTTCGAATTGTGGGGAGGCCAACTTCCAGTGGGATTACTGCTTCCATTCCATAGGCCAAGGAGAATGGTGTTTCTCCTGTTGATCGTCGAGGTGTGGTGCGGTAAGCCCATAAAACATGAGGAAGTTCTTCTGCCTACTTGCCTTTTGCCTTCTCTAACCTTTTCTTCAGTCCATCCAAGACAACCTTATTTGATGCTTCTACTTGGCCATTTGCTTGAGGATATACTGGTGTAGAATTGTAGAACTCTATCTTGTATTCTTCACAAAAGCTTCTAAAGATTTTGCCATCAAACTGGGTGCCGTTGTCTGATATGAGGGCTTTAGGTATGCCAAATCTAGTAATGATATTTTTCCAGACGAACTTCTTCACATCTTTTTCCTTGATTGATGCCAATGCTTCTGCTTCCACCCACTTTGTGAAGTAGTCTGTCGCTGCGAGAAAGAACTTCTTGTTTCCGGGTGCTGTTGGAAGTGGTCCTACAATGTCCAAGCCCCACATTGCAAAGGGCCATGGGCTGGTCAATAGTAGGAGTTCTCTAGCTGGTTGATGTATTTGGTGTGCGAATTTTTGGCATTTCTCGCACTTCTTCACATATTTCTCTAAGTCTGCCTGCATGTATGGCCACCAGTATCCTTGCGAAATGGCCCTGTAAGCTAGCGATCTTCCTCCTTGATGGCTTCCGCACACCCCTTCGTGTATCTCATACAAGAATGCTTGAGAATGACTTTTTGTATAATGCCAGGGATGGGGAGAGCCAAAATCGCTGCGACTTTGCTCTAATTTTGTTGGCTTCTTTCTTTTCTTCCGGTAGGATGCCATCTTTCAAGAATAGTATGATGGGATCCATCCATGAGGGGCCTAGATCGGCGCAGCATACTTCTTCTGCTTCGGGGTCTTCGATGCTTGGTCTTGGTAAGTAGTCGATGAGCAATGGATGAGGGATGGATGTATCTGCCATTGAAGCAAAGCCTGCTAGTTCGTCTACTCTGTCATTCTCTTCCCTGCCTATTTGTTCTATCCTCACTACTTCAAATTTCTTGATCTCTGTTCTGACCAATTCTTGGTACTTGGCCATCCTATCATCCTTTGCTTCATAGTCGCCAGAAATTTGGTTTACCACCAGCTGTGAGTCGCTGTAGACCATTAATTCGGTGGCCTTCATGTAGTATGCTGATTTGAGTCCTGCAAGAAGTGCTTCATACTCCGCTTCGTTGTTTGATGCTGGGAAGCCAAGGTTGATTGCTTGCTCCACAATCAGGCCGTCGGGTGAGATGAGGACTATGCCAAGTCCTGCACCATGCCGGTTGGATGCTTCATCCACAAAGAGCTTCCACATCTCACCAACGAACAACTTCCAGCAAGTGGAGGGGTCGGATGATGTCGTGGGGTCAAGAATGTTACTGGTGTTTTCTTCAAGGTCCATGCTTGCTGTCTGTCCCTCGATATCTGATTGTACCAAGTCTTTATTTGTTGGTGAGTCTTGGTTTGCTTCTTCCTTGCTGTCTTTAGTCTGGTCTGCCTTGGAGTCTGACTGAGCACCTTCTGCTAGGGGTTGTGCTATTCCGGCGTCAACTTCCATCCCTAGTTTGGTTGCGTCAGTTAGGTCAACTGGGCAGATATGATGACTTCCAGGAGTAAACTCTGCGACGAAGTCTACCAAAGATTGGGCCTTTACTGCGGTTTTAGGTTGGAACTTGACGTCGAATTGTCCTAACTCTACTGCCCACTTCAAAATTCGCCCAGAAAAGTTCACCCTCTCAAACAAAGCTTTTAGAGGGAAAGCTGTGAGGATGACTATGGTGTGGGCGTGAAAGTAGTGTGCCAATTTCCTGGAGGCCATCATCAAGGCTAATGCCAGTTTTTCCAGTGGCAAATACCTTGTTCGGCTCCCAGCAATGTCTTGCTGACATAATAGATGAGCAGATGTTGAATTCCTTCCGCACGGACCAACACTGCGCTAATTACGTGCTGAGAGACTGCCAGGTATAAGAAGAGTTCTTCTCCTGGTATTGGGGTGACCAGCAATGGTGGAGAGGACATGTATTCTTTTAAGCTTTCCAGAGCTTGGTCGCATTCTTCGTCCCATTCGAACTTGGCTTTTAAAGCTTGAAAGAATGGTCGTAGTCTGTCTGACGATCGGCTTATGAACCGATTGAGCGCGGCTGCCATGCCGGTGAGATGCTGCACTTCTTTTACTGAGTTTGGTCTATCCAAATCCTGAATTGCTTTGATCTGGGAGGGGTCCGCTTCTATACCCCGGTTGGTCACAAGGAAGCCCAGAAATTTGCCAGATCCTACTCCGAATGCACACTTGGATGCATTGAGGCGCAACTTGTGCTTCTTTAGGATTTCAAACATCTCTCTTAGGTCCTTGAGATGGTTATTCTCATCCTTGCTCTTGATCACCATGTCGTCGATGTAAGCTTCCATTGTTCTGCCTAACAATGCTTCAAACATCTTAGTGACCATCCATTGGAATGTTGCCCCTGCGTTCTTTAGGCCAAAGGGCATGACCTTGTAACAATATAGTCCTCTTGGAGTTGTAAAGGATGTGACCTCCTGGTCTGGTTCATGCATGGCGATTTGATGGTAGCCTTTGTATGCATCCAAAAAGTTAAGTCGGTTGTGCCCCGCCGTTAGGTCGACCAGTTGATCAATCCGCGGTAGAAGAAAGCTGTCTTTTGGATATGCCTTGTTGACTGTTTTATAGTCGACGTAGACACGCCACTTGCCATTCTTCTTTGGCACTACGACTGTGTTGGAGATCCATCTTGGGTAGTGCACTTCTCTAATTGCTCCTGCCTCCAGCAGGTTACCTACTTTTTCCGCCACTATCTCGGCATGGTGGAGTGCTGATCTGTGTGTGCGTTGGATGACTGGTCTGGCGGATGGGTGGACATTGAGTTAGTGACAGATAAAGTTTGGATCAATGCCTGGCATGTCGTAGGGCGTCCAGGCGAACACTTCGATGTTAGAGGTTAAGAATTCCAAGACCTCTAATCTCTCAGTGCTGCACAACGACGAACCGAGCAAAAAGAACTTATCTGGGTTCTTTTCATCTATTCTTACTTCTACCAAGTCCTCCACTGCTTTCTGATTAGCCGCTTTGCCGACATCTGTGAATAGCTCATTGCTCTCAGGTTCTTCCACCGAATGAACGCATCCTTTGGCAGCGCGGCTGCCATTCACCGTGACGAAGCATTGCTTGGACATAATATGATCTCCATAGACCTCTTCAATTACACCGGTGTCGTTTGGGAACCGCATTACTTGGTGGTAGGATGACGCCACCGATCCCATGGCATGCAGCCATGTTCTGCCCAAGATGATGTTGTAAGTGGAGGGGACCTTCAATACCTAGAACTCCACTTGTTTCGTCACGCTTCCTGCTCTGACTGGAAGAATTATTTTGCCGACGGGCCATTCTAGCATGGAGTTGAATCCAATTAGGGGAGATACGGCTGGCGCCAAGTCCTTGTCTTGTAGCTTTAATTGTTTAATGTTTCGTAGTACATGATTTCACATGAACTACCCTGGTCAATCAGAATCCGCTTGACGTCAAAATCCTTGACTCGGAGAGTGACGACCAGGGCATCATTGTGAGGGCAATATATCCGTTCCAAGTCTTTATCCGAAAAAGACATGACGTTTGTTTCCTCTGTCTTCCCCTTCTTGATGGCAGGTTCGGTACTTAGCACCTCTCTAAAGTGCTCAGCCTTTTTGATTGATCCTCTGAGCTCGCATACACGCTCAAGTTCAAAGACTCCATGTATCACATTGATAATGCCTTGAGGTGGGGCGTCGACTGGCATCCCATTGGGGTTATTATGGTCCTGGGGGGCTGGTTGCGTCCCTCCTTCAATGTACTTATCCAAGTGTCCTGCTGCCACCAACTCCTCCAGGTGCTGTCTCAATTGTGTGCAATTCTCAGTGTGGTGCCTCTTTTCTTTATGGAAGGTGCACCGTGACCTTTCGTCATAGTCCTTCTGCGCTTCCCCTAGTTTGGCTGGCCATCTAACGAAAGGCTCATCTCTTATTTCACTTAGAATTCGGTAGATCGGTTTCTTGAATACCGTGGTTATGGCCGTGCGGACCCTCAACCATCTTTTATCCGGGTCCTCTCCGTTGTCTCGGCTGCCACGTCCGTTTCTGTTCTGTCGATCTACTGCATTGCCCTTTGCTGAGGTCTTCTTTTCTGGTACTGTGGTCGTGCCAGATTTTGTTTTGGCACGTGCGCCATCCTCTTCTACCCTAATGTGCTGATGCACTCTTTCCATCAAGGCTTCCATGGTTAGGGGTGGTGTCATGGTGATTGAGTCCCTTAGTCTATTCCCGACTGGAAGGCCTCTTTTGTATTGCACAATGGCGAGATTGGTGGGGCAGTCGCCAATTTGGTTTAATGTCTCCCAGTAGCGACTATTGTAGGACCTTAGCGTCTCTTTTTCACCCATGTCGATGGAGAGTAACTGGTCAATCTCTACCGGGGTTTTAGTGTTTGTTCTGAACCTTGTGACAAACGCCTTTGCCAATTGCGCCCAAGAGGCTATGCTGCCTTCTAGAAGTTTTTCAAACCAAGTCAATCCTAGATCGCCAAGGCTTGACGGGAAGATGATGCACATTAGAGCCTCGTTTCGCCGATATACCGCCATAACCGGGCGGAAGTGGCTTAGGTGAATGTAGGGGTCCGTCTTCCCCTCGTACGTAGTGAATTTGGGCTGAAGGAAGCCTGTAGGTAGGGGCGCGTTTTCGATTGCCGAAACGAACGGCGAGGTTTGCAGCCTCGCTAATGCTTTGTCCGTTGGTTCGTAGGCAGGGCGTGGTAATGGCATTCCAACCTCGATGCTTCCATGCGATCGAGGAGCCAATCGTTGAAGGGCAGAAACTCTGCGAGGGTCGCGCGCCCTGGTGTCCTCCTTCCATCGTGCCTTTTCTTCCAGTATGATCCGCAAATCGAATAATTTGGGCAACTCCGTCTGTTTGGATGATGTTTGGTGCGAGTGTGATGGTCGGTAGGTACTTCCTTCTGTGTAAGACCTTAATGATCTCGTTCTCTCAGACCTGGAGTAACGAGTTTTGGAGGTTCCAGACTGAGTATCGTCTGCCCTGAGGCTTTTACTTTCTGCTTGTGATGGCGTTGAATGCCTTCCATGGTCTTCTGAGCGGTGAGGGGGCGTCTTGTTTTTACGCCCCTCTCCTGTCGCCACTCTTTTTTCCTTCATCTGGCGCTTCAAGGCTTCCATGTCGGCCGCCATCTTCCTTATTAATTCGTCTTGCTCCTTCATGCGGTCCTCCAGAACTTGAGGATCAATCCTCCGCCTTTGCCCGTCAGGACTTTGTGAATGAGAGTGACGGGGGCTGTGAGTCTGCCTCCCCCTAGTATCTCTCCTGGCATTATGTCGTTGGGGCTCCAAGTCTGCCATGGGAGGGATAGAAGGTAATCCCTCACGCCTTGCACCCCCATCTGGTGTTTTTCCGTCGATGACGGACTGTGGTAATTCTTCAATGTGCGCCATTGTTCCTAAAGAGGTGAAGCTTGATCAAGAGGTTTTGTCCTGTCTGTACTTCCCACAGACGGCGCCAATTGTACGGGAATGAAATAAACATTCTCGTATAATCCTGTTGATCAAGTCCGCGTTCCTCCAAACGTCGTCGCTTTGCCACTTGAAAACACAAACGTGAGCTAACCGGCGGGTGTGTGCTGGAAACCCCTCCGATGCCTAAGTCAGCAACTAGACAAAAAGCTGTGTGTATTCAGAAAACAAAGTTGTGTGTTACCTCTCCAAAGGTGATGTTTGTGAGCTTTTATAGGTTTCGTGTGGCACAATCCTAGTAGGACTTTTACTTCTCCATGCAAAGTCCTCCTGGGATTCATACTCCTGAAAGATAATGCTTATCCTTCAACACCCCCCTCACTGCTTAAACCAAGTGAGATGGTTTTATCATGGCCGAACTCCAATATGACCGAAGTAAACATGACTATGCATAGCCGCAAAATAAGCCGAACTAACTCTTCATTTTACTGCTCTTACATCGGCTTCTCATGCACAACCCATGGCGTGGTTAGACCGAACTAACATGTCATGAACGGAGTAACTCCAAGACCGGTCTAACTCCAAAGTACCGTTAGACCGATCTAACTTCGATCTTCTGTCGGACCGGACTAGCTTCACGGCCTTAGGACCGGACTAACTTCAAAATATCCACACGACCGGAGTAACTTATATGGCCATTTTACTCGGCCCTTTGTATTGTGGCTCATAACGGCCCATTACCCAGCTCGGCCCAATTTTCACATAAATTACCCTCTCATGTCGCATCATTCATTGTAAACTCAATTTAAATTTTTTTTCAAAACTCATAATTAAACAAATTTTTCATACTCAAATCATAATTTCAAAACTCACAAACTCAAAATACAACTCTATTCTCAAATCATAATTCTAAAAGTCTACCAAATGTTATCCTAGATTCTTCCATTAGCCTTCTATTTTGTAGCCTTTCCCTAGAAACTTTTGGCGGGACGTGACAATGAGCTAACTTGCTGCTGTTATAATTGGATTAAATGTTAAATCTTACGTAAAAACCAAGTCCGAGGTTGATTTTTATGCTAATATTTCTTGGCCCAAGTCTATTTTTGAGGAATTGTCTTTTAAATCATAGAATATTGTTATTGAAGACAAAAAAATTAGATTTAATTTTCAAAATCAGTGATGTGATAATCAATTAAGATATTAAAGGTTATATTTTCTCTCACAATTTTTTTAATTATCAATTAATCATACCGCTTATATATCATTGAATCTATAAAATACGTCTAGAAAACAGACTTGTGTCTCATTTTTCTAAATTATATTATAATTTGCCAAGTTGTAATAAGTACGGAATGTTATAACGGAGTTAAACATTAAATATATCATAGAAATCGAGTTAGGGTTGACTTTTTTGTCAATATTTTTTGGACCAAGTTTAATAATTGTAGGGCAAATTACAAACACCCCCCTCAAGATTTGGTGAAAATACAGATTCTCCCCTGAGGTTTGAGAAATTACATCCCACCCCCTAAGGTTTATATTTCCATAACAAATTGCCCCCTGAGGTTTTTATTTTCATACAGATTCCCCCCTAATTTCTCTTAATTTGTCATGAAAATTTGACCCTCAGGGAGCAATTTATAATTTCTCAAACCTCAGGAGGGAATCTGTACTTTTACCAAATCTCGAGGGGGTGTTTGTAATTTGCCCATAATTGTAAGATTGTCTTGTTAATGCTCAACTCATGAGATATTTAGGATTGGCTTGACAACTTTAGAAAAAGTTAAAAAGTCAAAAAGTTATTTAAAAAGTTAAAAAATATTATTATTTATTAAAAAAAATTAAAAATTTAATATATCAATATTAATACATATAAAGTAGATGGCCCAAGATTGGTACTAACGAGATGTAGAACTCGGTGACAAAGACAAAAAAAAAAAAAAATTATGTGTATATTCACATAATTGGATGGTAAAGTTGGGCCCCTGGGGCTCATCATGGGTTCCGTTTTTCTAATTTAAATCGTCAATATGTAAAACTCATCTAGTACTATATGTTTGTAAAAAATCACGTCTGTCGGATATCGTTAACTATATGATCAAATTAGTTTTGTATAAAAATGGATGGTGTTATAGTTAACGGTTAGCAAAAAAAAATAACACAATCAGATAGTTATCGATATCCAATCAACGTGATTTTTTATAAGCACATAGTGCTCGACAAGTTCTACACATTGAATGGTTCCGATTAGAAAAACGGGACCCGTGTTGGGCCCTCACGAGCCAAACAACACCATCCAATCAAAGCCCGAGAAGGAGACAATATTTTCTCATCTACTCACTCGACAGACTCCACTGCCAATCCGTACGGCCTCCTACCCTATCTCCTCCTATACACTTATTTATACAATTTTTTAATACACATTTTTTTTATATAAAAAGTCAAAAAATTAACCCAAACATTCATATTTTTTCCCTCAACTTTTTATTCTAAAAAGATAAAAAAAAAATACACTTATTTAGGACAGCCCAAAGGGCATAGAAAAATAGCACCAAATTTAGAGCAAACTCCAACACTTTTGGCAAAGTTATTTGTTAGCTCACTACAACATAAAACAAAAATGCTTGAGACCATTAATTAGTGATAACACTAATGATGTGGCAGTGAGTCTCACCGATGGCCACAATGTTGCTGTGCCTTGTTTTTTATTTTATTTTTATTACCACAATGTTGCTGTGCCTTGTTTTTTATTTTATTTTTATTTTTTAAGTGTTTACCAACTCATTAGTGATGCTTTAGAACACCACTTTTAATGGTATGTAGCATTGCTGTAAAAAAGTTAAATTTTAACTGTATCATCTTTAATGGACTTGTCAAAGCAAACTCCAACGC
Organism: Camellia sinensis; assembly: GCF_055761805.1. Taxonomy (NCBI): domain Eukaryota; kingdom Viridiplantae; phylum Streptophyta; class Magnoliopsida; order Ericales; family Theaceae; genus Camellia; species Camellia sinensis. The sequence continues at coordinate 80,015,404 of NC_138974.1, forward strand.
GTTCGGCTAAGTTATTTTTTAGCTCACTACATTATAAAAAAAAGTTAGATTTGAACTGTATCATTCTAACGATGAATTGTCATATTTTTGACACAATTAAATTTTACGTTACTATTTTTCAATTAATTTCTACATTGATTTGAATAACTATCATATTTTTTATTTCTTATTTTTTTGAAGATGGTTAAATTGTAATTATTGGAGTAAATTAACTTTTGCAATTACAATTTTTTATTATTTTTGTAATTTTTGTAATTTTGCAAGTTTTGATTTATGATAGGGAACTCTAGTATTAAAAAAAAATACTCAAATTATTAAGGTAAAAAATATGACCGACAAAAAATGATCTTTCTTTTAGATTTTTTGGAAATAGATTTGGCTCACATTGGAGTGACGTTTTGTAAGGTCAAGTCATATTTTGGCCGAATTTTTAGGAATGACAACATAACAAGTTTGTCATTTCCCACCCCCACCCCCACCCCCACCCCCACCCCATATAATAATGGGGGCAAGGTAAATCGGGGTGAGGGGATGGCGGGTTAGGCAGGAGTGAATTAATTTTGTAACTTTAAAAATAAAAAATTAATAAAAATTAGAGACAATTTATAATTAATAAAAGTTAAAAGATTTAAAGATGATAAACAAATAAGTCAAAATGAATATTAAATATAATATTTTAATCTTATTAAGTTAAAATAAATAAATTATATATATATATATTGAATTAAAAAAAAAACACTGCAAGACTGGAAGCAAAACTTATCCCTACCCTACTACTTTATTGGGGCAGGGAAAATATGGAAGGGGGGGAGGCCTGGGAAAATTGCATCACTATTTGGAGTTGCTATGGGGTGAGGAGTTTTTCATATGATATACTTAGATATATATATATACTACGAAACTAATTGTCGTCAAGGTGGTTTGCCCGAGAGGTTAAGGGGGAAGACTTAAGATCTTCTGCACATAAGTGCGCGTGGGTTCGAACCCCACAGCCACCATTGTTATTTTCTTTTAATTTTTTTTCTCCAAAGCCTTGCTTAACAAATTACCTCTTTTATTAATAAATCACCAATTTAATTAATAATTTTAAATAATATTATGAATATATTTCAATTAATAATTTTGCTTGAGTAGTTTGAAATTTCATTTTTCTATTAATTTTGTTAAATAAAAATTATGACAAAGAGATATTTGTAATTTTTAAAACTGTAACAAGCAATTCATATTTTAAGCAAATTTCAATGGGTGTATTTATAATTTACTCAAATTAATATAAAATTATATTATATGTAAAACACATGATATACTTGTTGAATTTTTAAGACAATCTATCTATCTCTATACTATCTATCTATATTATATATATAACCAAATGTAGTTGTTTTGTCAAAAGTCTCTAAATATTTATTCCTAAATTCTCATAATTTTAAAACACTCTCTTTCCTACGTGGCAACATTCTTTGATTGTCTTTCATGTTTTCTATTTTTCTTCATTTTTTATTTGTTTGATTAATTAAAATTAAAATTAATTTCATTACTTATGGATAAAGATTTGAATTTCAAAATTTCTCCATATAAATAAACATATAAAATAAACAATTAATTTAAAAAAATTAATTTCATAACTTATAGATAATTTAAAATTTCTTCCCATAAATAAACAAATAAAAGTTGATAAATAACTTATAAAAATTAATTTCATGGCCTACAAATAAAGATAAAGATTAAATAATTGATTTTTTTTATAAAAAAAAAAATTACTCTCTTCCCCCCATTGCGTACTTTAATTAATTTCATTATAAATAAACATATAAAATTCATAAATAATTTATGAAAATTTATTTCATGACTTATAGATAAAAAATAATTTCATGACTTATAGATAAATAAACATATAAAAATTGATAAATAATTTATAAAGATTAATTTCGTGGCCTACAGATAAAGATGAAGATTAAATAATTGATTTTCAAAAAATTAAAATAATAAAATTTAGATAAAGATATGATTTGTTAATCTATATATCTATCAAAAATATATATATCTAAATCTTTATTTTGATTTACTCTTTTTTTTTTCTCCTATCACATATTATCTTTTTTTTTTAAAATTTTTTATCTTATGAAATGCTCTTATCTATAACTTCTTATCTCCTATAAAATTCTTAACTTTCTCTTGATAATTTTTATTATTCGTTATTATCTACCAAATGATAAAGACTATAAAAAAAAAAAAAAAAAAAAGTATCGCTCTGAATGAAAATAGTATTAATAATGAAATAATAAAGGCTACATGGGAGAAAATAGCACAAAAATCTCACAAAATTATTTTTCTTCACTATATTTATAAAATGTAATAATTTGAGATTCTTTCTATTAGTTATTAAAAATAATTTGCATTAGATCATTGTTATGTTTTTTTTTTAAATTTTTTTATAAGGCTGTCATTCGTTATAATATTTCTTCAATCTCATCTCTAAATTCTCTCTTTGAAATTTCTGTTTCTTCAATAATTAAGTTTAGAATCAATTTCTTATCAAATTTGTTTTCTTGATCCATATTTTATTGAAGGATCGAGACGAATAAAACTTTCATATAATATATGAAATTAATGAATATAATACAAAGATGATAGAAGTACTACATATTTGTCAATATCTCTATGTTATTATTAGTTGATTTGCTCGATTAAACTATCAATTTAGAACCCATATGATTTAATTCAATGTTCATGACTCTATTTGTATTTGACCATTTTTTAGTTGAGTAACCGATATAATTTTTTTTTGGATATATAATGATTAAAGCTATCATTTGTTATATTTTTTCAAGTACAATTCAAATATTTTTTTATCATTTTTTTATAAATAAAACTGATTAAAACTATTCTCTTATATAATTTTTATAATACTATGGCATTCTTATCTTGATTAATTTTTTTAAAATGACGTAGGAACTATGCAAGTATTATTCAAACTATAGAAAATGATTTATACTTTGATATGATATGAGTGTGTCATTGATAGAGGAAATCAAAGATAGAGAGTTGCTAATATAATCAATTAATGATTTGTTTGAGAAATTCTTTTTATAAGCAAGGCAACAAACTTAGATTAAATTTTTTTAAAAACTACTTATAAATTATAATTAAAAGTTGATATTTATTCATAATTTAATCCCACAATAATAATATACACTACTGATTTAAAAGCCCAAGTAAATTTATGATAACTTTTCTGAGCTTATAAAATTTCTTTCTTTTAATGTTTTATTTAGTTTGATACAAGTTATTTATGTTATCAGGTGATTGTAATACTATTATTCTCAACAATTTTTATAATTAATAATTTCTTATGCATATCATATTTTATTGTAAAATTTTATGGGTTAATTATTGTTAACATCTACCTAGATGACTTAATATTATGGCTTGTCGCTATTAAGATATAATTTAAGATTAAGATGATTTATTTATCACACAAAATATATATAGTCTATTTTTTTGTGCATCGCACGAGTTACCGCTAGTATATATAAACCAAATGTAGTTGTTATGTTAAAAGTTTTCAAAGTTTTCATTCATAAGTTCTCATAATTTTGAGAGAAAAAAAAAATTACATGGCTCCTCCCTTCATCTCCCTTCTCAATTTTTAGGTCTTCTCATTCCCTTTCCCTATATAACATAAAAAATAAAAAATAAAAATTCATCCATATTCATCACCCACCGTTCACTCAACAAACCCATAAATATCACATATCAGATCTCTCACTCTATCACGTTATTCAAAAAAAAAAAAAAAAAAAAAAAAAAAAAAAAAAAAAAAACCTCACAACTCCCACAACTCTCACTCCCAATAAATTTATATATATATATATATAAATGTTCAACACCGATCACGTTATTAAATAAATAAATAAACCAACAATTTCCACAGCTCTCATTCCCACATTCCAGTCATGCATATCCATCACTACAATTCACTCAATCATACATATGTCTATTCCTAATTTCCTATAATTTTTAAAATTTTAAAAGATTATGTGACATTTTCTTTTGTTCACATTCCAACCCAGTCCCTTCATCATTTCATGTATTTTTAATTTATTTTTTTTTTAAATATTTTTTTTCATGTTTATCTAATTTTTATCTTTAGATTTGAATTTGATTCTTCTATTCTTTGTTTTATTTAATACTTGATTTTTTTCAGTATATTTATCTAATTTCTATCTTTAGATTTGAACTGAATTTGTTATCTTAATATTATATTTATCTTCATAATTAAATATTGATTCCGTATAAAGAAAATTCAGTCCTAACTGTAAAATAAACTGATGTATTATTGATTGATATATGTTATATTACAAGATTGTTGTATTGTTATTTGTATCTGTATATTACAAGTCCTATATATAGAGAGGTTTTGGTAGTAGTAGGTGTAGAGTGGGTGGTGGTAGTAGGTAAAGTGGAGGTGGTAGGTGGAGTGGGTGAGGAGTAGTGGAGGTGTGTAGTGGTAGTGGTAGGTTTTAGTGGTGTAGGAGGTGTACATTAACAGCCCCCCTCAAACTCAAGGAGGATAGGTACTAGCCAACTTGAGTTTGGAGAGAGTAACAAAACAGAAAAATAAGCTGACAAATAAAATTAAAAATGGGATAGGAGACACTGTATGGTTGTGTCAGACCGTTGTAGAAGACACGGTATGGTCGTGTCGGACCGTTGTAGCAGACAGTTTATGGGGTCATGTCGGACCGTTGTAGAAGACAGTTTACAGGGTCATGTCGGACCGTTGTAGCAGACACTGTGTGGTTGTGTCAGACCGTTGTAGAAGACAGTTTATGGGGTCATGTCGGACCGTTGTAGCAGGACAGTTTACGGGGTCATGTCGGACCGTTGTAGAAGACAGTTTATGGGGTCATGTCGGACCGTTGTAGCAGGACAGTTTACGGGGTCATGTCGGACCGATGTAGAAGACAGTTTACGGGGTCATGTCGGACCGATGTAGCAGGACAGTTTACGGGGTCATGTCGGACCGATGTAGAAATTTGTGGTGGTGCACCAAGGGGGCGACTTAGGGAGTGCGCCATGAGCGACTTATACATGATACTGTGTATAACCCCCCCTCAAACTCAAATAGGTGTGAAGATAGAAACCTATTTGAGGTTGAAACAAAGGGATTGATAAAGCTGACCGGTGTAGAAGACACTGGATGAGTGTGTAGATAGGCTGCCCAAAAGATATACATGGATGTAGATATCGAGCCCTCAAAAGTCGTGCCCTCAAAAGGTGTGCCAAATCTGTCAAAAGGCGTGCCATCAAAAGGCGTGCCCGATGCATCAAAAGACGTGCCAGATATGATGGCGAGGCACGTGAGTGCCTTGGCTGGCGTGCCCGTTTGTCTGGCGTCAGAGGCGCGCGATGCGCGTGGCGGCCTCGGCTATATAACCAAGACTGAACCTGAGGCTGAGGCAGAGGCTGAGACAAAAAAACCGGCGAATTTCTCTGAAAAACTCTTCGTGGTGCTGAGAGAGAGAGTCTGTAACACTCTGTTGCGAGAGATAGTCTGTAATACTCGGTTGCCCAGAAAATGGCCTCGTCTTCCCGGAGTCTGCTCACTCTCTTTCCCGATCTCAACGAGTCCACAGGAGAGAGAACTGGTGCGGTGTCCCGTGAACCTCAACCAAACACCACGGGGTTTGCTCCGTTGAACTTTCCGATGCAGTCGGTGGAGCAAAAAATGGCAGTGCAAACGGATGTGGAGGCTAATCAGTATACTTTGAAGGCATGTGTGGAGTCCATGACGGCGGTCACAAACTTGTCGCACCGGCTGCAAAGTAGGACAAATGAGGTGCAGCAATTAAACGCCCAGCTGGCTCTGCTCCAACGCATGTATAAGGATGCGCGAGCAGAGATAAGCGTGCTAAGGGCAGAAAACAAGGAGCTGAAGCGGAAGGCCACCGTAATGTTCCGATTTGGAGGGCCGCCATATGCTGCAGTGGAGGAGCAGGGAGTAGTGATCGTGCCCAGTGGAGTGGGAAAGACGGAGGCAATACCGTCAAGGGCCGTCCAGGACGGAGGCAAGAAGAAAAGACCGGCGGCAGAGTAGAGAAGGAAAAATCTCACTGTGGATGTGGTTGTGTTGTCCCTTTTTTTTTTTTTTTTTTTGTTTTGTTTTGTGTTGTTGTTGTTGTTTTTTTTTTTTTTTTTTTGTGTAAAATGGTGATCGGGGTGGATCCCTGAGAGAAATAAAATATGGGTTGTTGTGCAAATGTGGAAGTTGTTTTTTTTTTTTTTTTTTTTTTTTTTGTTGTGAAAAGAAGGGAATCGAAAATAAATAAATAAATAAATAAATAATAAGAATAATAATGGGTGCTGAAACGGTGGGACGAAAAAAAGAAAATATATATATATATATATATATATAATAATAAGAAAAAGAATTGGTCAAATTGGGAGTGTGTGAAGAATTATTATTCTAGAGGATGGTGGAAAGATATTGGGGAAATATATTATAATAAATATATATATATATATATATATGAAAAGAAAAGAAAAGTGGGAAATCACGTGGGTGTTGGATGAAAACATGGGAGAGGCATTGTGTTTAAATAAAATAAGGAAAAGAGGGGGTGTAAAGTGAGAGAGAGAGGAGAGACATGTGCAAAGTAAGTTGTGTGTTGGTTTCTGTTCAAAGAAGATGGAGTAAAATAATAAAAAAAAAAAAATGAAAAAGAAAGTGAAGTGGGTTTTTCAAAAGATGGGTGTGGCGTATGATAATATAGTAGAATGGTGTGAAGACAGTGTCCTGAACCATAGTCTGCAGACAAGAGTGGTGAGCAACACGGTGTGCAGTCCGTTTTTTTTGTTTTTTTTTTTTTTTGTTTTTTTTTTTTTTTTTTTTTAACAAAGGAATATAAGGCCAAGTGACCACCTTTTAAGCTAATACACATGGTCTGCTTCACGCGTGACAAAACCACCGCCACCTTTATCCCCATTGGCCGAGGTGGTTTTTATTGTATGTGGGCGAAAATAAAAAAAGAAAGTGGGGTGGTGTGGTGTGTAAAGCATGAAGGGATGAGAGAGAGGAATAAAGTGTGTTTTTGTGCTTGCATGTGTGTGTACAGCTGTGTCTTCTCCGAGAGGGAGAGAAGAGGAGATAGGATGTGTGGGTGGATCCCTTGACAGAGAGAGCAAGTTGCCGAGATGGGTTGGCTGTTTTTGTTTGTTTATGTTTGTGTTGGGTATATCAAGTAGCCAGACCCAGCTAGAGAGAGCTGATCGGAACCGGGGATGGAGAGTTGGTCGGAGAAGAAGCCGGAGACGGAGATGAAAAGAGAGCACCAGATCACCCAGAAGTGTATCCCAAAGAAATACCATGCCATTCATCCTGTGGTGGTGTCCAAGCCGGTGTTTGGTTGACGACGGTGGCAGACGGGAAGAAGGACAGAAGTCCTGCGATGCTGGTTGAACCTGATAATACGGGAAGAAGGAGAGAAGGCCAGCTCTTGGATACGAGCTTGAATGGGAGGAGAGGCTTGGCTGGTAGCCGTAGGAGTTGGGCCAAATAGCTTGATGCCTTGTGCTCCTCCATGATGAACATCCGCCATGGAGAGAGAGAGAAAATGTTGAGAGAGAGCAGCGGAGTGAAGGTATGGGTAGAGGTCCGGCGGGCGGCCAAGGCGAGGCTGCCGCCCGCCGGTGAAGCAGAATTATTAGCTTTTCAACCTTGCTCTGATACCATGTAAAATAAACTGATGTATTATTGATTGATATATGTTATATTACAAGATTGTTGTATTGTTATTTGTATCTGTATATTACAAGTCCTATATATAGAGAGGTTTTGGTAGTAGTAGGTGTAGAGTGGGTGGTGGTAGTAGGTAAAGTGGAGGTGGTAGGTGGAGTGGGTGAGGAGTAGTGGAGGTGTGTAGTGGTAGTGGTAGGTTTTAGTGGTGTAGGAGGTGTACATTAACACTAACAAAACGGAACTATGTCTACTTCACTACCTAAAATTTAGGCCTAACTATCTCATATTTTCTTCCTTTACATCGTACTTCTTTTTAGTTTCAAATTTTGCAACTTCCGTTTATGTATAATCTCTCTGCATCTCTGCATTTTCAATCACATACTTTCTTATTCTCTTTTATCACATCAATCACTATCCTGTTATCTTTTTATGAGTCTTTCCCATTTTTTTTTTTAATATTTTTAATTTAACCCTTACTCTTCCCTTTGTCTATGTTTACAAGTTCAGTCAATGCTCTTTTTTCTTTTTCAAGATTTTTACGCTAATTGTATTTTTCTATAAATTGTGGTAAAGGTATTCTTGTTCTTCTTTTTTCTTTTCTTTCTTTCAAGATTGTTATGCTAATTGTTTTTTTTAAGGAATATGATATTTCATTGACAACATTAAAGAGCAAAGCACTTTTTAATCATGAAAACACATTCAGTGTGACCGATTGCGGCATTCAAAAACTAATGTCATATTATGCTTGTACAACGTGGTTATCCTAAATAGTAATAGGGAAGATGTTATATTCATATTCTCGATGAGCAACACCAACGTGACATGATTTGACTATCAAGGATGCAGACCGGTGAAGGTTGCCACGACTGGTGCTATGATTCGATTGTTGCTTTTGTTAGCAGATTGGTCTATTGGTGGACTACTGCTCGATCGAGTCACTGCGTGTGCTTTACTGTCGTCGACATGGTCATACGACAATTGTTTCTTTTAACTCAGCAACCACTCTGTTTAGCTATGTTATCTCCGTATCTTTCGACACAATGACGCTGTCAAAACCAATAAACAGATTTGCAGCTTGTGCACCGAGCATGCGTTCCATTGATGCGACTCTCACTTCTAGCTCACGTACACATTCGGACTTCATTCGAGATTGGGTCTCCAACTCTGTAATTTTGTGCAGAGCCTTTGTTAGTTCAGGTCAAGAAGTTCGGGGAAGAGATTCAACTACCTTCTCCGACAACCAACATGTTGGGAACATGCTTTATCATTTCTTGCAGTAATTTGGTGCGGGGTCTCTTAGTGTCGATAGGTGGTTCAATGTCAACGTGGCCACCGTTTAGGGATTCTGGTTTCCAACAATCAAAACTTGGCTCCGCAACATCCACATCACGCTCACCGTTGCCTTCCCATTCCACATGGATTCTGGCTCAACCTCCAACGTATCCCCCACATTTTGTTCTCACTACAAAAAAATTAACCTTTTGCAACGGCAAAATGCCGTCGCAAATACTCAAAATGCCGTCTCAAAAAGTTTTTTGCGACGGCAGATGATTTTTAGCGACGGCAAGTGGGGGGTCGCAACAAAAAAGGTCGCAAAAAGGTTTTAGCGACGGCATGTTACCGTCGCCTTTTTTTTGCGACGACAAAGTTGCCTTTTTGCGACGGCATTTTTCCGTCGCCATTAATATGAAAAAAATTTGAAATTTTTTGAGACGACACTATGTTACCGTCACTAAAGGTGTTATTTGCAACGGCAAAAAATGCCGTCGCCAAAGAATTTTTATTGCGACAAGATAATGCCGTCGCTAAAAAAATATTTGAGACAGCATGATGCGCTGTCGCTAAAAGATTATTTGCGACGGCAAAGAGTACCGTCGCAAAAAACTTGTCTCAACTCTACCAACATTTGCGACGGCAATGTGGTGCCGTCTCAAAAAAAAAAAAAAAACTACAATGAAATTATTAAAAATATAAAAATTACCTGTATTAAATAAAAAATAATTGAAAAAGAAACCAATAATTACACAATAATATAAAAATTCCAGTATAAAAATAACAATTCATTCATAATACAAATATTCTTGCATTCATTCATTACAACACATTAACAAAATTATCGCACTACATAATATTGCATAATATATACACAATGTTTAAATACATAATGTTGTTCACAATTCAAAATAACGTAAATAAAAAACAAAAGTTTCCCTCATGATTCTAGGAATGGAACCACCAACTCCATTTGCGCTACTACTAAATCCAGGGCTACCAACAATACTCATTCCATCTCTATTTGTCACCCCTGAATGACCATGTGAGCTTCCATGGGATATCTGCAATACAAAACAATACACAATTGGATAGAGATCAGGAAAGAAATTAATTTAGCAAACATAGTGAAACACCAGTGAATGAAAAATACCAACTAATAAATATATGCAAAACTAACACATATACCTGAGAAAGAGCAACAGGGAGATTGTTTGATGCAAAACGTCCACTAGAAAGGCTTCCAGTAGGCTGTTGAACCCCACTAGAAGGAACATTATTTATTGTAGAGTTTCTAGATGCAAGTGTGCCAAGCATGTTGGGAACATTAAAGCTCCCATGAAGGTTATGTAGCCCTTGAATAGTTCCTGTAAAAGGAAATTTCTATATTATATAAAATCTGATGGAAAATATAGAGCAATACTTGGCAAAATCAACTCACCTGTGTGATGAAAAACAGGGGAGGCTGCACCAGATTGAGCAGAAAAAGATGTAGCGAAAGAACGCCCAGTACTGTCTAGAAGATTTAAAGCTGATCCGTTCAGAGATGACTGCAGATAAGTTTGATAAATTTTACAAGCACCAGGGATATGCATGTGACCATATAAATCATGCCACTCGTGGTCCAAGTTTAGATATAACAGTAAGCATTCACAAAACCCAGAACCAAGACCAAACAATTGGCATACAAAAAATGCAAGACTCAAGTGAGACAAATAAAGGATGCATGTAGAACTAAACATAACTAAAGGGAATTGAGTGAATGCCCAAATTATCAGTCCAGAACAATTTATCTCCAAATTTTTGTGGTCCTCTTTATAAATAGATTTGTATCTTGATAGCCAAAAAACAAAAGAATAAAATAAAGAAGATGGTCTTCCAATCACCCTCCATAAATAGTTTAACTATACATGCTAGAGATTGCTCCATACAACATAGCAAGAAACCATATAAAAAGTGGATATGTTTTAAGCCCTGCCTTTCTGCATTTCTTGTTGGATAAGAAACTGATGTATTACAAGGCCAAGTCCTGTAACTTTCACATTAAACTGAAAAGGATGGATGAGTTGAAAACAAGAAAATGCCATATATTCATTCAAAAAAAAGAACCTAAAGATCCAACAACTATATTGGCTAACAGTCTCAACATCATTTTATGTATAAAGAGGTTATGTAAAGGCGGACTATACATTAAGTAACCCTGACATTGCAGAAATGTCAAAAGGTCATGCAGTAAAGTTTTCATTGCCGAACAGTAGCTTTTCCTTGTCTTCAGATTGGATTGACAAAAATATTCTGATATTTGAAGCTTCTCTGTGTGCGTAATTAACCTATAATCTGAAAAGAACAACATGATTGGAGCATACAGTCAAAAATATAATTACAGCTGCTACCGTATTCATGCACAAGTGCACACACACAAACAACAATAGTCATCAGGTACTGGAAGAAGAAACCAAATTCCACAAACAAAATATCCCAACCATGTGTACTCAATAGTTTTGCAATTCATATACAATATCCCAACCATGTGAACTCAATAGTTTTGCAATTCATAACTAGCATAAAACCTAAAACCATAACCCACCCACGACCACTAAATAATACTGCAATGTGTAACTATGTTACTTAGATATAAGATCAATACTGTAAGCACCTATAATCTCTAAAATTATGATGCTAGGATAGGATGTAAGATCAATCCTTTCATGTTTTCGTATTAATTTTCAAGTTTAAAAACATGGCATCCAACAGTCGAGTCAACCAGAATTAAACCGTATGTCATAATTATGTCATAAATATATTTAAAATCATATTTAAATAAAAAATAAAGAAGAAACATTTATTTAAACTACTTTTACATTTTAGGATACACATATTCAATGATGCACGGACACGGACACGAGACACGACACGGACACGGACACGGGAAAACGTAAATTTTCAAAAAATAGGGGACACATTCAATATATATAATTTTATTTATTTATTATATGTAAAATTAAAAAATATAAATATTATTTATTTATTTTAATATCAAATATTATTCACAAATTAAAATTTTCTTATAAATAAAAATAATTTATTTAAACAAATAATAATATCTAAAAAATAGAAAAAAGGAAAAGAAAAAAAAGTTGTTTGTTCAAATATATATCTAAGTATATAAATGTGGTCCTTGTGTACTCCCATTCAAAATCAGCATATGTTTATTAGAGCATATAACAAGAATCAGATTGAGCAAAATCAGTCAAGGAGGTTTCAGCACTGAACTAAACATTAAATTGCATACAAATTACAAACACAAAGAAATAAATAATGGAGAAACAAAATGGCATATTTCTATTACTTACGAATGGCTAGCAATTGAACTAACATCACCAGATTACGCACACTTCTAACATAACATAGATAATGAGGCAAATTTCCTATAGATCAGCTCCTCGTTCAAGCCAATACTTTTACTATATTTCTATAATTCTAGTACAATATGACCGTAGTAATAAGATCATACCTACACCACGTCCTTCTCGGATTTCCATAGTCATAGATCTTGAAACAACATCTCTTGATGCAAGATCCTTGGCAGTAGGGGCACACTACAAGAAAATACACAATTGGCGACCACTTTTGCCGACTAAAAATATTTTGGTTGCCAAAAGTTGTGGAATTGGCGACCAAAAATTATATTAGTCGGTAAAAGTACAATATTTAGCTACTAAATTTTTTTAGTCGGGGCATATTAATTTTTGGCGACTAAAAAAAATTTAGTCGCTAAAAATCTCACAATTGGTGACTAAAAAAAATTTAGTCGTTAAATTTGCCACAATTGGCGACTAAAAAATTATTTTAGTCGCTGTATAGATAGTTTTGGCAACCAAAATAATTTAGTCGTTGAAATAAAAATGAAAATTTATTTTTTATATTTTGGCGACCAAAATTTTGGTCGGCAAAAATGTAATTTCAACGACTAAAAAATATTCTAGTCGCTATATAGATACTTTTGGCAACTAAAATAATTTAGTCACTGAAAGAAAAATAAAAATTTACTTTTTATTTTTGGCGACCAAAATTTTGGTCGGCAAAAATTTAATTTCAACGACTAAAAAATATTTTGGTCGCTGTATATATAGTTTTGGCAACTAAACTAATTTAGTCGCTGAAAGAAAAATAAAAATTTACTTTTTATCTTTGGCGATCAAAATTTTGGTGGGCAAAAATTTAATTTCAACGACTAAAAAATATTTTGGTCGCTGTATATATAGTGTTGGCAACAAAACTAATTTAGTCGCTGAAATTAAATTTTTGCCGACCAAAATTTTGGTCACCAAAGATAAAAAGTAAAATTTTAAAATAATTTAGTCGCTCAATGAAAAATAAAAATTTACTTTTTATCTTTGCTGACCAAAATTTTGGTCGGCAAAAATGTAATTTCAGCGACTAAAAAATATTTTAGTCGCTGTATAGATACTTTTGGCAACTAAAATAATTTAGTCGCTGAATGAAAAACAAAAATTTACTTTTTATCTTTGGCGACCAAAATTTTGGTCGGCAAAAATTTAATTTCAGCGACTAAAAAATATTTTGGTCGCTGTATATATAAGTTTGGCAACTAAAATAACTTAGTTGCTCAATGAAAAATCAAAATTCACTTTTTATCTTTGGCGACCAAACTTTTGGTCGACAAAAATTTAATTTCAGCGACTAAAAAATATTTTTGTCGCTGTATAGATAGTTTTGGCAACTTAAATAATTTAGTTGATGAATGAAAAGTAAAAATTTATTTTTTATCTTTGGCGACCAAAATTTTGGTCGGCAAAAACTTAATTTCAGCGATTAAAAAATATGTTAGTCGCTGTATAGATAGTTTTGGCAACTAAAATAATTTAGTCGCTGAATGAAAAATGAAAATTTATTTTTTATCTTTTGGTGACCAAAATTTTGGTCGGCAAAAATATAATTTCAGAGACTAAAAAATATTTTAGTCGTTGAAAGAAAAATGAAAATTTATTTTTTATCTTAGGCGACCAAAAGTTTGGTTGGTAAAAATTCAATTTTAGCGACTAAAAATATTTTGATCGCTGTATATATAGTTTTGGCAACTAAACTAATTTAGTCGGTGAAAGAAAAATGAAAATTTATTTTTTATCTTTGGCGACCAAAAGTTTGGTCGGTAAAAATTTAATTTCAATGACTAAAAAATATTTTGATCACTGTATAAATAGTTTTGGCAACTAAAATAATTTAGTCGCTGAATGAAAAGTAAAAATTTATTTTTTATCTTTGGCAACCAAAAGTTAGGTCGGCAAAAAATTAATTTCAGCGACTAAAAAATATGTTAGTCACGGTGTAGATAGTTTTGGCAACTAAACTAATTTAGTCGCTAAATGAAAAATAAAAATTTATTTTTTATCTTTGGCGACCAAAAGTTTTGTTTGCAAAAATTTAATTTCAGCGACTAAAAAATATGTTAGTCGCGGTATAGATAGTTTTGGCAACTAAACTAATTTAGTCGCTGAATGAAAAATGAAAATTTATTTTTTATCTTTTGGCGACCAAAATTTTGGTCGGCAAAAATGTAATTTCAGCGACTAAAAAATATTCTAATCGCTGTATAGATAGTTTTGGTAACTAAAATAATTTAGTCGCTGAAAGAAAAATAAAATTTTACTTTTTATTTTTGGCGACCAAAATTTTGGTCGGCAAAAATTTAATTTCAACGACTAAAAAATATTTTGGTTGCTGTATATATAGTTTTGGCAACTAAACTAATTTAATCGGTGAAATAAAAATAAAAATTTACTTTTTATCTTTGACGACCAAAATTTTGGTCGGCAAAAATTTAATTTCAGCAACTAAAAGATATGCTAGTTGCGATATAAATAGTTTTGGTAACTAAACTAATTTAGTCGCTGAATGAAAAATGAAAATTTATTTTTTATCTTTTGGTGACCAAAATTTTGGTCGGCAAAAATGTAATTTCAGCGACTAAAAAATATTTTAGTCGCTGTATAGATACTTTTGGCAACTAAAATAATTTAGTCGCTGAATAAAAATAAAAATTTACTTTCACTCATCACTCTTTCTGTCTCTTTCTGTCTGTCTATCTCTCTTTCTCTCTGTGTCACTGTCTCTGTCTCTCTTCTCTTTCTCTCTCTCACACTTATCACTCTTCTCTATCTGTCTATCTCTTTCTCTCTGTGTTTCTGTTTTTGTCTCTGTCTCTCTTCTTTTTCTCTCTCTCACTCATCACTCTTCTCTGTCTGTCTGTCTGTCTGTCTCTGTCTTTCTCTCTCTGTGTCTCTCGCGCATCTCTCTATCTCTCTCATCTGTCTATGTCTCTCTGTCTCTTTCGTTCATCTCTCCTCTCTCTCTCTCTTGCACTTGCTCATCTCTCTTCTCTCGCTCTCTCTCATCTCTTTTCTCTCTGTCTCTCTCGCTCATATCTCTTATCTCTATCTCTCTCTTTGTCTCTCTCGTTCATCTCTCTTCTCTCTGTGTCTCTCTCGCTCATTTCTCTTCTCTCTATCTCTCTCTCTGTCTCTCTCGTTCATCTCTTCTCTCTCTTTGTCTCTTTTTCTGTCTCACTCTCTATCTCTCTCTCTTTGTCTCTCTCTCTTTCTCTCTCACTCATCACTCTTCTCTGTCTGTCTGTGTCTCTGTCTCTTTTTCTCTTTGTCTCTCGCTCATCTCTCTTCTTTCTATCTCTCTCATCTTTTTTCTTTCTCTATCTCTCTCACTCATCTCTTGTTTCTCTCTGTCTCTATCTCTTTCTCTCTCTATCTCTTTCTCTATCTGTCTCTCTCTCTTTCTCTCTCTATGTCTTTCTCTCTGTGTGTTTGTCTGTCTCCCCTATTGTGTTCACTTTGCTCACTCTCTCCTTCCCCTCTTCTCTATTTACCCAGCTCTTCACTAGGCAAAAATGCACTTTTAGCGATCACTCTGTCTGTCTCTCACTCATCACTCTGTCTCTATCTCTCTTTCACCACCCACCATTGTTGCCACTCCACCTCTACAACTACCATTATTACCACCATCATTACCACTCCACTACCACTACCACTACTACTACTACTATTACCTCTCATCTACCACCTCCACTCCATCTCCTCTACCACTACCATAACTTCACCACTAATCTCCTTCGCCATTACCACTCCACTATCACCAGTTTCGCCATCACAACTCCACCCCTCTGTCTCTCTCTCTTGCTCATTTATCTTCTCTCTCTCTTTCACTCATCTTTCTTCTCTATCTCTTCTCAAATATTTTTTTTTCAATTATTGTTTTTTTCCAATTATTTTTCTTTCAATTATAATGTGTATGATCCCATCGTCATAAATAATAAAAAAATAAATATAAATATTTTAGGCCTAGACAAACATGTTTTTTAGTTTATATTTTTAAATTTTTTAAAACATTTTGTTCAAACCAAACGCGTTTGTAATATATGTTTTTCTAAAAATAAATAAAAACCAATTTATAAAATTTATGGAAAATATTTTTATTAAAATATAACCCTACTTCTACCAAAGTAAAAAAATAAGAATTATTTTTTATTCATTAAAATAAAAATGAAACAAATGAATTTTCAACCTTAATAACTAAAAAAAAAAGAATAAAAAAAATCATTAACTATTAAAAAAAAATTTATTTTAACAAAAAATAATTTTTTTTTTTAAAAAAGAGCCATTTTGTTGTTTAAATATTACCAAAAAAACAAAAAATATTCCCGCTCAATTTCCCACCCCCCTTTTTTCCATTCCCGCTCGGCTTCCCCCCTTCCCTATCTCTTGAACCAAAATCCCCAATTTGAAAAACCAAAAATCCCCTTCAACCAAAAATCCCTAATTCTTACGGCTCCGCCGAGTTCGAGAAGATATGACCAAGAGGGTATCTAGGCTCCAATCTGTGGAGATCGAAGCCATGGCCGTTTGCCACTCATTTTCCACGATTGTACTAACGGTTGTAGCCACGACTACTGCCTGCGAGTGAGGAAGAGAAGAGATGAGAGGCGAGCGTTTAGAGATGGAGGTGCGAGAAGAAAGTGAAGAAAAGGTGTGCAGCTTTGCAAAGTTGTTTTTTTTTTGGAATTGGAGAGGCGAAATAGACAGCTTTGCAAAGTTGTCTCCCAGACGATATTGCCCTCAAAATAGCCTCTTCCCTTCAGGTTTCTTCCCTGCAAATTGTTTTTTTTGTTTTTGTTGTTATTTGAATGTAATGATTTTGTTTATTTATTTTTATTCTTTATTCTTTTTCGGAATTTCAAGCTATCAAATGTGTAGTCGTTGGGTAGTTGCTCATGGTTTTGGCGCGCGCTGTATGGGTCGGATTGTGTGTGGGAGAGTCTGTACAAAGACAGATGGCCAGCCCTTGATTTGGGCAGAGACTCTTCTTCAGCTCCACAGATCAAAACCCATCAGCTTGACCCACAAATTCAGTCCTCCTCCATGGTTCTCTCTCTCTCTCTCTCTCTCTCTCTCTCTCTCTCTCATATTCAGTTCATTATCTTGTTTGCTCTTTTTTTTTCTTTTTTTTTTTTTGGGTTCAGTTTCTTGTTTCAATTATTTGATTTTGGGAATTTTGTGTTATGTGCTTGAATGAAGTGATTATTAATAGTGCAACATAATTTAATTTATTTGGGTTTGTTACTCTGTCTATTGTTTTTTAGCTGGGTTTGAACTTTGAAGTCTTTATGAGGACTATACCTTTGTCAATTTCTATTGAAATATAGAATGGTGTCCTATGCATTTGCCGTGCAACATCCCCTTTTTAATGAGAACAATTGTAGACTTTAGAATGTTGGGAACACTGACAGTGTCCATGACTTCACGCTTTATTGTACTTTGATTAAGTTCCTATAGTAGAAAATACCTTACTAAAAGTGAAAAGTGAAATTCGGTCACAATACATGGATAGAATGGAAGAGACTAGAGGGTCCTACCTTACTAAAGAAAATAGTGAGAGGGATATTTCTGTCAAAGGTCTGCCAGGAATACAACTGACAGAAGAAGAAGAGAAGGAAATTGGCAATGTTGGATGGAAGCAATTTTTAGATTACATCCTCGTCTCAAAGGGATCGTTGATGCTTTCTTCAGTAATAATTACTCAGATTGGTTTTGTTGCTCTTCAAGCTGTTTCAAGCTATTGGCTAGCTTTCAGCATTCAAATTCCTAAAATTGGTAGTGGCATCTTAATTGGAGTATACACTACAATTTCGACAATAAGTACCCTCTTTGTATATCTAAGGTCTTTATCAGCTGCTCTTCTAGGATTAAAAGCTTCGAAGGCTTTCTTTTCAAATTTCACTAATTCTATTTTCAATGCTCCTATGCCCTTCTTTGATTCCACCCCAGTTGGACGAATTTTGACCCGAGTAAGATTTTATTCTTCTTCAATCAATTCTAAAGTAACAATAGTATTTATGTATCGTAGTGAAGTGTAATGTATTGCATAGCTAGTTACTGATATGCACTTTTATATACATGCTTGTTATATGTAGGCTTCATCAGATTTATGTGTGGTGGATTTCGACATACCTTTCTCATTTGCCTTTGTGGTTGCTCCTTTAATTGAATCGGTAGCAATCATTGGCATTATGGCGTCAGTCACGTGGCAAGTTCTCTTTGTAGCATTCTTTGCTACAGCGGCTTCAAAATATGTTCAGGTGAGTTTCATTTTCCAACTTAATAGTAATATTTTTCTTATTTTCATTGATGAAAGGAAAATTTTAATTAAGGAAATTCTTTATTGACTCAAGGGATATTATCAAGCCTCTGCAAGGGAACTAATGAGAATCAATGGAACAACAAAAGCACCTGTCATGAATTATGCAGCCGAGACCTCACTTGGAGTGGTAACTATAAGAGCATTTAACATGGCAAACAGGTTCTTCCAAAACTACCTAAAGCTTGTAGACAACGATGCAAAACTTTTCTTTTACTCCAATGCAACCATGGAGTGGTTAATTTTGAGAGTAGAAGCACTTCAAAATCTAACTTTATTCACTGCTGTTTTTCTCTTGGTTTTACTTCCCAAGGGTTATGTTGATCCAGGTATATCCATGGTTCAGTGGAATAATTCATTTATTGCTTAGAAATTTTATTTTAGATTCTTAAAACATGTCTTTTTTGCAGGGCTTGTTGGACTTTCTCTTTCTTATGCTTTGGCTTTGACAAGCACCCAAGTGTTCATGATTCAATGGTATAGCAGCTTGGCTAATTATATTATTTCAGTGGAACGAACCAAACAGTTCATGCACTTACCTCCAGAGCCTCCAGCAATTGTGGAAGATAGAAGGCCACCATCTTCATGGCCTTCTAAAGGGAGGATAGACTTATAGGATCTAAGGGTAAGGGAACTTATTATTAATCCCACTACATATGGAAGGTAAAGATAATCAATTTTACCACTTCATCACACTCCTCATAGTATATGATGAAGTGCCATGGCGGTTATCGATTTTCATAATGTAAAAGCAATCTTATGTTAGTAAACATATGACAAATCAAATTAATTCTTGATTGCAGGCTCTAGAGAAATGTCAACTCAAGACTACCATCAACAGTCTTCCAAGTTTGCTAGATTCTTCTGGTGAATTGAACTCCGAAACATGGAAGCAACTTCATTGAAATGCATATTATGATGCAATTTAAAACATGAAAGATTTAGATAAAGTCATTATTTAGTGAAGTTGCAGTCCATAGTCCATACATAACCTTATATTTATAAACAAAGCATAAATTTTGTTCTTTCTTCTTGTTCCAACAGTGAGTGATGAAGGCGAAAATTGGAGCGTGGGGCAACGCCAACTCTTCTGTCTCGGAAGAGTCCTGCTAAGAAGAAACAAATTTCTAGTTTTGGATGAAGCAACAACTTCAATTGATCTACCACTGATGCCATTCTACAAAGGATAATTAGGGAAGAATTCTCAAATTGCACAGTGATAACTGTAGCTTATAGCGTTCCAACTGTCATAGACAGTGACATGGTCATGGTCCTTTCTTTTGGTATGCTTCTATTCCACCCAACAGCTTTTGAGTATTATCTTCTTATTTTTAAATGTTTTGGTAAACACCCCTTACTCCAATAAAAAAAGATTAATTATAATAATTTGAGGATAATTTTATGATACACTGTTTGAAAAATTTTAGGTAAAACTTTCACTAAAGACCCAAAAAAAAAAAAAAAAAAAAAAAAAAAAAAAAAAAAAAAAAACTTAAAAAGTCTAAAAAATTGGCTTATTTTTGTCTTTTGTATACTTTGTAAAAATGCTTTCCACTTTTTTTTTTAAAAAAAAAAATTCTAGGATTGTTTAGTCCATATGAACCTTTTATTTTTATTTTTTAAAATTAAAAACTGACTTAAAGGTGAAAAGAATTAACTAAAGACAAAAATAAATCAATTTATATGTCTTGTGTAAGTCTCTCATTGTGTTGAATTGGGTTTTAGCACTTGTTTCATTGGGTAAGATCCAATTTTTTTTAATTGCATTGTTAAGATATTCTAGACTGATGGGTTTAACTTCAAATTCAAATTACGTGATTGTTGTAAATGTAACAGGTCATCAAAGAAGAGAGTAAGTGTTGTTGCCATAAGCAATGATGGTCTGTTTGTTTGTTTTGCTGACAAATTTGGGGTTGTTTGGGTTGTGGATTTGGATGGATTACATGAAAGTCAAGCTTCACCCAGTAAGAAGAAGGCAGTGACAATTCTTGCCCACTACTGTAGCATTATTACTAGCCTGGTTTGTCGTTTGTTATCTTTGTGTCTTTTCTCTTCTTCATTGCTCTGTTCTATATATAGGCATTTGTTAATGCCTACCTATTTCCATCATAATTATATCAAAAAACAGATCATAACATTAATAATACATCTAAGACTTGGCAATGCAGATTTATGCTTAGCAATTATGGGTAATTTGTTTCGGTATATTATCATAGACATTTCTACCATTCAAAGTTTTTTTTATTTTTTTTTATTTTTGTGAATCAGTGGGCATTTCTCCCATTAATGACAGAAAAAAAATGGGATGGATATTATTCTAAACAGTTGTATCTTCTTACAGGAATACTCACCAGATGGACGATTCATTGTTCGTGCTGATTGGGATTTTAAAATTCGTGTAACTCATTTTCCTCCCCATTGAAATAAATAATTATTTAGTCAATTCCATTTTATTTCTTTATCCAATAATGTTCATCTTATGACAGGTTACTGTGTTTCCCAAGAAGCCTTTGGATGGAGCTCATGAGATACAGAGTTTTTGCCTTGGGCATACCGAGTGAGTGATTTTTTTTGTTATCACATGTTTATATTACATCAGTGGTAAGAGAAAACGAAGTTGACAGTAGACAGGAATTGGGGTTTTGGCTTATGTCTTTGAGAATTTTGCTGCTTGAGCTAAAAATAAATTTTTTTTTTTTGGAAAAGTTATTAACATAGTGACATTGAGAATCCGATTGTAGCATCTATCTGACATAATGGTCCAGATTAACTTAATACATTTTGTTATAACAGACGGATGTTTTTTGGCTGATGTTTATTAACTTCACTCAATGCTTGTCAATTATAAGGTTTTGAACTAGATAGCTTTTGAACTACATATTTAGTAATATTCTACATATTTATTAATATTCTACATAGATAGCTT
Organism: Camellia sinensis; assembly: GCF_055761805.1. NCBI lineage: Eukaryota > Viridiplantae > Streptophyta > Magnoliopsida > Ericales > Theaceae > Camellia > Camellia sinensis. Next base: position 80,037,069 of record NC_138974.1, read on the forward strand.
TTGCTGGAAAATTGAGTATCTTATCTGTTTCACTAATTGATTTGTGTGTCTTTCTCTTTGTTGAATTTCAATATTTGTGGTTCTACTCACACAGCAATGATTACCTTGAAATATGTCATTGTCAGAAGGCAATATATGAGATTCCCTCTGTCAAAGAAGGCCCTGCTCAGTGGATACCAGTATCAAAACTAAACTTGTGCTCTTTTTTTTTTTCTTTGTCTGAAGGAGGGAAAAAAATAGAAAAATAAGCTTTCTCCACTGTTTTTCAGCTTGTCTAACAATTATTTGATGCAGGTCCTGCGGAAAATATGTTGGTATTTAGTTTTGTCACCGCATGATCCTATACAGTCAAGCCTTCTTAATTCCACATTGGAGGATAAAGATCCAATAGTAAATTCCTAATTTTAGGTATGTCTATCCAATTAATCTAAAACCAATAGTAATGACCGAAAAAAAAAAAACAGAGAGCATAATTTTGTTCTGTTAACACTATTGGATGCTTGCCCTTCTGTTCTGTCATAGGTTGCTCTTGAAACAGCTTGTTACAATGGAGGTTATTCAGTGGATGACTTTATGGAATACATTCAAGGATGAATTTGAGAATGAAAAGAACATGCTTGGTGGTTCTTTAGGTAATAGAGCAGCTGAAGATTTGAGACAAAGAGTAATAGAACATGTAATCTTTCACTCATGTTCAATTATATATTTCAATTATATGCTGCAATGGTTCATCTACAAGACATTATTGTTTCTTGCAGAACATCCTTATTGTCTCAAAGTATTACTGAAGGATTACCTTGGCGAGACTTGCTGAGCTGCTTTGTTTCATTGTTCAGGTATGCCAATACTTAATTGTGGTTTAGTCATCATCAAATGTTTGTAATGTAATCATATAAATTTTTGCCATATGGTTAATTTTTTTTTTTATGAGAATACTTCATTTTGGATGTTTTTCTAGATTCTAACTTTTCTTATTTTATTTGTAGGTGACTTCCAAAAACGATCAAGCACAAGGCTGATGCTTCAAAACCATATATATTCCTTCATGTTTTAGAATTTTTTTGGGATTCCTTCATTGATTTTCCTTTTAATTTTTGTTCAATTACTTACTGGTTTCCAATGGATGGATGCTTAAAACTTGTCTCAATTAATGTTTTGAATGGAATGATTGTAAAGTTTGGGATTGAGTAGGAAAATATGATGAATTTTAATGTTATATTTAGGTTGGGTTGAATGAATTTTGTTCAATATTGGATTGAATGTTTATAAACAAAAATTGATTGTTCAAAAAAAAAAAAAAAAAAAAGAGATTCAGCGACTAACTAATTAGTCGTTGATTGTTTAATGTCTTTTGGCGACAAAATATTTTGTTGAGAAAAGTTTTGGCGACTAAATAATTGGTCGCCAAATTCTACACTTTTGCGACTGAAATCATTGGTCGACAATTCCTTACCTTTTGGCGACTAAATTATTAGTTGGCGATTCTTCAACTTTTGGCGACAAAAATAGTTGGTCGCTGATTTTTTGTTTTTGGCAACAAACATATTTTGTTGGGAAAATATCACTTTTCGCGACCAAAGTGTTTTAGCGACTAAATGAATTAGCCGTGGTAGTGATATATTTAGCGACCAAAAATTTAGTCGACAAATTTAACTTTTTGCCGACTGACAAAAGTTTTGGTCGCTAATTACTTTTGCCGACCCTCAATTGGCGACCAAAGTGGCGACCAAAAAAATTGGTTGCGAATGACTTTTGCCGACTAAAAATGGATTTTTGCCGACCAAATTTTTAGTCGGCAAAAGTGTAATTTTTTTGTAGTGAATATTGCCGACTAATTTTTTGGTCGTGGAATGTGACAATTTGCGACCAAATTAGTTGGTCGTGGAAACGGGCGACAAATGCCGACCAAACTATTTGGTTGTTGAATATGCGAATTGGCGACTAACATGTTTGGTCGGGAAAATATGACTTTTCGCGACTAAAGTGTTTTAGCTACTAAATGGATTAGTCGCAGTAATTATATATTTAGCGACCAGAAATTTAGTCGGCAAATATAACTTTTTCGCTTACTTTCCGCGACCCTCAATTGGCGACCAAAGTGGCGACCAAAAAAATTAGTCGCGGATAACTTTTGCTGACTAAAAATAGACTTTTGCCGACCAAATTTTTAGTCGGCAAAAGTGTGAATTCTTGTAGTGGCATACCGTTCCATAAATCACTCACCTTCACTACTCCTCAGAATACCACCTTCACCACGAGATCCTACAAGTGGCAGAAAGAAATCAGGAACCATCTATAGACAAAAAATCATTGTATGAGACTGAAGAAGTGTATTGAATTTTTTTTTCTTTTCTTCTCGCAAGTATTGCAATTCAAAATAGACAAACACCATAGAATAGTAAACTGGGCAGACCAGGAGACCAATGTGTTACATGGACTATTTTAATTGTCAAGTACTAGTGTCGTACACCCAATTAATGTGGGTAGGGTATGAGATATGTGTCCAATATGTCTAGTTGGACATGCACCAATAAATATGTTTTAAGTAAAGTTTACTATATGCACAGGACTTGCATTCTATTCATAAAAACTCCCATATTAGTTTGTAAACACCATTTTACCTTACATAAATCAAAGAAATATGAAGCTTAGCCAAGTCAAAGTGTCCTTGGGCAAGAGAATTAGATGAATCTAACACTTAAGACACATGCCATCTGTCAACACCCGTACCCGAATCCATTTAGCATACGAGATAAATCATCAAATAGATTGAATCCTCATATAGTACGTCGCAAGTCCCATCAAATAGATTGAATCCTCATATAGTACGTCACATGCTCATACAACAATCAAAAATCAACCTAATAGATTACGAACAATTCAAAAATCAATGACCCACATCACATGTAGACTACATTTTCAAAACGAATTAAATGCATAATGGGGAAAATAGCAATTTTAGCTACATCCATCGCAAATCCATAATGCCCCTGTTTCTAACAGAAATATGTTTGCACACTTGTCGGCAAAAATGTTCAATCCAATAATCATGGTTTTGAATTTTATCCGTTACGTAACACATCAAAACTAGATAAGGGAATGAATACAAATACAGTTGCCCCATCTTTCCCACCTCCACCCCAAAAAGAAAAAAAAAAAAAAAACTGGAAAGCCACTTCAAAATTCTAATTTTGCAAACTTTTGAGTACCGACAATCACACAACGTGTCGACCAAAATAACCCCTTCGAGTACCGACAAAAACAATTACGTGTAAACCCAATCCAAAACCCACAAAAAAATAAAACAAACACTACATCTATTGCTTCACATGTGTAGCCGGACACGAATAATTTCAAATGAAAAATATTACAATCAATTACCTTTTAGATAGTTACTTTAAATTACAAAGGACAAAATGTAGATTGACCGAAGATAATTCAAAGGAAAAACACAGAATAACAAGTTACCAGTTGGCCCATTAAGCATAAAAACAGTGAAGTTACCCCCAATTTTCAAGTGTAGATATGGAAGCAAGAGGTGTACGAAACACACACACACGGAAATAGTAGACATCAAATTTGGAATTGAAGTGGCCATCCTAATGGCCTAATATTTATAAACAGATCATAATTGCAAAAGTATTGAATCAACTATCAAACCAAAACCCAGAACTAGATTTCAAGGGAACAAACCCAGTTCTTAATTTACAGATTATGAAGATCAAAAAAAAAAAAAAAAACTACAGAACTTGCTTTCCCTGAGAAACACAATAAAAATAAAAAAATCCTTTTTAACATAAATATTGATTCAAGTTCCTTCATTATTTCTGTCATGGAAATTCTTTATACTGAGTTCAAAATTTAGGATCTTTGTAAACATTAACTATCCGAGATCATTAATTCACCATTTCAACACCAGCAAATCATCGAACACCTTCAAAGCATAAAATGAAGGGACTTATATTCCAACATTTCATAGGCTTCAATATATATATATATATATATACACATATACATATTACAGAAGAGGGAGTTGAAGAGAAAAACAGACCTATGCAAAGAGTTGAAGACAAAGGGAGAACGATAAAGGGAGATTTTCGATGGTCGGCGATTCATGGATAGAGAACGACATATGGAGATTTTTGGTGGTCGTCGGTGGTCAACCAGGTCGATGGTCAATAGCAGCATCCATGTTGGTGGTCAGCGGTGGCACCCAGGTCGGCACTCAGCAGCAGCACACAGGTTGGCTAGTTTCGCTAGGTCATGTCGGTGCCCCTCTGTCTCTACTCTTTCTTCTTTTGTTTCAGGGGTTGGGGACTAGGGATTTGAGATCGTGAGTGAGAAACAAAAGGGAGGAAAGAAAGGGGGGAACTAGAAAGAGCGGGAAAACGAAAAAAAAGAAGAAGAGGAGAGCTAGGATATACGCCGTTTTATTTATTTTTTTATTAAAATATATATATATATATATATATATTTGTAGTTAATGAAATTTTTTTTTGTTTTTATTTATTTTTAGTTACTAAGGTTTAAAATTTATTTGTTTCATTTTTATTTTAATAAAAAAAATTATTATTATTTTTTTTATTTGGTAGAAGTAGGGGTAATTTTTGGGGGATTTTTGAAATTGGGAATTTTTTGTTTAAGGGATTGGGGATTGATGATTTAAGATCGTGAGAAACAACAGGGGGAAAAGAAATTGGGGAATTAAACAGCAGGAAAATGAATTTTTTTTTTATTTTTCATTTTTTTTAATTACTAAGGTTGAAAATTTATTTGTTTCATTTTTATTTTAATGAAAAAAAATATTATTTTATTATTTTGAAGAAGTAGGGGTAATATTTTAATAAAAAATATTTTTCTGCGGCTCTTTTTTTTTTTTTTTTTTGTTACTAAAAACCAGGAACTAATTTTTTGTGGTAGATGAAAGGGCGCGACAGTGAAGGTGGTGGATAAAAGGTAATGGTCGTCGTGGTGGCGGCGGCGAAAGAGATTAGTGGTAAAGTTGTGGTAGTGGTAGAGGAGATGGAGTGGCGATGGTGGATGAGAGGTAATGGTAGTAGTAGTGGCAGTAGTGGTGGTGGTCATAGTTCCACCCATTGATTTAAGTATGGTGTTTGTTTTAAGCTTTCAAATCATAATTCTACATTCATTTTTCAAAACTCAATTCAAAATATAATCATTACTTTTCAAAACTCATAACCAAATACATAATTTAAAGCTCTTTTCAAAACTTAATTCAAATCAATTTTTTAAATATTTTAAAAATATTTTAATTTTGTGAGAGACAGATAAAGAAGAGAGATAGAGACAGAGATAGAGTGATGAACGAGAGAGAGACAAATTGGTTGCTAAAAGTGTATTTTCTTATAGTAGATTGATAAATCAAGAAGGAGCTCAATAAATAGAGAAGATGAGAGGGAGAGAGTGAGCAAGGCGAACATAGTGAAGGAGAAATAGACAAGCAGACAGAAAGAGAGAAAGAGAAGAGTGATCAGTGAGAGAAAGTGAGAGAGAGACAAGGAGAGAGAGAGAGAGAGATAGATAGAGAAAAAAAGAGATAGAGAGAGAGACAGAGGGAGAGATAGAAAAAGAGACAGAAACAAGAGATGAGCGAGAGATAGACAAAAACAAAGAGAAATAGAGCGAAAAGAGATGAGCGAGAGAGAGACACAGGAAAAGAAAGACAGAAAGAGAAGAGAAATGGTCGAGAGAGATAGAGAGAGATAGAAAGATAAGAGAAAGAGAAGAGAGATGAGTGAGAGAGAAAACAGATGAGAGAGATAGAGAGAAGAGAGATAGGCGAGAGACACAGAGAGAAAATGAGAGAGAGAAACAGACAGACAGAGAAAGAAGAGTGATGAGTGAAAGAGATAAAGAGAAGAGACAGAGATAGAGACAGAGAGACAGGAAGATGAAAAAATGAATGAAAAGAGAAATGTTATATCAAAAGAGTAAGACGACATCGTTTTTTTTAATTTGTTTTGCGCCAGAAAAATACCGTTGAATTTATTCAAACCATTTTGTGACTGTATATATATGATCACTATACTAGGTTAGAGTTTTCCAAAAACTCTTTTGAGAAAATTATACTTTTTTGTTTTCCGTGTTATATTGTTTTTACTGAATTTTTTTTAATATTTTCAGTAATTTTTTTAATTTTTAGACACACCTAACATAAATACACCTAAAAAGTAAAAAAATTGTAAAAAAAATCTTTTAAAAATTCACTAAATACCAAAAACACAAAAAAACAATACAACAATTCAATACATTTTTTTTGTATTTTTATGTATTTATTAATTTTTAAAAATATTTTTTCACAAATTTTTTATTTTTTAGATATATCTAAGTAAGATGCATCTAAAAAAAATATTTAAAATTTTAAAAATATTCACTAAAAAAAAAAACGAAAGTCACGTTTTTGCGATGGCAGAAAATGCCGTCTCAAAAAGCAGAGTATTTGCGACGGCAGAAAATACCGTCTCAAAAAAGGAGGGTATCTGCGACGGCAGAAAATACCGTCGCAAATACTCTCCTTTTTTGAGACGGCAAATTGTGCCGTCACAAATGCTCTGCTTTTTTGAGACGGCAAATGGTGCCGTCGCAAATAATCTGCTTTTTTGAGACGGCATTTTCTGCCGTCGCAAAAAGTGACTTTTTGAGACGGCAAGTGTACCGTCGCAAATAGTTCCGTCTTTTAAGCCCACTTTTCTTGTAGTGTCTGCAACATTTCCAACCATTGTCGCGATCAAGTAATAACATTCAATAATTGTTTCCAAGAGTTTGCCGCACCTCACCTGCAACAAAAACAACCAACGTTACCCACTTAATTAGATAAACTTCTAATGTGTTCACGTCAGCACATGAATTACGACAAATCTCAAGGAAATCTTCTTCCATTAAGTCCAACTCTTTTATCTTGTTAATTAGCATGTGAACAATCAAACTCCCATGTTGGCCGATGACATCAAATTCCCCAATATGATGTTAAATTACACCAATAAAACTACACCACCAACAATGCCACAGAGAATGGAAAGCAACACCAACAAAAATGGGATTATCGTACACCATTCATGTGCAATGCATTCCCATTAATACAACAACACATTCAATGTGTCTAGTTAAGGAAGTTAGAGGCAAATGTAAATAGACCAGGCCAAAAATGTGGTTACATCATACAGTATCACTTGTGTAAGTTAGATTCATATTACCAATTTAGAAACATCAACGTCACAAGTGGTGGAGGGGAAAAGGGAACATTTTAAGAGCTGTGTTACCATTTGATATGTCAATTGCGTCAACTCGGTCACATGATAACACTACCATACTCTCACCGACAACATCATTTAGGTACGTTTCAAACGTATAACAATAACTCAATGCATACCCACGAGATACACATTTGCATGGGTTAGTTAACAATTTTTACAATGTTACATTTACAAAATCAATATTCATATGATGACACTCTGTGTCCAATCCCGCATTTCTATTTTCCCATTTTAAAGATGATTAGAACATAAAAGTAATCCAAATACACCATGAACATCAACAACGATAACAGTTAAATGGGGGAATATTCATATAACACATTCATGATGTAAGGAATCATAATTTCCATGAATATCAATGTCCATTTTTAGTCTGTCATATTGAATCTTTGAACACTTTAAAATGATGACATAAATTACCAAATAACCACCATCTCTCAACACAGCACCCACCCTTGTGGTGGGTGATTGATGTTAACACCCAGCCCCATGGCTCAACAAAATTAAACCCCAAAACGGGGCATCCAAAACATAGTGCCGCATTGACACATAGAACAAAAGAATACATGCTAATATGTTTGGGCGTCACAGTAACAACAACATCCCAACGACAATCAAACATGACCCAAATTCGGATTACCATTTAACCCCACAATATCAGCCAAATCAACAGCGTCACAAGACCACACGAACACCAAACATGACACTAGCATCAAATACATACAAACGGGAAAACACAAAAGCATAGCACAACACACATGAATCCTAGTGTTACATTACACATTGAAATAGAAAACATCAAACATTCATACCTTCACATCTCATTGTCATGAGTGTACAACACGGACACCGATGGCAACTACTCAATGATATAGGGTTTGTATCACCAACTTTAGAGTGTGAAATCGGTAGCCTGTACTGACAATATTGCATTCAACTAAATGTTTGCACCAATTCCTGAAGGCTATTTGAATCACTTTTGCAATTGACGTAGGGTTTCAACCAATTTGGGTTTGTATCCCTAATGTTGAATGTGGAAATCGGTGATTAAGTGCGAAAAATCCTCATTTTCCAATTACATTTACATTAGAATCACACCGAAGATGAACAATGTCACAGTTGGTTCCACAATTTTTTCATGTTTGTAGTGTGAGATTTGGTCGTGAAGAAGGGAAAAATAAAAATAAAAAAGTAAATATTGTCCAAATATGTAATTTTATCCTAGTTGAAAACCCATGTTTATCCTTTCTTCACAAAATATCATGCATGTTAATGTATGTGTAGACACCCCATTTTTGACCGACCTTGAGACTCAGACGTCACCAGTTGAGCACTTGGTGATATTGCATAATGTGCTTGTTCAGAAGTTTCAAAGTCACGGCCGTGAGCCCTACCTCCGGACTTCCAAACCCTCTTCTGTGCCTTGTCTCGGTTTGCGAACCAGACTCGGTTTTCTCTGTTTCTTTTCCTAAGGGAAGGGAGAGGTCCCGTAGACCATCTCTCAATGTCCGTAGGTTACATTTGGTGGCCGTAGGCCATTGTTCCCATTTCGGAGTCCGGTTTCCGGTTTTCGGGGCCGTCAGGCCGTGTGCCTCGGTTCGGAACCGCTTAACCATCTCCTTTTGCTCTGATTTTTGGCATACTTCCTATTTTCTCCCTGTTGAGGGACACTGGGGGCTGAGAAACCCACTTCGTGGTCGAACGCCATTTTCGGTGCTTAACAGCCCATTTTCGGGACCCCAAACTGCGTGTTTTGGTCCCCGAGCATTCGTTTTGCAACGGTTTTCGTTCATTTTTGGCAGGTACCTCTGTTTTATCACTGGAGAGGTCACTGAAGGGTGGGAGGCCAGCAATTGTTGCAGCAGCCAGTTATCTCTCCTCCGGAGCCTCCCGGCGCCCGTTTTTCCAACTTCCGGGCTAATGTTGAACACCCTAGGGTTAGTGTTGCCAAATTTCAACCACATATCTGTGATCTACACACCTGGGAGGCCCCTAAAAGTTGGTGGCCGGCCATTAAGGTTACCTGACCCTTTTGACCCCTTTCTTCCGGGCTAATGTTGAACCCCTTGGACCCTTTTTCTTGAACTTTGAACCACATATCTGTGATCTACACACCTGAGAGGCCCCTAAAAGTTCATGGCCGGCCAGTAGTTCAAATTGACCCTTTTGAACCCCTCTTTCCGAGCTAATGTTGAACCCCTTAGACCCACTTTCTTGGAATTTTAACCACATGGTTGTGTTGTACACACATGGGAGTACCTCCCCAGTAGCTGGCCGGCCAGAAAATCTCATTGAACCTTTTGACCCCTAGCCGGCCGGCTAGGGGGTGTGGCCGGCCGGCCACCTCCAGCAAAAGTGAGAGGCCGGCCGTGTTCCTCGCACTGTGCACTTTACAGCTGTGGGGCAATATCCCCCAGATATTATCTGTATCCGGGGGATATTTTGTGGGGGAGTTTTCCTCTCCTTTTCCCCCACCTTTACACCCCTTTTTGAACCCTTATAACCAGCTGGTGGCCTCCTTTGTAAGGGTTAGAAAAACTCTCCTTCAAGCTTCCATAGCCAACTCCATCTCCATCCTTCTCAATTCTTCAAAAAACCCTAAGTCCCTAACCATCATTCCTTCTACACCACCAAGCTCTACCACCACCATCTCATTTCCAGCAACAAGGAAGGATTCTTGAAGGCTAAAGAAGCTGCAAATCCATCCAAGAAGCAACAAAAGTTTGATTCTTCAAGGGTAAGTAATACTTTTACCCTTTTGAACCTTTTTCTTGATCTATTTCTAAGCCCCACTTCTTTTTGGTTTCAAGCTCCGGCCCTAACTGAAAAGGGCCATCTTTTGAGCTCATCTTCACTTCTCATTAAGGGCTCAACCCTGTTTGAGCCCTCCATAATATACTTGCTTCATTGATCATCTTGTATGTCATGATTTTGCATGCTATTTTTGGCCCATGAGCAATCTGTTTTTGAGCATGTTATAAACTGATATAAGGCTTATTTTGAGCCCCTCTTCAACATTGGAGAAGGGCTCAACATTGTTTGGTGCTTCCATGTGTCACTTGTAGTTATATCCCCTATTTGGCCCCATTTTTGCATAAATTGGCAGCCCCCTTTTCTTCTGTTTTTGGCCCTTGGTCCGAACTAAAAGTGGCCTTATTTTGTCCTATACTTCATGTTTCATTCACACTTTTTTTCTGTTTGGTGATTATTTTATATACTTCATGTTATAGCACCTTTTGAGCCTTGTCTTGCATCACATTTTTGGCATATTTGTATACTGATTTGAGGTCTGCCATATACTGTAAATGTTCATATTTTTGGTCCATCTTCAGTGTTGTAGAAGGAAATTTTTCAGTTTGGGTTTTGCTTATACCACTTGCTTCATTACCCCTCTTTTGGCCCCTATTCTTGCATGCTATTTTTCCTCTACCTATACTTGCTGTTTGGCCATGTTTATAACTGTGAAAGTGCATCTTTTGGGACTGTCTAGCTTCTGTCTTTGCATTGCATGTCCATATTGTACATGTTTGGCATAGCTATAGGCCATTTCGGGTGCCTAATGTTACATTTCGGGACATTTCCTTGCACTTCATGTCATTTCGCTTCATTTCGGGACTGTTTTCCCCCATATTTTAGTGCTGAAATTCCATTAGTATGCTTGCATATCATTTTTGCCATATTTCATCACATTTTAGCATCGCCTCGGTTTGCGTGCCCGTGTGCACGCATTTCGAGGCACTTCATTTTCTGCCATCGGCATCTTATGTGAGTGTGGCTGAGGCTCTCTCATGTTAGTACAAGTCCATTTGTCATTTTCATGTCATTCGCATCGCTTTTGCATCGCCTCGGTTTGCGTGCCCGTGTGCACGCATTTCGAGGCACGTCATTTTCTGCCATCGGCATCTTATGTGAGTGTGGCTGAGGCTCTCTCATGTTAGTATAAGTCCATTTGTCATTTTCATGTCATTCGCATCGCTTTTGCATCGCCTCGGTTTGCGTGCCCGTGTGCACGCATTTCGAGGCACTTCATTTTCTGCCATCGGCATCTTATGTGAGTGTGGCTGAGGCTCTCTCATGTTAGTATAAGTCCATGTCGCATTTTCCATGTCATTCGCATCGCTTTTGCATCGCCTCGGTTTGCGTGCCCGTGTGCACGTATTTCGAGGCACTTCATTTTCTGCCATCGGCATCTTATGTGAGTGTGGCTGAGGCTCTCTCATGTTGGTATAAGCCCATTTGTCATTTCCATGTCATTTCATCGCATTTGGCATTGCCTCGGTTTGCGTGCCCGCATGCACGTATTTCGAGACACATATCATCGCCTCGGTTTACGTGCCCGCGTGCACGCATTTTGAGACACATATCATCACCTCGGTTTGCGTGCCCGCACGCACGCATTTTGAGACATCTCATTTTCATGTCATTCGCATTGTTTCTGTCATCACCTCGGTTTGCGTGCCCGTGTGCACGCATTTCGAGGCACCTCATTTTCATAGCATTTTACCATTGCCTCGGTTTGCGTGCCCGTGTGCACGCATTTCAAGACGTCTCATTTTCGTAGCATTTTGCCATCGCCCCAGTTTGCGTGCACGCATTCCAAGGCGCCTCATTTTTCATTGCATTCATGCATTTTCTCAGTTTGCGTGCCCACGCACACGTATTTCGAGACATATCATTTTCATGGCATAAGACATACTAGGTTGTATCTTTCATAGCATTCTGTCATTTTCTCGGTTTGCGTGCCCGTGTGCACGCATTTCGAGGCATTTCATTTCCATAACATTAAGTATGTTAGGATTATATCTTAGTTGCATTTCATGCATGTCATGCATATTGCATCGTGTCCGGAATAGGAGTTAGCCCGGGCACGGGAAACGAGGTACATTTCGTACTCCGAGTGACGGAATGTGTCTCAATTCCCCAGTCACCGACACTCCGAATTATCCATGATGGAGTTAGGTTTTAGCTATAGTTTCATGTGCATTCATCCTATATTGAGTTGTGCATTTCGACTCCTCGGCCATCATGCCTCGGTATGCGTGATTGGTGGCATGAGGATCGAGACATGCATATATCTGTGCAAATACATTGCTATGCCCCTTTCCTGCTCTCTGTTACAGCAAAACCAGGAATCAGCAACCTTCTGGGGCTTGGCACGCATTTCAAGAACAGGTGTAAACAGAGGCTAATTGGGGCATTCCGGTGGATTTCCGTGCAAGACAATCCGGACATGCATCATCCATCAGAAGCAAGGCAGTCCCTGGCTTGCACGCCAGTTTTATTTGCTTTCTTAGTTAATTCATTAATTAATTAGGATTCTGTAATATTTTGGACTGTAATATTCATTTATTCGGGACTGTAATATTTGGACTGTATATTTATTCAGACCCTCTGCGAGAGGGCACAACTGTAATAAGTGTGCGTGAGTGTGATGTATGTCTTCCAACCCCACGTCTTTCTCCCTTTTATTTATCCGCTTATGATGGATAGATTAGGGCATATTTCAATTAGCATACAGTATGACAGCATGTTTGCATTCATTCATCTGTATTGCATACACCGGGCTCGGCGCATCATACTAACTGCATTGTACTTTCAATTCCAAATTGAATACATGTTAGTTGTAGCATTCATATGACATGTTTAGAATAGCCGAGCCTGCTATAGTTTGCATTTTTGCATGTGTTGCATTAGGCATTTCTGTATACTTAGGATCATGCATGATTTCTAATGTAATCTCTGTTTTTGGCTTGGAGTACTCGGTAAGCTTTATGCTTTAGCATCCTTGCATGCGTGAATGCCATGATAGCATGCTTACCATGAGGCTATGTGCTTATCTGATATATCTGCCTGAATGCCTGTGGGTGAAGGTTGGGATATCTGAATTGGAATGAATCATCAAATGTTTCAAGCCTACCTGCGGGTAGCAAACCCTTTTCAAAAACAAACATGAAATGTTTTGTTCCAATTTGGGCGACCCGATCTATACTTATATGCTGTGAGCATCACATAGTAACCTAGGCTAATAACCGGAATAAGAACTCACAATGTTTTCAAAAATTGATATCATGGTTAGTAGAGGCCGGTCTATGACCGGGCGAGCGGGGGTGCTCACGAAGTGACCTTCCCCAATCGTACCCAAGTTCCCGAGCCGAGGCAACTTTGGTGATGACGGACACGTAGCCTTCTGGCACCGAGTCAGGGTTTCCTAAATTTCCCAAAATAAAATATTTAGGTGGCGACTCTGTATCTGGCAAAGCAGTCCATGTTTGGCACTACTTTTTCAAAAATTAGTTTCTCAAAATGATTTGCCGGATTTGGACTCTTTGGTTCAGATTAGGAACCGTGACATTTTAAGAGTCCAAGCAGTAGTGACCCCAAAATGAACAGAACGGGACTTAACCCTCCCGGGGCGTTCGGGGACGTCTACAGTTTCTGGCGACTCTGCTGGGGATTTAGAGAACTTGACTCGAACTCATGATATCTGTTTTTGACTACACTTGTGTGATTCTTTGCATTGCATTTGCATTGGTGCGCCTAGGACACCGTATTTGCCATCTGCTATTCCTGAACGGTTTGCCGGAGGCTTGTCTTGTCAAGGCATGACCATAAGGCTGACCGGTTGTGGGCTCTGCCAGTATGGGAACACAAACCCCGGTTTTACCGGGGCACCCTCTTTGACCATTCGACCTAGTACAACCAATAGTAAAACAACATATGAAGGATGAACTCCATATGCAAATATAACTAACACTAGTAATTTTTACATATATATAGTGAGATTAATTATATTTGCATATCAATAATGATAGATATTATCTTTATATTGAGATTTTTTTCACAAAATTTTCATACATACAAATATAATTTATTATAATCACTTCATTTTCAATAAAACAATCACTATTGTTTTTATAAATTTAAAAATGCCTTTGACATTTTATTCTAGGGAAATTTACCAATAAATCCCATTTCATAAACTATTAAACCAATTAGTCCCAACTTTATTCTTTTGTTCGGATAAGTCCTATCAGTGGGGAAGTTTATTTCTTGTTAATCCTATTTTTCATATTTAGTGTACCTGTGTGGACAATTTTACCCATTATTGTTTTGTTTTCATATACTGTTGGGGCCATCAATGTGATCCCTCACTTCACCATCACTTCACCATCTTCCTCTCTTCTGTCTCTTCCTCCCTTCTGTCTGCAAGCTCACCCGCGCTTCTCTCTCTCTCGCAAGCCGGCGACTCCTTGCTCGTGATCTTTCCATCACCGTCTTTATCGATCATCTTGAAGGTTTGAACGAACTCGAAGCAGATTTCGGACCAATCGCATGAGATCTCCGATGATTTCGAAGGCAAAACGCTAGTCGGAGTCTGTGTGTGTGTGTATGTATCTGTGTGTGTGTGTGTATCTGTGTGTGTGTGTGTGTATCTCTGTGTGTGGACCAATCGCATGAGATCTCCGATGATTTCGAAGGCAAAACGGTAGTCGGAGTCTGTGTGTGTGTGTGTATGTATCTGTGTGTGTGTGTGTGTGTATCTGTGTGTGTGTGTGTATCTCTGTGTGTGGACCAATCGCATGAGATCTCCGATGATTTCGAAGGCAAAACGCTAGTCGGAGTCTGTGTGTGTGTGTATGTATCTGTGTGTGTGTGTGTATCTCTGTGTGTGTGTATGTATCTGTGTGTGTATCTGTGTATTTGTGAGCAACGGTTAGATGAGGGTAATTACGTCCCTCACAATTAAATGGGACTAAACAGTTTACTAGAATAAAAATGGGACCAATTGGTTCATAAGTTTACATTTTGGGATTTATTGGTAAATCTCCCTTTATTCTAAATATTATTTTTGTTTAAAATTTTATTTATATACATATGTAAAAAAAATATTTAAAAAAAAAAATTCATAGAGGGCACATGACCCCCAGTCCCCGTGTGGATCCGCCACTGCATGTTACCAGTAGTATTACTGGTGATTGATTGTTTTAAGATAATAATCTTTATTTGGTGATTTTATTTAATTTTGTTTCCTTTTTCGTAGTGATAAAATACAAATGAAATGACTAGATAACATCATTTATTATGTAAAAATTCAAATATTTTATACATGATTTGATTTTTTTGTAAAACCTTAACAGAATCGTAAAAAAAAAAAAGAATTAATTGTAATAAAATAATATTTTGTGGAGGTTGACTTTGAGTTTTTGAAGTTGGCAAAATAGTTACTGTAATTTATCCCAAATAGAAAAACTTGAGGCCCCGTTTGTTTTGGGGATAAGAGGGGTATTGGGATTAGATTAACTGTGGGTCCCACTTAATACCCTGTTTGTTTACAGAGATGAGGGCCGGATTGATAAGCCGAACGGCTTCATAGAGGCCTTGCAGAGGGGATTCACAGTCCGCCCCTGATGTTGGTATTCAAAGCTAGTCCGTTGGTATTAGGAGTGTGATTACTTCTTTACCCATTTGTTGCCCTAGCCCTAACTCATCAAAGCAGCAGCAGCAAAAGGGAGAGGCATGAGAAGCTCTTCTTCTTCTTTAGATTTTCAATCTCGTACAGCAATTGAAGTTTCTGGCAAAATTGCAGATCATTTTTTCAGATTTCAGAAAAGAGCTTCTCTTCAGATTTACGATTTCTTTCTCAATTTCAGAAGCTCTTCTTCTCTTCAGATTTTTGCAGATCATTCTTCTTCAGATCTTCAATCTCGTACAGCTCTTCTCTTCAGATTTGCCAGAAACTTCAATTACGATCTCAGAAGCTCTTCTTCTTCTTCTTCAGATTTTCAATCTTGTTGGTGTTGCAGGTGAGAAAAGCTAACTGTTCTAAGATTTTCAATAGCTTTTTCTCTGATTCTTGTTTGTAAATTTGAGTTGAAATCGCAATTGAAGTTTATGGCAAAATTGCAGATCATTTTTTCAAGAATGGGTGAAGTTCCATCTCTGTATACTTTATGTATGGTTGCAATTAAGAAAGAAATTCTTAGCGGTAATTTTTCGAATGACTATTCTCTCTCTTTTTCTCTCATTTTATATTTTATTTAATTTTATTTTTCTTAAAATATGGTTGCAGATGATGATACTCTTCCACCGCATGCATATGAAATTCCATCGGATTTATTTGATAGCTTGCTGACATTTTTACCTCCACTGGCCTTGCAAAAGATGCAAGAACAAATGTCAGTTTAAAAAACTCACTCTAATTTCCTCACTTAATTACATATACTAGTTTTTGTAAAGATAAAATTGATTCATTTATTACATCTGTGTACATGAGTTTTATATTTGTTTGGAATTGTGTTACAGGTTTTTAATTTAAATTAGAATGGATGTGATTTTATTTATTTAGGTGTTATGACTTTGCACAGGTATAAGTCCAAATTTAATATTGAGTACAAATTTAGTACAAATTTAATATTAAAATAATAATAATAATAATAATAATATTGAGTACAAATTTATTTATTCTTTACTTGGTATAAGTCTTAATTTAATAATATGCAATAAGGGTATTTGTGGAATTTTACATGGTTAATCCCATTCTTATCTCTCAAAACAAACATGAACTATTACTACTCCATTGGTTATCAAACAAACACAATTTTACTAATCCCCTCACTAACAATCCCCTCACTATCAATCCCCTCCCTTCTATCACTGAAAACAACCGGGGCCTGAGTTTTTTAAGTTGGCAAAATAGTTACTGTAATTTATCCCAAAAAGCAAAACTAGAAAACATAGAAAAATGCGTCTGCCGGGAGTCGAACCCGGGTCTATTGCTTGGAAGGCAATTATCCTAACCGTTGGACTACAAACGCCTGTTGGTGGTTCATTTTAATAAATAATTTTTGATTTTGTTTTTTTGGGTTCAGGAATGTTGTACAGGAAAATGTTTCAAAATTAAAAGAGAGAAACAAAAAGGTAACAAAAATGATTTATTTTCTTGTTAACTAGAAAGTTTATACACAAATAGTATTTGAGAGAAAATATTTCCCTCAAAAAAATAATTATGATAAAGACTTAGGTTGCGTTTGGTAGAGTTTTGTAAATATGATTTGAGGGTATGAGTTGTATTTTGAGTTTGTGAGTTGTGGAATTATGATTTGAATGAAGAAAATTTGTTTGGTTATGATTTTTTAATAGAGTGTTGAATTGAGTTTTGAATTGTACGTGGAATTGAGTTTTGAAAGTTTGATTTGACATGTGAAGTAAGAAAATTTGTTTGATTATGAGTTTTGGAAAGAGTTTTCAAAACTTAATTTAAATTGTTATAACTCATAACAAAACACTCTCTTTCATACTATTGAAAATTCTGATCAACACTCATAACCAAATTCTTTTTAAAATTCAATTAAAAAAATTTATTATTAACAGAAAATAACATTAATCAATTTTGTAATTGAAAATACTACAAAGGAAATAATTTTTTTTGAAAATAAATATTCAAAAAATTTAAATCATAAATATTTAAATAATCTAAAAAATTTAATAAGTAAAAAATTAAAATAAATATTCAAAAAATTTAAATCCTAAAAATTTAAATAATTTAAATATTCAAAAATTTTAAATAATTTTAAATTTTAATATTTTAAATTTAAAAACAACTCTACACTTAAATTGTAACCAAACACATAAAACAAAACTCAATTAAAAAATTATTTTTAAAACTCATAACCAAACACATTACTCGAAACTCTATACTACTTTCACAACTTTACACTCCAATCGTAACCAAATACATAATAAAAAAATTAAAATATTTAAAAATATTTTTATAAAATAGAGTTTAAATTTATTTTTATAAAACATTTTAAAATTTAAAAAATTAAAATCGTAATATTTAAAAATATTCAAAAAATTAAAAAATTAAAAAATTGTAACATATTTAAATATTAAAATATTTAAAATCTTAACAAAATTAAAATATTGATTTGAATTGAGTTTTGAAAATAGTTTTGAATTATGTGTTTGGTTATGAGTTTTGAAAAGTAATGATTATGTTTTGAATTGAATTTTGAAAAATAGGTGTAGAATTATGATTTGAAGTTCAAAACAAACACCACACTTAAATAAATTTATGAAATTATAATTTGAGAGGCTTACCAAACGGAGGCTTATATTTTCATGCAACAGCTGAACACACCTCTAAAAGCCAGTCCAAGCCTAGGAAGTCACTGATGTTGTGGGCTGCATGGATCCCTTGGCCCAGTAACACAAATGAATATCAAGAAATGTTCCTCTTTCTTTTTGGGTACCCAAAAAAAAAAACAAAGGTTGACCAAAGGATATTGGCAGCCTAAATCATGTTGACTTCTGTTTTTTTCCTCATAATCTGAATACCTAAATTCACAAATTTTGAATATTCATCTAACAAATCTTTGCACACTCACCTTACAATCCATGCATAATATTGATGCACTCAGAGAGTAATACACTTATCAAAAACTCTTCAAATTTAGAAATGCATTGGTAAAATGAAATGTATGATATGTATTTAAAAATTAATGTTTTGTAGGCTATAACAAAAATACATCCACTCCACATTTTATTTTCTAAATATTACAGTAGATTAAAAAAAAAAAAAACTAACTTTAATGCAAAAAATTACTTGAAACCTCTTGGTAAAATACAAGTTATGTTGAATTAGGGCACAATATATATATATATACTCACTACAACAAATAAAAGTTTTAGAGACCAAATGTATTAGTCTCTAAAAGCGAAAATTTTGTTGCAAAAGACATTTAGGAATCAATTTCAATCGTCATGAGGATAGTCACTAAAAGGTCGTCCCGAAAAGTCTAAAATAAGGCTTTTAGTGACAAAATTTTGAAAATACCACTAATGACTTTTGGAGACAAAATAATTTGGTCTTGAAATGGTTTATTTTTTGAAACAAAAAACTTGGTCCCAAAAGGATAATAATTTATCACTAATGTCTAAATTTTTGTTTCTAAAAATATAATAACGGCACTTTTTGCAACAAAAATATTTAGTTCTTAAAAAATAATTTTATCCCTAAATTTTAGTTTCTAAAATCTTAACTTTTTGTAGTGATTTCAAGTTCTATAAAGATTAGGAATGACTTATCAAGACTAATTGTCGAACAATATGTATCTAATATTTTGGGAAGTATGTTAAAAATTGACTTTTTGACTATGTTTAAAAAAAAACAGAAAGTAAAGAAGTAATATGACTAAAAAAAACTAAAAAATCGAAAAAATTACCTTTTAATCAGGTTTCCAAGACATGCCTATGTATATAAGCAAACTTTGTACTTGCACTAGTAAATAACTTTCAAAAATGTTTAAGGCCCCATTTCCCCTCACCCTTTTTGACCCCCTCTCTTTTTTTATTGGCTACTTTTTTTTTTCTTTTTATTTTTTCCCTTCTCCTTCAATCACCATCTGCCACGTATGTGTAGAGGTTATAGGAGTGGTGATTAGAGAGGGTCTCTATCAATGCTCAATAACTTTTTCCGTCATTGAATATATATTGAAGATTCCATTTTAAAAGTTAAACCCAAAAAATACTTACAACCGGCAATGTGGGTAGATGAAAGCATGCGACAAAGCCAAATCTACTTGGAGACGAGCTCTGCAAGGCGTATTTATCTTTATTTTTATTTTTATTGTTCCACCTATAATTCAAGCTGTTATGTTAATTGTCTCTCCTCTCTAGCCTCCACAGTTTTGACATGGTTCATGTGTTTCACAACATATATATATATATATATATAATCAAATTAAACATGTTTAACATTTGTTTGTACCTTTGGTAGTGTCCCTGCATAATAAAATGAGTTTCACTACTAGATTGATATAGACCAATCATGCAAGGTTTGGGCTAGCTTGCCATGAGAGAGAAAATAATAACATGCATGTGTTTGCAGCAAGGCCATGTGATCACAGCAAGAATTTATCAAAAAATTTCTCATAAAAAAACAAGTACTTCATTCATTTCCAAGTCCATCCAAGTGACTCACCCAAAAAAGTCCATCCAAATGGGCCATGAGTTTTGGGAAAACTATTGGCTGATCCATATGATGTCGTTTGAGAAGAGCTCATTTGGGTTCTTTTGGCTCTTTGAGTCACAAAAGACAGAATAGGCTATTTGAGTCACAACAGACAAAACATCACATCCAATCCATAATCATTACACTCTTCTCTCACAAAAAAAAGCCAAAAAACTAAAAAACTCTTCCCAAACCAAGCTTTTGAATCCAAGTTCAAATAGCCAAAAAAGCTAAAAAGCCAGCCCACTTCCCAAATGGAGGCATATACCACCATCAGGGTTGAAGCCACAATTTTTGTCCAATTGGGACAATCTTAGATCCAAAATTTAAAAAAAGGAAAAAAGAACAAATCCCAAATATACATGGCCAGTGTTGGAATTTCCTATGGGAGGAAAGTAAAATTTTAGTGGGGTAAATAAATTAAAAATAAATAAATAAAGAATTACAAATAAAAATGATACTTCTTAAAAATTCAATGGGGCAAATCAAAAAAATTAATGTCATGGGGTAAAATTAATATTTTAATAAAATTTAGTAGGCTAATATTTTTTAATAAAAAATTTTGAAATCATGTATTAAATTTTAATTTTTCAAATTGCAAATGAAGTCATTGCCTGCACTTAGGCATAGATCATGTGGTGTTAGAAAATTACAAACTAGTGGAAAGTGGGATAAATAATTAGAGAAAGATGAGAATCTTTGTAGAATGTAACTTTTACAATATTTTTTTAATTCAGAAAAGACATGCACCATTATATATGTATAATTAATTTTGATCAAAAACTCTGAAAAGTGGATCCACGCAAGAAAGAGGTGAAGCCCTGTTTAAGCCATGCTACATGGTGTTTTGAATAAATAATTTCTTGGAGTATTGGGCTAATTTTACTCAAATTTAAGGATTTAGATTGTCACCATGAAATGAAGATTTGCATTCCATGGCCAGTGGTTGTCACTTTATTCACATTATAAACTCTTTATTTCTAATTAAAAAATCATTAAGCAAAGTTATAACACTTAAAATGAAAATCCACATTCAAGATTTTACTGATATTTTCAAATTTTTAAAAGAAAAAAAAAATGTATCAAATGAAACTTTCATAAATAATCCATACATGACATTGGAAGCTGAGAAATTAGGTTTGAGAAAGAAAGAGTAAAAAATAGTTTTTTTTTTTTTTAATATTTTAAATTTTTTTTGTAAGGGTTTCAATGATCAGTATCAGTAGAGAATATCATGCGAGAGATGCCATTATTGCAAAGGGCAGCCCCAATATTGCAGAGCCAGAGCCATTAAATGGGCCCTCAAAAGAAAAGTTTCCAAAATAATGGGGCAATGGGCAAAAGGAGGTAAAATATGATGATGATGTGTCAATGCTAGTGTTGTTTGGAGGGTTCTGAGGGCAAATTGATGAAAACAATACTACTACTAGTTTCCAAGGCCTTGCTCAAGACAGCAAGGTACATAATATAATGACCTCTCAACTAATGCCAACAAATATATATATATATATATTGTTAGTTTTGAAATTATAAATTTAATCACCAACCAACCCATTAGGTCACATGTTACCAACTACATATAATTAGAAGTGAGGTCATAGCTAGCTCTTGTCTTTTGGTGCTTGATAATTTGTCCAGAAAATTCATGGGTCAAATTTATTTTAGATGTATATAATCATTATTGAAGAGTTATACATAGTTTTGGAGTAAAATTCTAGAGTTCAATTCTGAGTGCTTAACTTTTCTTATTTAACTCATTAGACCAATACTCTGGCTTAACTGATAGTGGTAATTTTATGTAGAATATGATATTTAAAGTAACTGTGCCTTATAGAGGTTGTTTGCATTTAAATATATATAAATAAATAAGGGTGGATTACACTAACGGTCCTTATAGTTTGGGACTCGCGTTACTTTGATTCTTGACTTTTCAATTATGATACATTTAACTATGGATTTTGAATTTTGTTCCAAATAAAGAAAATTGAAGATACTATTGCTCAATTTCAAGAGTAAAGTCGTCAATTTGATAAAATATAAACTAATTTGACAAAAATAAATGTCAAAAAAATATTTTTAAATTTTAAAAAATAATTTCTATCCATTAAAGATAAAATTATATAAAATTGACAAATTTTTAGACATTTATTTATTTTATTTTATTATCAAATTAATTTTTATTATGTGTTTGGATGATAATCATATAATTGGTAGTTGTTTTTACTTTCATTAAATTAGTTTTTATTTTTTTCAAAAGTCAAATATGACTATAACTTTGATATCATTATTAAACCAATCCATTAAATCAAAAAATCTAAAACTAACATTTCATATATTAAATATATTAATTACACATTAAAAGTCTAACAACCACCCATTGCATGGTCATCATCCAAACAGATAGTGAAAATTAATTTGGTAAAATAGAAAAAATGCTGGAGACCCCCATTTTTTGAAGACTCCGACTCATGTATGTATAGAGCACACATCATCAATGGTGGAGATCCAAAGAGGGTTGTGGAGGTCTCCAAAAAATGGGATTCTCAATCATTGTTGGGTAAAATAAATAAATAAAATGTCTAAAAGATTCATCAATTTTACATAATTTTTATCTTTGATGGAGTAGAAATTATTTTTAAAAATTCAAAAATATTTTTTTGACATTTATTTTTGTCAAATTAGTTTATATTTTATCAAATTGATGACTTTACCCTTGAAATTGAGTAATTATATCTTCAATTGTCCTTATTTGAAACAAAATTCAAAATTCATAGTCAAATGTGTCATAATTGAAAAATCAAGACTAAAGTGACATAAACTCCAAATTATAAAGATTATTAAGATAATTCGCCCAATAAAAAATAGAAAAAAATAATTATAAATTCTTGGTGGTGCAAGTAAAATTTATGACTTGAAACACAACTTTCATTTGCACCAACTTGTATCCGTATGAATTTGTAATTAATTATTATTTTTTAAAACTGATTTGTAATTCAAAAAGAAAATAAAAAAATCTGTCCAATTCTCATATCTTTTGTGTGGACCAGGTTTGGGAATTTTGACAGATCTTCCATTTATCAGGTGCCACGCATCCAAGCCTCCACATTATATGAGAGAGAGAGAGAGAGGAGGGATGGCATGTGAAAGTTATCAATGGTGCTACACCAACAAATTGATATATCAATTAATAAATTAATACATATTATAATAATATAATTTTAAAATTATAAATTTTACTTATTATATAAATTATAAAAATTTAAAATTAATAAATTATATTAAATTATTTATTAATACCCTAATTAATGTATCAATTAAAACGCATAACTTTATTCCAAAGTTATTGGTGGAAGAGACAAATTTGAAGAAAATCTTTCTTAGATACACTCTTTTAAGAGAAATATTAAAAATTCAAAAACTCATGAGATTAGTGAAATATATAACCATAATACATCATATTTAATTAGGAGATTTCTCACAGGGATAATCAGATTTTTACAGATTCGGTGGCGTGCTAAGTATTTTATTTTTGGAGAATTTATGTGTAAGTCTTAATAAATAAATTTATTATCTAATAGATCCTATGATAATTAATGATATTTAAAATTATTAAAAAATATTATTAATTATTAATTTTTAACGACAATTTGAAATTTTTATCACAAAAAAATGTCACTAATTATAAGTTTTAGCGACAGTTTAAAAAAATCATCAAAAAAACCGTCCCTAATTTTTAACTTTCAGCGACAATTTAAAAATTTTGTCACAAAAAAAGTCACTAATTGTAAGTTTTAACAACAATTTATAAAAATCATGATAAAAAAGAGTTATTAATTGTCAATTTTTAGCGACATGTAAAAAATTGTCACAAAAAATTATTTTACTCGATGATTTTATTAGGACTTATTTTCAATAAGATTTGAGGAGAATTAAGTCAAATTATTAGAATCTATTAATAGTTTACCTTTTTATTTTTTACAAAAGAGAAGGACCTCCTCGGGTCCAAAATGTAGATTGGATGACGTTGTTTTGACTCGTGAGGCCCACCACAGGCCCCATTTCAACAATTCAAACTGTTCATTTTGTCAGTTACTTCATATATTTCATCAACAACAAAAATTAAATCGATTCAATAATTGTAACTAGTTCAATTTATTGCATTTGTCATAAAAAAAAAATGTATGATTTGTTTCTTTTGTTGTCCATTTTTTTTTTTGTGTACGAAAAATATATATATTGAATTAGTTATAGTTGTCGAATCAATTTAATTTTTTTTATAGATGAAATATACGAAATATTCAACAAAATAAACTGTTTAGATTATCAAAATAGGGACTGTGATGGATTTCACGGGCTGAAACAACGCCCTCCAATCCAGATTTTGGATTGGAGAGGAACCTCCTCTTTTTACAAAATGAATTCTAAGTTTATATGAAAAAGAGAATTATGTTAGATAGTTTGGCAATAAACATTTTAAAAACCCTTATGAATATGAATTATATATATTGAAGTTAACGTAGTTGGTGCCTCTTGTTTGTATTCTTGGTTGGTTGCATCTTTCTAGAAGCTTTCAACATTTTTCTGTATTAAATTAAATTAAAAAATTGATGTCATTTTATTTGTCTGTGGTAAGGAAGAAAAGTGAATCATAATAAAGTTGCATTCAGCTAAGGTTATTGATAATTCATAAATAATACATGTAAGGATTTCTTGATATTGATTTGGGCCGCCATTTAAGCACGAATATTAAGAAGGATATCTCATAAACAATTGGTATTAAAATAGACATGATATCGATTTGATTCAGGTCTACGGTTTAGGTTTGGGATAGTCTAGTTTAGCCTTCGTTTGAAAAGTGGGTTAATTTTTTGACTTTTTGATTTTTTGACTATTTTAGTTTGGGTTAAAAAGTTAGTTTGAGAAGGATTTTTTAGCTTTTTAATTTTTTTGAATTTTTTTGTGAGAGAAGAGTATAATGATTATGGATTGAATGAGAAGTTTTGTTTGTTGTGGCTAAAATAGTCTGTTTTGTCTTTTGTGGCTAAAATAGCCACAAAAGCCCTTGCCAAACGGAGCCCTAGTTTGGTTTATTGAATTTATTTTTGCATATTTTTTCAATAATTCGAATTATTCATATTTTAGAGTTTCTTGAGTACATTATCTCTGTAAAAATCACGTCGATCGGATAACGGATACTATGTATTCGTGTCACTTTTGTCTGAAAAAATGAACGATTAGAAAATTAACGGTTTATTGGATATTTTTGCATATTTTTTTGATAATTCGAACTATTCATATTTTAAAGTTTCTTGAGTACATTATCTCTGTAGAAATCACGTCGTTCGGATAACGGATACTATGTATTCGTGTTACTTTTGTCTGAAAAAATGAATGATCAGAAAATTAACGGTTCATAAAAAAATGATCCGAATATATAACATTCATTATCTGATCAATGTAATTTTTTATAAAAATAATATACTCAACAAACCTTAAAATGTGAACGGTTCAAATTATTAAAAAAAAATCTAGAAATAGACCCAATGAGCTACAGTGACCCTTCAATTCAGACGATAGATTGAAGGCAAGCCGCTGCCTTAACGTATCTGCATGTTTTATAAAATTGCAGTTTTTTTTGGTCTCAAATATCACGTACCTACTCTACCATATGCACTTATTAGCCCAAACAAAACAAATGGTATTTTCATGGTTAAATTACAAACATACTTTTTAAAATTTATTTAAAATATAAATTGTCTTATATGATTTGTCAAAAATACTCTTTTGTTAGAATTTTTTGTCAGAATTGTCTTAAATTACAAATACTCTTTTGTCAGAATTTTTTTATTTAACAAAATTAACTGAAAAAATAAAATTCGTAACCACCCTCCTATAAAATTATATGAATTATTAATTGAAATAAGTTTCTGACATCATTAAAGACTATTAATTGACTTGATGATTTATTAATAAACGGATTGTTTATTATGAAATTAAAAACTTTCAAAGGGTGGAATGTAATTTTTAAAATTACAAGAAGCAATCGCATTTTAAACAAACTTCAATGGTGTATTTGTAATTTATCCTATTTTCTTTCTCTTTCGCTCAAACATAATTTTTTTTTTTTTTTTTGGTTATGTATTTGTAAGTTGCCCTATTTTCTCTCTCTTTTGTTGAAACATAATTTTTTGTTTTTGGTTATGTAAGGTATTTTGAGCCAGTTTGAATAGCAAAATAGATGATATTTTCTTTCTCTTTTTCTCAAACATAATTTTTATTTTTTTGGGGTTATGTAAGGTATTTTGGGTTAGATTGTATGCATCAAATTTAGTTTTTACAATCTGAATAAATCTTTCTAAGAAGGTTTAAGTCATGCGGTCTATGACCTTAAGAGTTTTTACTAGCAAAGAGAGTCGAACGTGAGATATTAGAGGAAACAAACTCCTAAGTCTTAAGCCTAATTCACCCTATCAAGCCCTTGAAATTATTTTTTTCTTCATTCTCTCTCACTCTTTTCTCTCTTTTCTTGGAAAATGCAAACTAAAAAAAAGAAGGGGAATTTTCAATTCACCGGAAGTTTTTGAAAAATAATTACAAACAAATGGTAAATTCTATAAATATTGATATTCAAAATCATAAATATATTTCATGAATCACTAATAAGCTTTTGAAATTACCATTGAATATGGTAATTTCTCCAAAAAAGAATAGTTAATGAGCGTGGCTGCTAAATTAAAAAAACACACTTTTTTTCTTATATTTTGCTTGATAAAATATTTTGTAGTGTTGGAGACAGTTTTTTTTTTTGTTTTTCAACGGGTAAGAGGTACTTGGGGTTAACTTATGTACACTTTGACTAATCTTCTCCCTGGTCTGGTCAAAGGGAATAGTCCATCCACACCGCGATTAAGGAATTCCCAAGTTCTTTTTTTGTAGATACTGGTCCTAAGAGTTGAACCTTGAACAATTATGTAGAGAGTATATCCACTGACCATTCAGAACGACCCTCAAGGTTAGACACAAAGTTATTAATATTGTACAATATATCTTTTTGTCATCAGTAAGGCATTTGTCAGTATCGGTACATTTCGAATAACACAAATAATTAGACTTAGAGTATGTTTGAGAACATATTAAATCATTACAAAAAGTAAACTCTTCTCTTTACTTTTTTTATATGTCTTTTCTTAAAAAATTAAAAAATAACTAAATTAGAGATATTATATTATCTATATATACAAATAATACTTTAAGAGAAAAAATTTAAAAATCATAACCAATAAATATTATTAAATATTTTTTTTAGGAAATATTAAATAACATTAACAAAGGAAATAAGCATAGTGTTGCTACATACAAAGAAACTATCAGACCTAGCAAAATAGAAAAAGCAACTATTCTTTTATTTTTTTACTTATTTTTATTTTTAGTTAAAGTCTGGAGACACATTAATTTGGCACATTGTCAACTACTTCTACATATAAAACATTTTTTATACTTTACCACTTCTTATTCTTCTTCTTTTTAATACTGTTCAAGACCAATAAATACTACTTGCCTGTCATTAAAATTTGGGGAATTATGATGTGGGATTCAGTAAAAATATTTATAAAAGAGTAAAAAAAATCATGATTTTAATTATTAATATTCATCACTTTTTATAAATATATATATATTTTTTGGTTGATTCCACTGATGTGTAATTCTCCTTAAAAATTTCTCATGTTGCAATGGCAAAGTTTAAAGAAATTGGAGGTTAGATGCATCCATGAAAATGACTTCACCAAGAGGAGACAGTGGGGTTGTCCCAAACAAACATAACATTAATTTCCTTTCATGTTAAATATATATATACATTATTGCAATCAGTTTTTTTTTTTTTTTTTTTTTTTTTTTTTTTGGACTACATTATTGCAACCTAACACGTACTTTGACATTAAAAGAATGCCAACAAATTGATTACATTTTACAGGTGAAGATCATAATAAGTACCATGTGGACCATACAAGGGCATAAAACATTTTTTCTGTGACATTTGAATGGTAGGCAATAGAGGGGTCTTTTGGCAACCAGTTAAAAACGTCTACTTTTTAGTTTTTTAGCATTTTTATACATAAAAGTTAGGGTAAATTACAAACACTCCTTCGAGATTTGGTGAAAATATAAATTTTTCCTTAAAGTTTGAGAAATTACATCTCGCCCCCTGAAGTTTATATTTCAATAACAAATTACCTCCTAAGGTTTTTATTTTCATACAGATTCCCCCCTAATTTGTTATGCAAATTTGACTTTCAAGGGGCAATTTATAATTTTTCAAATCTCAGGAAAAAATCTGCATTTTTACCAAATCTCGAGGAGAGTGTTTGTAATTTTTCCTAAAAGTTAGGTTTTTGAGTAAAAAAGTCAATTTCTTTAGTTAAAGAAGTCACTAAAAAATTTAAAAAGTCAAAAAAATAATTTTTATTAATTTTTTAAAACACCACAAGATAGTGTGACATTTTTATATAATAACGAGTAGTACTGAGTTCATTTTGCTAGAAAAGTTTGACTTTTTGAACTATATCGATTTGAAAGTTGATCAAACTACTTTGAGTGGCCCTTGTTTTCTGGTTATTTTTTTTAAATTAGGGCACATCTCAACTTGCTTTGGAAGTTTCCATAATGAGTAAAAAGTAAATCAGTGAAATATTTTTATATTAATAGGCCAACTGTCGTTGTCTTTCAAGGATTACAAATTAAGGGGGGGGAAAAAAGAAAGAGTGAAGAAAAAGATTGGCTTTTCCAAAGCCATCAAGAAACATTTTAAAAGGCTTCTTATATATTAAGATAAATTATCAATAGGTTTTATTAGTTAGATTTAGGTCAAATTCGGCATCTATTAAATAATATAAAAAGTCAAAAAATTACTATCCTATTTAAGTCACATCATCTTATTTAAATCACACCACCTCTCTAACACATCACATCAAATCCAACCCAAATCCAACCTATATATGCCAATAAGTCAAAAAGTGCACTTTTTTAGAACATCCCAAACCAACCCTTAATTCTCATTAAATTCTATTAAAAATAAATTTTGATAAAATTGTTGGTAAAAGTAATTTTTGTGATAATTTTTTATATACGTTGTTAAAAATTGATAATTAGTGACTTTTTTTTGTCATGATTTTTATAAATTGTCACTAAAACTTACAATTAATAACCTTTTTTTTATAAGTCCTAATACGTGTAAGTCCTTTTTTTAGGACTTACACGTAAGTATCCCTATATATTAAGGGTTAATTACATCAAAGTTGTCTCAGTTATTAGGGCTCGCTTGTTTTTTATACTAGCAGTCGACTCTGGATTAGTAGTGATACACAGTAAAATTAGCTTATGTTTGTTTTGGTTTTTGAACTCTGGTTTCGTAGTCCCTTCAGCTTAGGATAAGTCTTGGGCAACGAATTAGCAGTCTGGGCTGAAAGATGGTATTAACAAAGTAATCCGTTCGGATTGGGTGTTACCGGACGTCTGCCCAGAAGTCTGGCTTGTCAACAACAATTTTTATTTTTTTTTTAAAACTTGTTAGGCATTTTTTTTAAACATTAATGTTTAATGTTTTTGTATTTTTTATTAAGTAAAAATCATAATTTTATTTGTTTTATTATTTTATATAAAAATAATTTAACAATCCCCACACTAACAACTATTATAAAAACAAACACAATTTTACAAATCCCCTTACTATTAATCTCCTCATTAACAATTCCATTATTATCAATCCCCTCAATTTTACTTTTGAAAACAAACGGGGCCTTAGTGTATCTATAAACTCAAATATTTTGAAACCTTTAACTATCTTCTCCATTCTATCTCTGAAAATAAACGGGCCTTAGTGTATTTATAAACTCAAACATTTTGAAACCTTTAACTATAAAAAAAAAATTGTACAAAAGGCCCCTTTTGTAGAAATGAAAATGGTGTGTTTTTATTACGAATGAGAAAGTCTTAATGCAAAAACTTTATTTGTCAATAATTAATGAAATCTGTGATGATACAGGTTATCCCAGTGAATGAAGCGAACTGGTCCGAGCTCCTCAATCCCAAGTCCAAATGATCAAGCCCACCGGATATCCTGTAAACAAGTTCGACGGGGAACGAGGTAATCCCCCAGTGAACCCTCCGACGAGCAAGTTAGGAAGAGAAGTAGAGTATAGATGGAGAGATTAGAGATAGAAAACTTAACTTTCTTCTTGTCTTCAACGTTTGCTTATATTCTTTGGTAATCATTTCGTTGTCTCTTCCGACCTGCCCTCCTCGCCGAAAGTCTATGCTGTAGCTTACCTTGTTCAGGGTAAGGGGACCCTGTTCCGATGGGAGGTGTTGTCGTAATAAATGCTGTGACGCGTTGCAATAATGGTGATGTGCCGTGGCAATAACTTTGCAGATTTTTGTCTGCTGATGTGGCTCGTCCTTCACCCGCCACGTGCCTGAATGCTATTGGTTCTTATGCCATATTGGATTCCAGCTGTTCTGGACTTCTTCGGCTGGGTTATGTATTGGGCTTCGATTGATGGGCTTGGGTTGTTTATAGTGGTTCATTGCCTTTGTGGGCCTTTCCATGTCAGTAGTCCCCCATTCCCGAGTGCAGCTTCAGTCCAACGACGGGAATATGTATGAGGAAGATGAGTCCGACCGAGATGGGCAGCCGAGTTGGTGGACCGAGCGTGAGATGGTCTGACCGTGGAGAGGGCTGATCGCGCGAAGGCCGAGCGGTAAGGAAGACCGTGAGGAGGGCTAACCGCGCGAAGGCCGAGTGGAAGGGCCGACCGTGAGGAAGAGCGACCGCTCGCGAAGGCCGAGCGAAAGGGCCGAGCGTGAGGAGGGGCGACCGTGTGCGAAGGCCGAGCGAAAGGGGCGACCGTGCACGAAGGCCGAGTGGGGGACCGAGCGAGAGGAAGGGCGACCGCGCGCGAAGGCCGAGCGAAGGGGCGCAGGGCTCAAGAGGCGGCGTGTCAAGTGATGATTTGAAGTGAAAAAGACAAGATAAGGGGAGTAGACAATGCATCGTGGTCGTACACGTGGCAATATGTTGGGGGGGAGGTTAGGCGTTGGAGCAAAAATGAAACGATAGGTCATTATGGGTGTTGAAAATGCAGTTTTGGCGGATGATTTGAAAAGTTTTTAAACTGGCGAAAATTAATTGGGATCCTTAGAATACGGGCAAACTGTGGACTTTTGGCATCATTCGATTCACCTACTTGTTTACAAAAACTCAAAACATCCCAAGTGTTAATTCCTTCGTTGCTCACGATACACCTCTGTAACAGTTTTTTAATTTTCTTGCTCCTGCGTCAGAAGCGATTCGCAAACATTCCATAGAAATGGCCCAAGAAGAAGCTGTGAGTGTGAGGGTGGACCCACTTGGTGATAATGATGCAGTGGAGCTAGCGGCGCAGTATAGGATAGAGAGGGTGGGGGAGTCGGTGGTATGATCCCATGGTTCCACCATGATAGCAGCTCCAAAGCCAATCAGCCAGGCGGAACCAGATCATTGGCACACGAAGGCTGACAAAGCCACGATTACTGCGGCGGAGTTGGAGGCTATCTGCAAAAAATACCAGATCCCTGTGGAAGTGGAGTTATTGCTACCGACATCAACGAAAAGGCCGTCTGACGCCAGGCCATGAGAGTTTTCCCTTTATGAGGAAGCTCTG
Source organism: Camellia sinensis (assembly GCF_055761805.1). NCBI lineage: Eukaryota > Viridiplantae > Streptophyta > Magnoliopsida > Ericales > Theaceae > Camellia > Camellia sinensis. The sequence goes on from NC_138974.1 coordinate 80,069,051, forward strand.
AAGGGTGGACTGAGGTTGCCACTGTCGCAAGTGGTAGTGGATGTGCTTAACCGTCTGGAGGTAGCACCGGGACAACTAATGCCCAATGCATGGAAGATCATGCTGGCCTGTGCAAGTGCGTGGCCGAAGGCGAATGGAGGGGAGGCCATGACAGTAGATGAATTCTTTGCATGTTATAAGGCCTCGGGGCAGCAGGAGACGTGGGTCACTCTGCAGGCAGCAGTAGGGAAAGGGTTGGTGGCGGGGCTGCCGTCGTCAATCAAGGGGTGGCAACCACGATGGTTCTACGTGTCTGCCAATGGGGGACTTGGAGTGCGCACCATTTGGAAAGTACCCATCAGGTCTGTGGAGCCGAAACTGGGAGCAACCGCGGAGGGGAGTGTGAAGAGGGTGAAGGAGTGGAGGGAGAAAGAAATGGCCAAATGGGACGAGCTCGTTCAGCCATCTGTATTGTTTGAGGCAGGGTTGAGTCCAAAGCCAAGTAGTGGGGACCTCGACCGAGCGGAGTTGGAGGCGAGGAGAAGGGCTCAAGAGGCGGTGGATCAGGCCATCCTTGCTAAAGCCTAAAAATTCAAAGAGTCCCAGGCCGACCGACCACCAAAATCGGTTGCGAGAGAGAGGATTCGACCGCACCCCAAACCCTTGGGAGAGAAAAAATTAGGCGATTTTGAGCCACGGCCGCCCCCAATAGACCCTTTGAAGGAGAGGTCTTTGAAGGAGATTGAGGCATTGGGCGTGGAGAAGAAGAAGAAGAGGGTGAGGCAGAGTGAGGGAGTGCCTGTCCAGAAGAGGAGGAGGGAGACAAGTGTGAAGGAAACCAGTGTTGCCAAGGGGGCTGAGGGGGGAGAAGTGGAGGGGACCCCAAGAAGGGTAGGTGGCCCAGAAACGGTGGATGTTGCTTCAGAGGGCATAGAGGTGGTGCCAGTGGTGGCGGTGATCGCCGCAGGGGTCGCGAGGGCCGCCCTTGAAGGGCAAGGAGAAGATGGGGCAAGCGGCCCTGGCTCAAGAAGAGAAGAGCAGCCCCAGGGGGACCCTACACTCCAAGGATGGGGAGTTAATCTAACCACAGCGATCTACTACGCTCGCGCGGTGGCTGGGCGGCTGGAGGGAGAAGAAGGCCCAGCTAAGGCAGGGGCAGACCGCCTGGTGGGGATCGTAGAAGAGGCAGCCCTGCGCTCGGCATCCAGATTCAATGAGGCTGAATTGCTGAAGGGGTTATGCTCCGCCCAAATAGAGGTAACCACCTTAGTAGAGGCTATGTTGAGGAAAGCGGGGGCTGCCAAACACAAGGCAGATGAAGCCAAGGCCCAGCTTGCGAAGTTAGAGAAGGAGAGGGCGAGTTGGAAAGCTGCCCATGCTGATCTGCAAGTAGTTGAGGTGGAGTTGGAGAGCACATGCCGCCAGGTTGTGTCGCTCGAGCTCCAACTTCCTGGCGAGCAGAAGAAGTTGGAGGAGGCCCAAAGAGCCTGCGCCGTCGCGGTCGAGCAACATGAAGAGGCCACGAGCAGTAATGAAGGCAAAAAGATGAGGCCGATGGCAAAGTGGGCGATCTCCAGAAGGAACTGGAGGGCGAGCGCACCAAGGCAGTAGAGGAGAAGGAGAGGCTTCAGAAGGAGTTGGAAACAGAGAGAGCGCAGGCGACGGCGGAGAAGGAGAGCCTGAAGAAGGAATCGGAGACGGAAAAGGCAAAGGCTGCATCGGAAAGGGCGACCCTGCAGAAAGAGCTGGACGAAGAGAGGGCGAAGGCAGCCTCTAAAAGGGCGGCTTATCCCAATCTGTGCGTCGCAGCAGTGGAGCAATTCAAAGAGTCTGCCGAATTTCAGATGGCGGTTGATGCCGCGGTCGTGAGCAGCCTGACTAGGCAAGAATCTAGGGGGACGGGCCCATTGAGGACGACTGCTGGAGGCAGAACTGAAGCAGAAGTTATTGGGAGCTTCCAGCAGTCAAACTTTTATAAGCACGAAATGGCTGAGTACTGGGACAGTGGCTGGAAGATGTTCAAACGTAGAGCTGAAGAGCTGTTCCCAGACTTAGACCTTAGTAGTGTAATGATTAGCGAAGACGATGTGGCCCAAACCCTCCTGGATGAGGGCATTGAAGAAGAAGACCTCCTCTCCAGTGAGGAGGAGTAACTAGGGATGAAGGAGAAAGAGACTGTGCACCAATATTGTTTTTGCTTTTTTTTTTTTTTTTCTTTGGTTCGAATTGTTGTAATGAGCTTATGTACAAGGTTGTGAATAAATAAAATTTCAGTTGTGTTTTGCCTTTGACTGTTTTGCTTGTGCGTCTAAAATTGATGAAAATATGTGATAAAAACTTGTGGTAAACTTGTGATAAAAGCTGAATTTAGGAATTCCTCAAGACAGAGTGGGATTGAAATTGTAATAAGGACTGGGTAGACTCCTTAAGGCAGAGCAAAATTGGACTTGTAATAAAAACTCAATGCAGAGTAAAGTTAAACTTGTGATAAAAACTCAATGCAGAGTAAAGTTAAACTTGTGATAAAAACTCAATGCAGAGTAAAGTTAAACTTGTGATAAAAACTCAATGCAAAGTAAAGGTAAACTTGTAAAATGTAGTAAAATTACAAGTGTGTGTTTGCCACATTGCTCAAGTAAGTTAGTGGTTCATGGAGGGAGGCATGGTTTGTGAGGAGGAGAGAGCTAACTTGTGAAGGTTTGATTGAGGGGAAAATAACATGTGTCTGACCCTGGGGCTGTGGCGCTCAGTCTGGCTAAGACTTGTTAGGCAGGCCGAGTGCCTCTTGCTCGGTCTGGCAGAGGCTCTTACTGCTCGGTCTGGGCGAGGTTCTTAGTGCTCGGTCGGGCCGAGGTTTTTGATGCTCAGTCTGGCTGAGGCTCTTATGCTCAGTCTGGCTGAGGCTTTTACTGCTCGGTCTGGGCGAGGTTCTTGGTGCTCGGTCGGGCCGAGGTTTTTGATGCTCAGTCTGGCTGAGGCTCTTGTGCTCAGTCTTGCTAAGGCTTTGGATGCTCAGTCTGGCTGAGGCTTTTGATGCTCAGTCTGGCTGAGGCTCTTGGCGCTCAGTCTGGCTGAGGCTTTTGATGCGCAGTCTGGCTGAGGCTTTTGATGAGTGCTGCAGGTAAAGATGTTATTGAGACAACACGCAGATAGTTGAGGTATAAGATGGTTGTCAGGGACAATGCAGTCCAATCAATCAAAATTTATATTATGTATCAGAAGAGAATACAACAATCTGAGCAATACAACAGTAGGAATTTATTGATAGTAGCGCTTCAAGTGTTCAGCGTTCCATGGATGGGAGAGGTCTCGGCCTTTCATGTCCTGAAGTCGGTAAGTGCCTGGACGTGGTCGGGCTGTCACGACGTAAGGTCCCTCCCATTTGGCTGCCAACTTACCTTCAGTCGGATTTTTGGTGGCGAGGGTTGCTCCTCGCAAGACAAGGTCCCCTTCAACGAACTCCCTTGGTCGGACTTTGCAATTGTAATGTGTTCTCATTTTTTGTTGGTATGAGGCCAATCTAACAGCAGCGGTCTCTCTGAGCTCTTCAATTAGGTCCAGGTCTGCTCGACGGAGCTCTTCGGTCAGTGCAGAATCCGGATGTAAAACCCTGGGAGTAGGCAGATCGACTTCCACCAGAATAACCGCCTCAGCTCCATATGTTAAGCGAAAAGGGGTTTTCCCAATGGGAGTCCGAGCTGTAGTTCGGTAAGCCCAGAGTACATACAGTAGTTCCTCAGCCCAAAGTCCCTTAGCAGCTTCTAGCTTAGTTTTGATGATCTTCAGAAGAGAACGGTTGGTGACCTCAACTTGGCCATTGGCTTGGGGATGACCGGGGGAAGAGAAACATGGCTGAATCTGGAGGTCTGCACAGAACTTCCTATACTTGGCGTTGTCGAATTGTTTACCGTTGTCGGAGACGATAGCCTGCGGGATGCCAAACCTGCAAACGATCGATTGCCAGATAAACTTGGTTGTGTTCCGTTCAGTAATGGTGGCAAGGGGTTTTGTCTCTACCCACTTGATGAAGTAATCAATGGCAACGATCGCGAACTTGGTCTGACCTCGGCCGGTGGGAAGTGGACCGACCAGGTCGATTCCCCATTTGGCGAACAGATAGGGACTGCAAAGTGTGATCAACTCTGTAGGAGGAGCATAGAGGGTGTTGGCAAAACGCTGACACTTATCACATTTGAGGACGAAGTCAGCCGCATCTTGGTTGAGAGTGGGCTAGAAATATCCAGTGCGAAGTATCTTGTGGGCCAGGGATCTACCGCCCTAGTGATTGTCGCAGATCCCCTCATGAATTTCTTGCATCACATAAGTTGCTTGAGTCAGATTGAGGCACCACAGATAAGGGCGTGAGAAACCATGTTTGTACAAAATGTCGTTGACAATGATGTAATTGGACGACCGGGCCCTGACTTTGGCGGCTTGCTGGCGGTCGTCTGGAAGTTCCCTCGTTGTCAGAAATAGAAAGATGTCCGACGCCCAATGGATGGGCTCATTTTGGAGGATTGTATGTCATGCTAGTCGGGGGAAATGGCGGGGTGGGATAGGTATTCGAGGCGGAAACCACTGCTGAAGTCGGACTGGTCTGCGGAAGCCAACTGAGCCATCTCATCTGCCTTAGAGTTCTCCGCCCGAGGAATGTGCCTGATGTGGAAGGTATTGAAGAGGCGAATAAGGGGAAGTGCAAGATCCCTGTAAGCCCGCATTGTGTCCTCCTTGGCATCGAATTCTCCCGTGATCTGTCCGACGATGAGCTGGGAGTCGCTGAGCACTCGGATGTGGCTGACACCAATGTCCCTGGCTAGGCGAAGGCCTGCTATCAGTGCCTCATATTCGGCCTCATTGTTACTGGCCTCAAACAAGAAACAGAGTGCACATTTGAAATAACCACCCTCAGGGGCAGTGAGGATGAGGCCCGCCCCACTACCTTGCCTGCGGGATGATCCGTCGACATTGAGAGTCCAAAAGTGAGGGTCTTCTGGCTCAATGGGAGCTGGTAGGGGTGGAGAGGCAGTGGTTGGGGTAGGATTAGTGAATTTCAAGATGAAGTAGGTGATAGCCTGCCCCTTAATTGCTGTTCGAGGCTAGTAAGAGATGTCAAACTGGTTGAGTTCCACTGACCACTGCATAAGTCTGCCGGAAAGTTCTGGTTACTGCATGACCTTCTTCAAGGGTTGGTCGGTGAGGACCACTATGGAATGGGCTTGGAAGTAAGGACGGAGTCGTCTGGAGGCGGTGACCGAGGCCAAGGACAATTTTCTAACAGTGGGTAGTTTTGTTCCGCTCCCCTGAGAGCCCGACTGATGTAGTAGACCGGTCGTTGGACAGAGCCGTCTTCCCTGATAAGTGCTGCACTGACAGCGGTGTTTGATACGACTAAGTAGAGGAAGAGGGGCTCGCCCGTGATTGCCTATGAAAGGAGGGGAGGGTTGGCCATGCACTATTTCAACTGTTGAAAAGCCTCTTCGGATTCAGATGTCCATTCAAAAGTTTGCCGAAGAACTTTGAAGAACGGTAGGCACTTATTTGTTGTGCGGGAAATGAAACAGTTGAGGGCTGCAACTCGGCCAGTGAGTCTTTGGACCTCCTTAACCGTTCTAGGTGACTGCATCTCGACCAAGGCCTTGATCTTTTCAGGGTTAGCTTCAATGCCTCACTGACTGACCATAAAACCCAGAAACTTCCCCGATCCTACGCTGAAGGTGCACTTCTCCGGGTTGAGCTTCATTTAGTACTTGCGTAGGGTGGCGAAAGTCTCCCGCAGGTCGGTCAGATGATCAGTGGAAATTTTGCTCTTGACTAGCATGTCGTCGACATATACTTTCATATTCTGACCTATCTGGTGATGGAAGACGGCATTGACCAACCGCTGGTAAGTGGCCCCAGCGTTCTTCAATCCGAATGGCATTACTCGGTAATGGTAGGTACCTCGGTCGGTGATGAAGGATGTATGTTCCCGATCGGACGGGTGCATCAGGATTTGGTTGTAGCCAGAGAAAGCATCCATGAAGCTGAGCATTTGATGACCGGCCGTAGCGTCGACCAACAGATCTATGCGGGGAAGAGGATAGCTGTCTTTGGGGCAAGCTCGGTTCAGGTCATAGTAATCGACACAGAGTCGCCATTTGCCATTGTTCTTGCGGACAAGGACCACATTTGACAACCATTTAGGGTAGTCGACGTTTTTGATGAATTGGGCCTTAAGAAGCTTGTCAACCTCTGTCGCTATAAGAGTATTGCGCTCCGGATGAAAGATGCACTACTTCTGGCGGTATGGTCGGAAATGAGGTTCAATACTGAGGCGATGAGTTATGAAAGAAGGGTCAATGCCTGGCATATCTGAATAAGTCCAGGTGAATACATCATTGTGCTCGGTCAGAAGGGCAGTAAGGTCGGCCTTAGCTTGGGGGAATAGTTGGCTTCCGATCTTAGCAGTTTTCATTGGGTTGGTGGGATCGATGGGAATCTCAACGAGCTCCTCCACCGGTTCGCCTCTAACGAGCTCGTCCTCATCTCGGGCGTCAAGTCCTTCATTGATCATGGCCTCCTTCAGCTTGACTTCCTTGAGTGAGGCGACATAACATTCTCTGGCTATGGTCTGCTCTCCCCGTACTGTCCCAACGCCCTGGTCGGTAGGAAACTTTATGGCGAGGTGGTAGGTTGAAGTGATAGCTTGGAAAGCATTGAGGGCGGTGCGACCAAGGATGATGTTGTAGGCAGAGGGACAGTCAACCACAAGGAAAGTGAGCAACTTGGTAATCTATCGTGGGTATTCGCCGATGGTGATGGGGAGATCGATGGAGCCGATGGAGGTCACCCGGTCAATAGTGAAACCGACCAAAGGGGTTTGGAGGGGAGACAGACTTTCCTCTCTAATTTTGAGCTGGCAGAAGCAATTGAGGAATATGATGTCTGAAGAACTACCATTGTCAATGAGAACCCGTCTGACCTTATAGTTGGAGATGAGGGCAGAAATGACGAGAGGGTCATCATGAGGATAATAGATGTCAGTACAGTCGACGTCCGTGAAGGTAACGGGCTCTGTCCACTGCTTGGGCTGTTTGGAGGGTCGATCGACCGTGGCCACTGCTCTGTCCGAGCCTTGCCTTATCTCTCTGAGCTCTGCCCTCTGAGCGGAGCGGGATGGTCCGCCACAAGCAAGGCCACCTGAAATGACTCGGATTTCACCAACTGGCGGATGGGGATTACCTGGGGGTCGAGGCTGTTGTGGAGGGCGGTCTTGGCCTTAGTCAGGTTGGGCTGGCTGCCGGGGTGGGGTACGCCGGCGGTTGTTTCTAAGGGGCTCGGCTCTTTGCCTCTGTTGTGGGCGAGTGTCCGTGAACCGGCTGAGACGCCTTTGACGAATGAGGGTCTCGACCTGATCCTTGAGGTTGATGCAGTCATCAGTGTTGTGGCCATGGTCCTGGTGGAAACGACAATATTTGGACTGGTCTTTCTGGTTGGAAGGGGTCCGTGAGGGTATGGGCCATTTGAGGGGGTAATCCCATTGGATCTAGTGGAGGACTTGTTCCATGGGAGAGTTAAGGGGCGTGTACCGCTTGAACCGACCGGGAGGGCGGGCTGCCGACCGGTCAGCGCGAGGAGGTCGGTCGGTATAGTGGGGTGTTTAGCTGTTATACTGGGTGTTTTTGGGTTTCGAGTCTTTTCTCTTTTCTCTGGGGGTCGGATTTTTAGATATTGGATCCTACCGAGCGACTAGTGAATCTTCGGCATTCATGTATTTCTGGGCTTTGGAGAGTAGGGCTACCATGGAGGTTGGGGGGTTTTTGGAGAGGGAGAAGAGGAAATCGGACGCCCGTTGCCCGGTCATGAAAGCCATGAGGATGACCTTGTCGTCATTCTCCGCTACTTGTAGGGCTTCGGTGTTGAAGCGGGTAACGAAGCTGCACAGCGACTCCCCCTCGGTCTGACGGATGTTGAGGAGTTGGGTTGCAGGGCGGCGTTGGTGCTGGGCTCCAATGAAATGGCTAAGGAAGGAGTCGCTGAGATGCTGGAAAGTGGAGACAGAGTCCGTTGGTAATTGGCTGAACCACGGTCGAGCTGACCCCTTCAGTGTCACGGGGAAAGCCCGACACATGATCTTGTCAGGGAAGGCATGGAGGATCATGAGGGTACGGTAGGTCTCCAGATGGTCGACTGGGTCCGTCGTACCGTCAAAGAAGTCAATGGTGGGCATTTTGAACTTGGCGGGCAAAGGTTTGTCCCGGATGGAGGCAACAAATGGTGAATTTGCCGTGGTAGAGGGTTTATGCTGAATGTTCTGCATGACCCTTTGGAGTTGGAGCTTCATTGCTCGGAGCTCAGCGTCCCAGAGGGGAATGTGGTCACCATGGTCAGGTAATGGAGGCTGGGCGCTGCTGGCTTCCCCTTCAGAGGCTGGTGCTACAACCGACGGGTGTGAGGGTGGTGGTGGTGGATTTATATGTGGGTGAGGAGGTTGCAAACCTTCCAAGTTGGGTGGATGGAGTTGCGGAGCAATATGGCTCGGGGCACTTTCTTGGTTGGGCAGAATATCTGGGGGTGGTGGAGGAGGCATCAGAAGGTTTCTTTGGAGTAAAACATTTATCAGGGCCTGATTTTGCTCGGCCATGCGGTTAATGTTGTTGGTAAGCTCGATAAAATACTGCGGTGGGTTGTTTTGATTGGAGGGGTCGGCCTGATAGTCGGCAGCATTATTGTGAGAAGCCATGGATCTAGTCGTGACCATACACTTTGACGGGTAGGAGGAAAAGGTTGTTGGAACGGGGTCTCTGGCGACAGTGAACACAACTGGCGCGAGGAGCAAAGCGTTCCCACAGACGGCGCCAACTGATGATACAGTTTATCCCAGTGAATGGAGCGAACTGGTCCGAACTCCTCAAGCCCAAGTCCAAATGATCAAGCCCACCGGATATCCTGTAAACAAGTTCGACGGGGAACGAGGTAGTCCCCCAGTGAACCCTCCGACGAGCAAGTTAGGAAGAGAAGTAGAGTATAGAGGGAGAGATTAGAGATAGAAAACTTAACTTTCTTCTTGTCTTCAACGTTTGCTTATATTCTTTGGTAATCATTTCGCTGTCTCTTCCGACCTGCCCTCCTCGCCGAAAGTCTATGTTGTAGCTTTCCTTGTTCAGGGTAAGGGGACCTTGTTCCGACAGAAGGTGTTGTCGTAATAAATGCTGTGACGCGCTGCATTAATGGTGATGTGCCGTGGCAATAACTTTGCAGATCTTTGTCTGCTGATGTAGCACGTCTTTCACCCGCCACGTGCCTGAATGCCATTGGTTCTTATGCCATATTGGATTCTAGCTGTTCTGGACTTCTTTGATTGGGTTATGTATTGAGCTCCGATTGATGGACTTGGATTATTTATAGTGGTTCATGGCCTTTGTGGGCTTGTCCATGTCAATCTTAATGTAATAACATTTTATTAACTTCATATTTATATTATAATATTCCCATAAAAAAATACTGATGAGAAAGTCTTACTGCAATTACTTTATTTGTCAATAATTAATGAAATCTCAATGCAATAACATTTTATTAACTTCATATTTATATTATAATATTCCTATAAAAAAATCACACTATATTATAATATGCTTGATCGATGACGTTCCATCATCTGTCTAGATAGCTGCATGACCACATGATATTTTACATCTTGCTCCCACATAGCATTTAAACTAGAGTATAATTATGAGCATATGCTTTATGTTCATTGAAATTTGAGTGCAAATAAAAGTGAAAGATTGAGACCCATATAATAACAACTTCTATTACAAGTAACACAAATAGCTCATTTTTATTCATCTCCTAAATGAGTTCATTTTTTTTATCTTTTTATCTTTTTTGAATCATATTAATTAATTTATTTTATCTATTTTTTTATATATTTTTTATAAAAATTTAAAAAATACACTTATTTAGAATATCTCAAATCACTCATAAGGTCTCTTTCAGAATGAATAAAAAAAATTAATTTATTAATTTATTTAAGTCATATTATCTTTTTACTTTTTTATACGTAGTTTTATAATAAGTGAAAAATCAACTTATAAGTCATACTAAAAATAACGTAGGGGGTGTTTTGGGAACTTCCAAAAAATTAATTTTTTGACTTTTTAACTTTTTTACACAAAAAAATCACAAAAAGTCAATTTTTTTAACACAAAAACTAAAAAGTCACAAAAAAAAATAAAAAATTAACTTTTTATCAACTTTCTAAAACACTACATAATTAATCAATTTTCTGACAAAGATACCCTTAAATTTATAAAGTGTAATGGCAGATATTCCCCATGATTTGCCAAAAAGTAGGTGCTTTGGTAGAACATAATTAATCAATGTCACAGCCATAAAACACAACTAGGACAAGGCATGAAAAGTAACCATCAAGATGTCCCCTTAATTTCTTAATCCTTAAAAATATTTGTAAAGATATGGATTAGATAGTGATTATGATGTCAGGACACTTGGCTTGTTTACATTAATCTATATATATATATATATAAATTATTTGGAAGAAAATTTTTATTGTAAAACCGATAACAGCTCGGATTAATTTGATATAATGATATCACAAGATCTCAAAAATAGATAAAAACCTTCATAGAAGGAAGGATTCAAACTTTTAAGGAGGAGAAAAAAAAGGCCCTCATAAGGGCCGAAAACAAACTTTCAAGAAGGATTATTACATCAACAAATAATCCTAATTAATCCATAATTAATCATGAATAATGTTATATAAATTAATAAATCTCATAAACTTTTTTTTTCACTTATTGATGTGACACTAATCATATTATTGAAATAATTTTTGTTTTAATTTTTAAAATTTTATTTATATATAACACATCTGTCAATAAAAGAAATTATTATTTTTTACTAATTTACATAATGTTAGACTAATTTATTTTGATAATTTATTTAATTATGTTTTAATTTATTTAAAAAAGAAAAATAGAATCCAAAATTTATTTTGATGATTTATTTAATTATATTTTAATTTATTTGAAAAAGAAAAATAGAATCCAAAATTTATTTTGATGATTTATTTAATTATGTTTTAATTTATTTGAAAGAGAAAAATAGAATCAAAATTTATTTTGTCCTATTATTTCTCACCTAAACTTTTATCCTAAATATTATTTGAATGTATTTAATATTTGCTTAAATCAGGAGTTCATTTCAACCCAAAAATAATGTCCAAACCAGAGATTTAAACAACCCAAAACAAATGTTCAAACAGCCCAGCACAGCAGCAGGCCAAAAGGTTCAAGTGAAAGATATTCAAATTTGTAATGATGGAGTGGAAGATATTCAAATTAGTAATGATGGAGTGGAATATATTCAAATGAATACAACGGCTATAAGTTTCATTATATATACCAAAGCCTCTAATGTAAACAAGTTACAAAAAAAATCAGAAAATATTCTTTAATCTATAATTACTCACATCTATTCTCTGAAAAATTCTCTGAGAAGTGTTCTTCAATTTTTGTTTACATCATCTTTCAAAAATTATTCACTGAGACGTATAGCTTTAAGCTCATCTTTCCTGTGTGAGGTTTACAGAAAAACTAGGGCTTCATTTTTATATCTATCTTTGAGAGATACTTCCTGTAACTTTCTGTGAAAGTAAAAACACCTTCTTATCAATGTTGTAAGAGTGTAGTACACTTAGTGTTCTTGACTTAGAAAGTCTGTGTAAAATCTGTAGAGGATTACTCCATCTGTGAAAAGGTTGCTAGCACCCTGTGAAACTAGAGTATAGTGGAAAATCTCAAGTGAAGTTTGAGGAGTAGACGTAGGCCGAGTTGAAACCGAACCACCATAAATTTGTTTGCCTCTCTCTCCCTTATCTCTTTATTTTATTTAAATTGTCATAACTATATTTCACATTTTCACTGTGCTAAAATCATTAACTGACATAGTTGTTAGAACACTTGTTTTAATTATTTTTATTTCATTAACTATATTTATCTATTGTGCTAGTCATAATTTTTATTAGGGTATTATTATTTTTATTTGTAAAAACCTAATTCACCTCCCCATTTAGGTTGTCTTTTGGGTAACAATTGGTATCAGAGCCTAGACTCTTGTTTTAGATTTAACCATCTGGGAGTTTCGATCCATGGCAACCTTAGCTGAAGGATAAGCCACAAATAGGCCACCATTGTTTAACGGAAACAACTATAGTCATTGGAAGGATAAGATGCCTCTATACCTGCAAGCCACTGATTATGCCATGTGGATTATTGTCACCAAAGGTCCAAAAATTCCTACCAAATTAGTAGATAATATTAGTGTACCTAAAACTAAAAATGAATGTGATGAGAGGGATCATAAATTATTGCAAACCAATGCTAAAGCCAAACTCACCATTGTTTGTGGATTAGACTCTAAGGAGTATAATAGAATTTCAAGTTGTGATTTGGTAACAGAAATTTGGGACAAACTTGAGGTAACGTATGAAGGTACAAACCAAATGAATGAATCTCGTATTGATATGCTTGTTCATAGTTATGAATTGTTTAAAATGAACTCTGATGAATCTATTTCAAGTATGTTTACTATATTTACTGAAATTGTAAACTTTTTGAAATCTCTTGGCAAAACTTATGCTAACAGTGAGTTGTTGAGAAAAATTTTTAGGTGTTTACCAAAGAATTGGGAAGCAAAGGTCACGACCATTATAGAAGTCAAAAATCTCTTCACACTTGGATTGGATGAGCTTATGGGTTCCCTTATGACTCATGAGATCACCATGAAAGGACATGAAGATGTTGAAAACAAAAAGAAAAGTGGAATTGCATTAAAAGCCTCATCAAATGAAGAAGAACATGAAAACTCCAGTGAGGATGAAAGCTATGCTATGTTTAGTAGAAATCTCAAAAAGCACTTCAAGAAAAATAATTATGGAGAAATAAGACCTTTCAAGAAAGAGTACAACAAAGATAACAAGAAAGAGCCTATTATTTGCTATGAGTGCAAAAATCCTGGACATATGAAGATGGATTGTCCAAAATTGAAGAATCATGGAAAAGACTACAAAAAGAAACAAAAAGGCCATGGTAGCAACTTGGGGAGAAAGTGAAGATGAAAACTCAAGTGATGAAATTGAAAATGAAGTAGCCAATTTATGTCTCATGGCTCTTAAAGATGAAGACTCTACTCAAGATGAGGTAACTTCTCTTTATAAAGAACTTGAAAGTGCATTCTATGAACTACAAGATGAATTTAGAAAAGTTTGTGCCAAAAATAATGTGTTGAAGAAATCTGTTGCATCTTTATCTATTAATGTAGAAGAATTAAGAAAGAAAAAATTGTTTTAAAAAATGATTTTGATACTATCTCTAATGAGAAAACTACTTTAAAAAACAATGTTGATGATTTAGCAAAAATACTTGAAAATTTTGTAAAATGTAGAGATAATCTCAACATACTTCTTGGAAATCAAAAATGTGTTTTTGATAAAGCGGGTATTGGATATGACCCTATTAAGAAACAGAAGAATCTCAATGCAATTTTTAAAAAGGCACCTCTCATAACACACCATCATATTACTTGTCATTATTGTAGAAAGAAAGGCCATTATATATCTTATTGTCCATTCAAAAAGAATATGAACATGAGAATTAAAAAGATTTGGATTATTAAGGGATCTAACAAAACTAACCAAGAAAGACCCAAGAAACTATGGGTACCAAAAACCAACACTTGATTGTCATCTTATAGGTTTGCTTTAAGTCCAAAGTTAAAAATGTGAAGTGGTACCTTGATAGTGGATGTTCCAGACACATGACCAGAGATAAATCATACTTTACAAAACTATCATCAAAAGATGGAGAATTTGTTACTTTTAGAGACAACAAGAAAAGAAAAATCATCGATATTGGTGGCATCAGTATTTCTCATAACCCTTCTATTGAAAATGTTTTACTTGTTGATGGACTTAAGCATAATCTACTTAGTATTAGTCAATTATGTGATAAAGGTAATCGAGTTATTTTTGATAAATCACATTGCACAATTGAAAGCACAAATGATCATAAAGCTTTATTCATTGGTAATCGTCACGATAATGTTTATGTTTTTCATCTCAATGATCTCTATACTAGTGATGCTAAATGATTATATATTAATAATGAAAATAGTTGGTTATGGCATAGAAGACTTGGTCATGCTCATATGGATTTAATTGCTAAACTTTTAAGAAATGATTTGGTCATTGGACTTCCAAAAATTAAATTTGAAAAAGATCATCTTTGTAGTGCTTGTCAACTAGGAAAACAAACTAAAATATCGTTTAAATCAAAATCTTACATTTCCATAACTATACCTTTACAACTACTGCATGTGAATTTATTTGGTCCCTCAAAAACATCTAGTCTAGATGGTAAACATTATTGTCTTGTTATTATTGATGATTATTTAAGATTCACATGGGTTATGTTTTTAGCACACAAAGATGAACCATTTTATTCTTTCACAGAACTCTGTCGTAAAATTCAAAATGAAAAGGCTTTCTTATTACTAATATTCGAATCGACCATGGTAGAGAACTTGAAAATGAGAATTTTGAATTGTTTTGTGATGAACATGGCATTGGACATAATTTTTCAGCACCTAGAACCCCTCAACAAAATGGTGCAGTAGAAAAGAAGAATAGAACTTTAGAAGAGATGAGTAGAACAATGCTTTGCGAAAATAATCTTCCTAAATATTTTTTGGCCGAAGCCGTTCACACTGCATGTTATATTTTAAATCGTGCATTAATTAGACCTATTCTAAAAAAGACTCCTTATGAACTTTGGCATGATAGAAAGCCCAACATTAGTCACTTGCATGTTTTTGGTTATAAATGTTTTATGTATAATAATGGTAAGGATAACTTAGGTAAATTTGATTCAAAATCTGATGAAGCAATTTTTCTTGGCTATTCCTTAACTAGCAAAGCTTATCGTGTTTTTAATAAAAGAACTCTTGTTGTAGAATAATCTATACATGTGGCATTTGATAAAACTAACATCTCTGCTCAAAAGTAAATTATTAGTGATAATATAGATTTGGAACCAAATGTAGAAGATTCAAGTATCTACAAAGAAGAGAACCAACCATGTAAGTTGAATAAAGAGATTGAACAACCTATTCTCCCATCTCAAGAAGAAGAAGGAAACAATGATGATTTGCTAAGAGAATGGAAGTTTGTTCATAATCACCCCAAGAATTTAATCCTAGATGACCGTACAAAAGGTATTGAAACTCGCTCTTCACTTAGAAACATTTGTAGTAACTTGGTTTTTCTCTCACAGATTGAGCCTAAAAACTTTCAAGAAACTGAATTCGATGAACATTGGATGATAGCTATGCATGAAGAGCTTAACCAATTTGAGAGAAACAAAGTGTAGGAACTTGTGCCAAAACTTAAAGATCATACCATTATCGGTACCAAATGGATCTTTTGAAACAAGCTTGATGAATCTAGCACAATTATAAGAAATAAGGCTAGACTTGTTGCACAAGGATGCAAGCAAAAAGAGTGTATTGATTTTGATGAAACCTTTGCTCCGGTTGCTAGATTAGAAGCCATTCGTATGTTACTTGCATTTGCATATTTTAAAGATTTCAAACTTTATCAAATGGATGTAAAAAGTACATTTCTTAATGGTTTCATAAATGAGGAAGTTTATGTTAAACAACCCCTAGGTTTTGAAGATCATGTTTTTCCAAATCATGTTTTTAAACTATCAAAAGCTTTATATGGTTTGAAACAAGCACCTCGTGCATGGTATGAACGATTAAGTAAATTTTTGATTGAAAATAATTTTTCTAGAGGAACGATTAACACAACACTTTTTGTTAAAACTAAAAATGATGATTTACTTATTGTGCAAATATATGTGGATGACATTATATTTGGTGCTACTAATGAAACTTTGTGTAAGGAATTTGCTAAGTGTATGCAAGGTAAGTTTGAGATGAGCATGATAGGAGAACTAAATTATTTCCTTGGGCTTCAAATCAAACAATGTAAGGAATGAATTTTTATCAACCAAGCTAAGTATACAAAAGAACTACTCAAAAAGTTTGGTATGTATGACTCAAAAATAGCTGAAACTGTAACGCCCTCAAATTTAACCCATTATATATCATTGACATGCATTATTTAAAGAAGACATTTTATTAATTCATTCATCAGAGTATTACTAAATAATCGAATAAAATGCCCTACAGGCTTACATCTTTCCAAGCCAACACTTGGATACAAAAATACGAGTTCTAACTCAATACAAGAAAAGCCCTAGGCTTGAGTGTTTACATGTACTAACAAATAAAAGCAAACAACAGAAAAAAAATAGTCTTCAGAATCCAAGTCCTTCCAAGCTAAGTCCTTGGAGGTAGCTTATCCCCTGAACCTGAAAATGATGTTCCCATAAAGCGTGAGCCACAGCCCAGTAGAAATATACTAAACCACATATAAGTAATGAATAAAGCAATAGCATTCAACAGATGGTTAACCAGGATAATCAATTACTTCATTTTACAGTCTCGTGACACTATTGTCTAAGATACGTTTTACTTCCCAGTTTTATCAACATGGCTCAGAACCTGGCCAAACTTACAACAGTGAATTACATATATCGTATTCACATCCTTCCAATATCAACAAACAAATGAGACTCAAGCTCAAATAAATCAAAACACTTCATACTTCCAGATTGATACACATTTTAGTGCTGTATCAATAAAACACTTCTATATAAATAAGCACACATAAAAGTGATGCTAATGGAGTCCATCCCCTATCTCCTCCCAAACAAAATCCGGTTTAGAGGTCCATCCCCTATCTTCCCCTAAACCGTGGAGTACATCCCCTATCTCCTCCCACACACAAAACAATGTATGCAAATGCAATGCTCATTCAATACACGTATTTTCTATCAATGCAACAGTCAAAATTTATGACTTAACCAATGTGATTAGTTTCAGTTATTCCTAATCCACATGCAATGTCTACAACAATCACGACTATCCTCCACCGATAGCCCAAAACAGTTATTTCTAAACTGAAAATAACTATGTAAACAATTCAATAGACAAATGATATCAATTACCCAATTACGCCATTTAATCAATGAATTCCCCAATTCCATGAATTTAACCCTCTTTTCCCAATTCCATGAATTACTTATACAAATTAATTCAATAATACAACTAGGGTTTTTCCCAAAATTTACCAAAGTATCCCCAACATATCAAAATACCAAAACTTAGAACAAAACCTATAAAATGGAGTAGGAAATCCCTACCTCAGAGAAAAAAACCCAAATGGTGAAGACAGAGATGAGTGCCCAAAGACCAAAATGCTCCAAATTGCCAAATGTTCAGATTAAATGAAAGCTCTCGACTCCCTCTATCTTTTTAATAAAGCAACTAGGGTTGAAACACTCTCTAAACAGATCAAACCTAAGAGAGAAGGTGAGTAGGGAAAGAGAGAGAGGTCGAACCTAGGGTTTGGAATCAAAAGAATATGAAAAAGACTGATCAAATCCCGCTGCTGTATATTTAAACTGGACAGGCTCGCTCGAGCGAAGACTTGGTCGCTCGAGCGACCAGACACAGAGAATCTACGCTCGAGCCAAGGAAGCCTTGCTCGAGCCAACAACCCAAAAGCTCGCTCGAGCGAAAGAAAGCTCGATCGAGCGAAGAACTCAAACCCTCAGGTCTGAAACCAGACTCACGCTCGAGCGAAGGAACTATTGCTCGAGCGAAGAACAAACTAACTCGCTCGAGCGAAGAAAAGCTCGCTCGAGCCAAGAATGCAAAGCTACAGGTCCAACTCAGACGCAAACTCTCCCTCGAGCTACCAAACCCCGGCTCGAGCGAAGAACCAAAACAACATCTCGCTCGAGCGACAAACTCCTCGCTCGAGCGAATAACCAAAATTCTGGACAGCAACACTTGGTTTCTAAACCCAACCAACCTGAACAAACCTGCCCAACACATCCTATAATTCCAAATGAGAAAATAAGGAACAACAACAACAACAATTATACAATGACAGAATCTACGGAACAGTCCGGATACAATAATCAAATGGGAAAAGACCGGGGTCGCTATAACCTCCCCCCCTTCAAAGAATTTCGTCCCCGAAATTAGGCACAAATTTGAAAACAGGTTTTTCTCAATACCCAAAGATAGTATATAACAATAATAAACAACTTGACCCAATACTGGTCACTTCATCTCTTTATCAAGAGGCATCCCACAATATATATAAAACAACATATATTTCAACCTGCACCACTATTATGCATTATTCCTTTCAATGTTAACAATTTCCATATCATATTCAATTGCATGATATATATAACACATCCAACAATGTAATCAACATATACAATGTTACACTAATCTTCTATAATGAAACAAGTTTCAAGATACACCCATTTACCAAAACATACTCAATGTTTTACAACTTAAGACATATGTAAAGCTCTTAAGTTCAACAATATAACAGAATCTAATTATAAGATTACAAATCAACAAACATGTCCGGATATTTCTCGCGGACTTCCAATTCACGTTCCCAAGTGGCTTCCTCCACTCCGTGGTGTTTCCACAAAACTTTGACCAAAGGGATGGTCTTGCCTCGCAAAACTTGATCCCGCCTATCCAAGACTCGAATCGGTCTCTCCTCATACGAGACATCCTCATCCACTACTAAATCGGTCCAATCCAACACATGTGATGGATCCGGCTCATACTTCCGAAGCATACTCACATGAAACACGTCATGTACTCCGGACAACTACGGCGGCAAAGCTAAACGATAAGTAGCCTCGCCAATCCTCTCAAGGATCTCAAACGGACCAATGAACCGAGGGGACAACTTCCCACTCTTCCCAAACCTCATCAGACCCCGTCTAGGTGATATCTTCAGAAAGACATGATCACCCACCTCAAACACCAAAGGTCTCCTCCTACGGTCGGCATACGATTTCTGACGACTCTGTGCTGTAACAAGCCTCTTACGGATAAGCTCAACTTTCTCCGTCGTTTCCCTCACCAACTCTGGACCCAACAGAGGTGCATCACCCACCTCGGCCCAACACACAGGAGATCTACACGGTCGGCCATACAAGGCCTCAAATGGTGCCATACCGATACTAGACTGGAAACTGTTGTTGTAGGCAAACTCCACCAACGGCAAGTGCCTCTCCCACGACCCACTAAAGTCTAGAACACAACCCCGAAGCATATCCTCAAGTATCTGAATAGTACGCTCGGACTGTCCATCAGTCTGAGGATGATAAGCCGTGCTAAAGGTCAACTTAGTGCCTAAGGCACTCTGCAAACTCTGCCACAACCTGGCAGTAAAACGAGGATCTCTATCTGAGACGATCGTCACTGGGACCCCGTGCAATCTCACTATGTCCCGAATATACAAGTCGGCAAGATGATCTACCGAATCTCTCACGCGCATAGAAATAAAGTGCGCCGACTTAGTCAACCGGTCTACAACTACCCAAATAGCATCACTACCCCGCTGAGTCCTCGGAAGACCTACAATGAAGTCCATAGTGACATGCTCCCACTTCCACTCGGCAATAGGCAAGGGTTGCAACAAACCCGCTGGCCTCTGATGCTCGGCCTTCACTTGCTGGCAAGTAAGGCACTTAGATACGAAAGCTGCCACATCTCTCTTCATACCCCGCCACCAAAACTGACGACCCAAATCCCGATACATCTTAGTGCCTCCCGGATGCACCGCAAGGCATGAATGATGAAACTCTCGGAGTACCTCCTCTCGGCAAGACTCCGGCACAAACAGACGGTCTCGGTATCTCACACTCAGGTCGGAATACACCGTCAAACCCTTCTCAACCTTCCCACCGGAAATCTTCTCACGGAGAGATTCTACCTCAAAATCACCTCTCTGAGCCTCTAACACTCGAATCACAAGTGAAGGTTGTGCAATAACAGAAAACAAGGCCGCAGCCTCAACGGATTCGCCCAGAAGTAAATCAAACTCCCCAAGTGCACCCAACATCTCCCATTCTCGGATGGCAATACTAGCTATGTCACCAACAGGTTTCCTGCTAAGGGCATCGGCCACCACATTGGCCTTTCCCGGATGATAATGCAACTCAAAGTCATAATCCTCTATAAATTCCATCCACCTCCTCTGCCTCAAGTTCAAGTCTTTCTGTGTAAACAAATACTTCAGACTCTTATGATCCGAGAACACCTCGAACCTCTCACCATAAAGATAATGCCTCCAAATCTTCAAGGCAAATATCACAGCTGCTAACTCTAGATCATGCGTAGGGTAATTCTGCTCGTGAATTTTCAACTGACGTGAGCCATAGGCAACTACTTTCCCCTCTTGCATTAACACACAACCTAGATCCTCTCATGAGGCGTCACAATAGACTGCATAACCCAACCCTCTCTCTGGAATAACCAATACTAGAGCGGTAGTCAGTCTAACTTTCAACTCCTGAAACGACTTTTCACAAGTCTCACTCCATACAAATTTGACTCCCTTCCGAGTCAGCCTAGTCAACGGTGATGCTAACCTGGAGAAATCTTTCACAAACCGACGGTAATACCCAGCTAATCCCAGAAAACTGCGGATCTCAAATACACTCTTAGGCTGTGCCCAATCCTGCACTGCCTCTACCTTGGATGTATCAACAGACACTCCTTCACCGGATACCACATGGCCTAAGAATTTGACTTCTCTCAGCCAGAACTCACACTTCCCAAACTTGGCATACAGCCTATGGGCTCTAAGTAACTCAAGCACCACCCTCAAGTGTGCCTCGTGCTCCTCCTCAAAAGACGAATAGATAAGGATGTCGTCCACAAAAACGACTACAAACCGATCCAAGAATTCCCGGAAAATCCGGTTCATCAAGTCCATAAAGACTGCCGGTGCATTGGTGAGTCCGAATGGCATCACCAAAACTCATAATGGCCATACCGCGTACGGAATGCCGTCTTCGAAATATCCTCTTCCCTGACCCTCAACTGGTGGTAACCCGATCTCAAGTCTATCTTAGAGAAACAACGGGAACCCTTCAACTGGTCAAACAGGTCATCTATACGGGGCATAGGGTACTTATTCTTGACCGTAGCCCGATTCAACTTCCGGTAATCTATACAAAGTCTCAAAGCACCTCCTTTCTTTTTAACAAAGAGGGCCGGTGCTCCCCACGGCGAAACACTAGGACGTATAAAACCCTTGTCTAATAACTCCTGGAGCTGAATCTTCAACTCAACTAACTTGGCTGGGGCAAAACGATAAGGTGCCATAGAAATCGGTGCTGTGCCTGGCACTAGGTCAATGGAAAACTCAATCTCCCGATGCGGTGGCAAACCAACAAGATCCTCAGGAAAGACGTCCGAGTACTCACAAACCACCCTTGGCAACACAATCTGTGTCTCCTCATCCTCACTAATCGAAAGGTTA
Organism: Camellia sinensis; assembly: GCF_055761805.1. Classification (NCBI taxonomy): domain Eukaryota; kingdom Viridiplantae; phylum Streptophyta; class Magnoliopsida; order Ericales; family Theaceae; genus Camellia; species Camellia sinensis. The sequence continues at coordinate 80,090,526 of NC_138974.1, forward strand.
GCAAGTAAACTACTAAGCTCACTCCGTCCTCGTGGAACATACCCCGGTGGCAACACATCACCAACCCGGTCCCCTAGAAAATGAAAATACTCTCCGCTCAAGGTACAACAAGTGACCCTCTGGCGGTAGCAATCAATAACTGCCCGGTATGACGATAACCAGTCCATACCCAAAATAACATCGAAACCCCTCATAGGCATAACGACAAAGGAAAATGGGATTCTATGATAATCAACCTCTATATCACAACCCCTAACACCTTGTTTCAAAATCAATTCACCCCCAAGAGGTGACACTACACATATAGGAGATGCTAACTGTGCTAACTCCAATTCCAAAACAGATGCAAATGCAGCAGACACAAAGGAATGAGATGCACCCGTATCAATCAAAACATTAGCAACCGAGTTGCAAAACAAGAAGGTACCTCTCACAACTGATGGAGTCGGTACAAGATCCTGCGCGGTAACAGCGTACACGCGCCCAGACGACCTCTGATCAACCTGCTCACCCCTAGGAGCATAAGATTGCTGCACTGTCTGGGACGATGAAGCCCCCTGATTAGCCCTCGAGGCCTGACCCGACTGAGCTGGCTGCTGACCCTGAATCGGCCTCAAACCAGATGCACCAGGTGTGCCACCCAACTGTGGGCAATACCTCTTCATGTGCCCTGGCTGACCACACTGATAACACGAGAGTGGCTGACCTCTACCCTGACTCTGGCTCTGAGATCGAGCCGATGATGATGCTGCTCTCTGCACTCCTCCCCTCTGAGGACAAACTGGAGACTTGTGGCCCAGCTGGCCACACTTGAAACAGGTAATGTCTCCCTGACTGCCTTTCCCCGAACTAGCACTCGGTACAGGAAAAGTCGATCTCGAAAAGCTACCCTGAGACTGCTGGGGATTAAAACCCTTCTGTCTCCTACCATCACTCTGACTATCCTGACTCCTCTTGGAGCCCTTCTGCCCTTCCTCCTCCTCCTGCATCATGATCTCCATATGGGCTGCAGCATCAACCATACGCCCATAATCCCGAATCATAGTTCCCCCAACTCTCAGCTTGAGGCCACGCCTCAACTTCTTCTCAAACTCAATACAACGGCGTTCCTCAGACGCCACCAACTCAGGTGCAAACCTGGACAAACTAGTAAATGCAGCCTCAAACTCGGCCACTGAAGAACTCGCCTGCTTAAGCTGACAAAACTGGTCTCGCAGCTTCTCCCTGACTGCCGGAGATAAAAACTTCTCCTGGAAAGCATTCACAAAAGCCTCCCACGTACCTCCTATACGCCCCTTAGTAAACTTCCACCACTGACCCGCATCCCCCTTCAGTTGGAAAGATGCCAAGGTCACTTTCAACCCCTCGTCTTCGATGCCAAGCATCTCAAACGTCTTCGTTGTCTGTTCGAGCCATTCATCTGCCTTAAGTGGCTCTTTAGGATCACCCACAAATTCATCCGGATTAGACCGGAAGAACTCCCTCTTCAGAAAGGAAGGTCCTGCATCCGCAATAACAGCCTGAGCTTGATTCTCAGCTCTGAGAATGCCTACTGACTCCCTGAATGCCCCTGCTATCTCTCGGGCTAGAGCGCCCATAGCCTGCTGGCCTACTGGCTCGGCCACATTGGCCTGGCCAATTCCCTCTTGAACTGCCGGAATCTCTTCTGGCACAGGCAACTCCTGCCTACCCGGCCTACCACGCCTACCGCGTCCTCGTCCTCGTCCTGACATCCTAATAAAGGAAACAAAGACATTAGCACATTAATAAATGTGCCGAAGCTAAACACTCGCGTCCTAATACAATGGACAACAATAATTCATTCCACGTAAGCACATAATCACATAAGCACCTACGAATTTCATTCCCGGATAATGATAGTCCCAATGCGTTACTATAGTTCCGGTTGGAAGCAGCAGTGATCAAGTGCCTTTCCAACAAGACTACTAGAAACTCAAGGGTCCAATCAACATCCTAGAAACTACATTCCATACCCACATAATCACATAAACATGTTATCACCTAAGCATATAACATTACACTAAGTCTCTATCAAACGAGACGAACCCAATGTGATACTAATCACTTCCCACGTACCCAAAGTATTCAAACCCGGTACGCTCTGATACCAAGTTGTAACGCCCTCAAATTTAACCCATTATATATCATTGACATGCATTATTTAAAGAAGACATTTTATTAATTCATTCATCAGAGTATTACTAAATAATCGAATAAAATGCCCTACAGGCTTACATCTTTCCAAGCCAACACTTGGATACAAAAATACGAGTTCTAACTCAATACAAGAAAAGCCCTAGGCTTGAGTGTTTACATGTACTAACAAATAAAAGCAAACAACAGAAAAAAAATAGTCTTCAGAATCCAAGTCCTTCCAAGCTAAGTCCTTGGAGGTAGCTTATCCCCTGAACCTGAAAATGATGTTCCCATAAAGCGTGAGCCACAGCCCAGTAGAAATATACTAAACCACATATAAGTAATGAATAAAGCAATAGCATTCAACAGATGGTTAACCAGGATAATCAATTACTTCATTTTACAGTCTCGTGACACTATTGTCTAAGATACGTTTTACTTCCCAGTTTTATCAACATGGCTCAGAACCTGGCCAAACTTACAACAGTGAATTACATATATCGTATTCACATCCTTCCAATATCAACAAACAAATGAGACTCAAGCTCAAATAAATCAAAACACTTCATACTTCCAGATTGATACACATTTTAGTGCTGTATCAATAAAACACTTCTATATAAATAAGCACACATAAAAGTGATGCTAATGGAGTCCATCCCCTATCTCCTCCCAAACAAAATCCGGTTTAGAGGTCCATCCCCTATCTTCCCCTAAACCGTGGAGTACATCCCCTATCTCCTCCCACACACAAAACAATGTATGCAAATGCAATGCTCATTCAATACACGTATTTTCTATCAATGCAACAGTCAAAATTTATGACTTAACCAATGTGATTAGTTTCAGTTATTCCTAATCCACATGCAATGTCTACAACAATCACGACTATCCTCCACCGATAGCCCAAAACAGTTATTTCTAAACTGAAAATAACTATGTAAACAATTCAATAGACAAATGATATCAATTACCCAATTACGCCATTTAATCAATGAATTCCCCAATTCCATGAATTTAACCCTCTTTTCCCAATTCCATGAATTACTTATACAAATTAATTCAATAATACAACTAGGGTTTTTCCCAAAATTTACCAAAGTATCCCCAACATATCAAAATACCAAAACTTAGAACAAAACCTATAAAATGGAGTAGGAAATCCCTACCTCAGAGAAAAAAACCCAAATGGTGAAGACAGAGATGAGTGCCCAAAGACCAAAATGCTCCAAATTGCCAAATGTTCAGATTAAATGAAAGCTCTCGACTCCCTCTATCTTTTTAATAAAGCAACTAGGGTTGAAACACTCTCTAAACAGATCAAACCTAAGAGAGAAGGTGAGTAGGGAAAGAGAGAGAGGTCGAACCTAGGGTTTGGAATCAAAAGAATATGAAAAAGACTGATCAAATCCCGCTGCTGTATATTTAAACTGGACAGGCTCGCTCGAGCGAAGACTTGGTCGCTCGAGCGACCAGACACAGAGAATCTACGCTCGAGCCAAGGAAGCCTTGCTCGAGCCAACAACCCAAAAGCTCGCTCGAGCGAAAGAAAGCTCGATCGAGCGAAGAACTCAAACCCTCAGGTCTGAAACCAGACTCACGCTCGAGCGAAGGAACTATTGCTCGAGCGAAGAACAAACTAACTCGCTCGAGCGAAGAAAAGCTCGCTCGAGCCAAGAATGCAAAGCTACAGGTCCAACCCAGACGCAAACTCTCCCTCGAGCTACCAAACCCCGGCTCGAGCGAAGAACCAAAACAACATCTCGCTCGAGCGACAAACTCCTCGCTCGAGCGAATAACCAAAATTCTGGACAGCAACACTTGGTTTCTAAACCCAACCAACCTGAACAAACCTGCCCAACACATCCTATAATTCCAAATGAGAAAATAAGGAACAACAACAACAACAATTATACAATGACAGAATCTACGGAACAGTCCGGATACAATAATCAAATGGGAAAAGACCGGGGTCGCTATAGAAACACCTATGAACACATCCATTAAGTTAGACAACGATGAAAAAGGTAAGTCCATTGATCAAACAAAATATCGAGGTATGATCGGCTCACTTCTTTATGTAACTGCAAGTAGACCCGATATTATGCTTAGTGTTTGTATATGTGCTAGATATCAATCAAATCCTAAGGAATCACATCTCAGTGCTGTTAAAAGAATTTTTAGATATCTTGTTGGCACTTAAAATTTGAGATTATTTTATCCTAGAAGTGTTGCATTTGATTTAGTTAGTTACTCGAATGCCGACTTTTTCGGATGCAAACTTGATAGAAAAAACACCAGTGGCACTTGTCACTTTCTTGGTAACTCATTAGTATCTTGGTTTAGCAAAAAGTAAAATTATGTTGCTTTATCAACGGCCGAAACTAAATATATAGCTTCCGGAAGTTGTTGTGTCCAAATACTTTGGATGAAACAACAATTGGAGAATTTTGATTTGCATTATGATCATATCTCTATTAAATGCGATATTACTAGTGTGAGTTGGAAAGATATGGCTTGACCCATTATTAGATATATACAATCTGTGTAGATATTATCAGAATTAATATGGTTGTTATCTCATAATTAGAAGATTAGATTTGATCAATATCCTACCTTAATTATAGGATATATGATCTACCATGTATAGCTGGCTTTATGCCTATATATTGTAATGTCCATAGTAAATAAAATTCATAAGAGAATTATTTTCCAAACGTGTTGTTTGACATGGTATCAAAGCCAGGTTCCGTCTTCAAAGAATTATATTATAAGTTGGAATTCGAATCTGGGACCACGTTTGGTGTTTTGTTTTTCTCTCTCTGTTCATTTCGCTGCAGATTTAGTGTTTCTTTCTTACCACTATGTCTGGTTTGATCGAAACTGATAAGGGTTCTCAAAAGGAGGATAAACCGATACCCTTCTCTATTGGATCTCACATACATGAGTCCTCTTATACATCTCTCATCACTCCTGAACGACTTGATGGAACAAACTACATGGAATGGTCTCTAAATGCAGAGATCAAGATCCGTGGAAGAAAACACTGGGGATATATCACAGGAACCAAAGTAGCTCCAGTAGATACCAAGTCGGAGGCATATGAAGTCTAGGATGATGCAAACTCCCTGGTTAAGTCCTGGCTCCTTGATGCAATGACAAAGGATATTCGATCTCTTTTCCTTTGTCTCCCTACTGCACAGAAGATATAGGAGGCCATCAAGCGTACATATACAGTCGAGCAAGATGCATCCAAGGCCTATCAACTCCACTGTGAGGTAATTTCTATACGTCAAAATGGGGGTTCCATCATCTGTTATTTTGGGAAATTACTAAGGATAAGGCAGGAACTTGATGCTATTAATGAATGTATCATGGAGTGCACCAATGATATTTTAACATATACCACAAAGGTTAATTCTCAATGTGTGTATATATTTTTGGCTGGCCTTGATTCTCAACTTGATGGAGTTCGTGGACGTATTCTTAGTACCAAACCATTTCCCAACCTCCATACAGTTTATGCAACTATTTATGCAGAAGCTAATCGTCAGGGTGCTATATTTGAAGACAAGATTGGAGAAGGGGCTGTCATGGTGACTAGAACAACTTCTACTTCCAAGAAAAACCTGAAGTGTACTCACTGTAATGGCACTGGACATATCATAGAAACTTGTTTCAAACTTCATGGCTATCCAGATTGGCATCCTAAGGGCAAGAAGGTATCTTAGACCACCTCTCAACCGAAGAGAAGTCTCACTACTGCCTTGGGCTTTAATGCCCACTCAGGTATGTCACTTACTAGCAATAGTGACTAGATCATTGACTCAGGTGCAACAAATCATATGACTTGTGATCGATACCGATTTAGTTATTTTTCCTCTAAATGTCCTCAAACCTCCATCACCAATGCCAATGGTATATCGTCTCCAGTCATGGGGATTGGTACTGTTTGAATATCTCTTACTTTAACCATTCAGAATGTTTTATTTGTGCCTTCATTAAACTGTCATCTTCTCTCTGTTCCCCAATTAACCATATCTCATAATTGTAGTACTCTGTTTTTCCCTACTCACTGTGTATTTCAGAACATCCATACCAAAGAGAAGATTGGCAGTGGTAAACAAAGTGGAGGGTTGTACTATTTGGAAGATGGGTTCTCGTCTACTAAGAATGGCAGTGCTCATGTTGCAAATACAGATTTACAGCCTCAGAATAAGACGGCCATTTGGATATGGCATCGACGACTTGGCCATCTTTCCTTTCACTATCTCAAAAGATTATTTCCCTCTTTATTTCGTGGCTGTATGGTTTCTGATTTCCATTGTGAAACTTGTGTAATGGCAAAAAGCCACTGTACCTTATTTCCATTAAGTAATAATCAAGCCACAGTACCATTTGCATTAGTTCATTCTGATGTATGGGGGCCAG